>NC_057407.1:16007750-16327696 GCF_019320065.1 Cervus canadensis | reverse complement strand
GTGTTTTTATATCCTCAGGGATGATTTGACCTTACATCCATTTGGGAAAAGACAGGGAATTAGGCCTATTACTTTTCTATGGACAGATGAAGACTTGTTTAAAATTGTAGTTCTGATTTGAGGAAGTTGCGATAGAGGTATATCAGATGTGTATTTCATTTATGTAGGTTCAGCTAAACCTGCTCATAGAAAAGGAGTGTTGGATGGGGTGGCAAACCTGCTTTTTCCTCTGTTGATCCTAGTAGGGTGATGGTGATTCTAGATCTTGAAGGGATTTATTGTGCTGCATTCCCCCTGAACACAAGCAACAGCTTTGTCAGGAGCTAAACTGAAGACGTATGTACAATATTTGTTCTAGCAGTAAAGTAGGAACTCTTAGGGCTCACTGAAATCATTCCTTTGATACGTGCTTGCAAAGTTGTTTCAGTCATGTGTGTGACATGACTGTTTGCGACCCCGTGGACTGTAGCCCACCAGGCTCCTCTGTCCATGGGATTCCCCAGGCAAGAATACTGGAGTGGGTTGCCATGCCCTTCTCCAGGGGGATCTTCCTGACCCAGGGATCGAACTTGTGTCTCCTGTAGTTCCTGCATTGCAGGCAGATTCTTTACCGCTGAGCCACTTGGGAAGCCTTAAGGAACTCTTAAGTGTGGTCTATTGAGAAAAGGATGATAAGGCTTCACCTGATGTCTTCCTAAGGGGTTTCCAAGATGATTATTTTTACTATGTATGCTACTTTTTCAACTTTTTGTTATGAAAAATTTTAAATATATGGGAAGTTGAAAAGTAAGTACAATGAACACCCACCATCTAGAATCAACAATTGCTAACATTTGGCTTTAACTGTTTATCTATCTCTAATTGTTTATACAATCTGCTTAATTTTACAAAATCTTTTCAAAGTATGACAGTCATGACACTTCACTTCTAAATTCTTTAATACATGTGTCCTAAGAATACGAACATTTTCCTACATTATCAGGCCTAAGAAAGCTACTATTAATTCCCCAACATTCAGTCTGTATTCCTATTTCCCCAACTATCTTTTATAGCTGATTTCCCTTAAGACAGTCAAGGGCCTTGCATTGCATCTGGTTGGATTTTTTGTTTGGTGGGTTTTTTTTTTTATCCAGTTGAGGACCATGATTTCATTTTGTTACTGTGTTTTTTAGTCCTTTTAAGTCCTTGAATAGTCCTGTCATTCCTCTTTTTTTTTTTTTTTATGACATTGATTTTTTTTTAAAAGACCGGACTAATTGCTTGTAGAATGGATTTCACATTTTAGTTTATCTGATTGCTTAGCTAAGATGTCATTTAACTTGCTCTTCTGTCCTTTATGTTTCTTATAACACTGGTAATGTATGTCAAAAGACTTGGTTTGTTTCAGATTAAGCACTTTTGAGCAGGAAAATATCCTAAGGGATGCCAGCTACTTGCATCTCATTAAGAGGCACATGGCATTGGTTGTTTGCAATAAATGGTGCTGACTTGCCGCACAGGGTGGATGCTGCTGACAGTCCATTCCAGTGAGGAATGACTGAGTTCTTGTCAGAAAGCAGGTGCTTGCTCCCATTACAAGACAAGTGCCATTTAACAGGAGAATGATAGCTGCAGAAGCCAAGGATTTCTTTCTGTGGGTTGGCTTCATTCTTTCTCTCTTGGCTGTCATCTTTTGATATGTAAGTCCTGCTCCCAGTGTCTTCTTGCACGAGCTACTGTTGGGTTTGTCACAATGCCAGCTCTGATCCAACCTCACGTGCTCTTTTAGCATCTCTTTTTCTCAAAGCTCAGGCTAGTCTCAATTGCCCTGTCCCCAGATCCCTAAGAAAACCCTGATTGCTTCAGATAGTCTTTCTTGTGTTGAGCCTCGCAGGTAGGGGGCAGCCTTCTGGCTGGTTCCTAGAGGGGCTTCCCTCCTCCTTGGTCCAGTCATCTGCAGCCAGAGAGTCAGGGTCAAAGGGGTCTGCTGTTCACCAGGGTGGGCAAGTAAGGAAACCCACTGGGACTCAGATTTCCCCATATAAAACATGTATCTAACTCACAGGGTTCTTATGAGAATTACATTAAATAATTCATGTTAAGTGTTTAGCACTGGGTCTTTGACATACTAGATGCTCAGTAAATACTTTTTTGGCCCCTCGCTATGGCTACTATTACCCCTAGTTAGCAGGAGCTGTGGACAACATTGGGGAAAGTGGGGCACATCTCCTGAAAAGAGAATGAGGGGAAGATACTCCAAACCATTTCCAGCATGGTAGAAAAGGTTTCCATTTATCTGATATTTTTCCATATTGTAGGTTGATCAGTTCAGACCTTGGATTATAAGAGACTAAGTCTGGACCATTTGCTCTAGCATTAATGTGCCATCAAGTTAAAAAGAAACAACTTACTTGATGTATATGGGAATGTGCACCAGTTTGGAGGGAGGAAAGAAAATTTCTTGTGGAAAAGCTATTGCATGAATTTTAAATGTAATCTGGATGTATTCCTGAACATTCTGATGTATTCCTTCTGATAAGTGTGACTTATGGTAATTCAGATCTTATGTATCTTAGGAAGTTTGGCAGTGGATTCAGTTCTGAATTTATTTTGCTCGTGTCTCTCTGTGCTGGGCGTCTCTCCGTACAGCCACAGACTGGTACATCGTACTGGCTGTTCTTGGCTTCTTAACTACAGCACCTTAGTTGCCCAATGAAAACATCCAGCAAATGACTACATTCTTTTCATGTTTGTGGTTTTGTTTGCATTCTTGTATGTGAGAGACATTAACATTGTATTTTGAAGGGTAAAGATTAGTCTGATACTGAGGAAACATTTGAAATCATTGACCTCAGCAGGTCAGTCCAAGAATCGGAAATTTTTTAAGGTACCATTTTCAGGCTGCAGAATTAATCAGCCTTTTTAAAAGTGATAACTTTAATGCTCATAGGATGGATGCTGTCACCGATGTTTAGTGACACTGTTACTTCTTCATCTTTTTGGAAAGCTATTTGTGTCAAGAATCATAAATATAAGTTATGGCTATCGATCTAATAGTCCAACTTCTAGGAATTTATCCCTAAGAAGTTACCAGAGATGTGGATTAAGATTTATGGACAGAAATGTTTAGTGCAGTTGTCATTATAGTGACAGAAAAAAATGGAAAAATGTAAATGTCCAATAATGTGAAACAGCTGGTATAAATTGTTTTAGCCATATGAGTTCATATTATGCAGCCATAATGGGATGCTGAGGAAGAGTGCTAATTCAAGAAAAATGTTTGTTGTTATGGCTTTAAAGGCAGGAAACAAAATTGTATGTATAGTGATGAGTCTGCTATGAAAAAGTTCACTTAGAGGACTGAAAGAAAATATACCAAAATGTTAATAATGATTTCCTCTCTGTGAGGTTGTAAGTGACATATTTTTCTTTGCTTTATTTTGACTTTGCCAAGTTTCTACAGGATGCTTACATAATTTTTATAATTAAAGAGAAGAAAAATCGAGGTGAGAAGACAAACTATAATTTTTAAGTGGAATTTTAGGTCTAAAAGTTTAAGAATAAAAATCTGTAGCAGGAATAAATCTGAGTCAGAAACTCAATGAATTGGCCTAAATCCCAGGGTTACTTAAGATGGAATTTTAAAATAATGGCATCTGTTTGTGGAGGAGTTTTAAATGTGAGAACTTGATAAAGGTGAAGTTGGAGGAGTTTTGTCTTCCTTTTCTAACAACTAAAAAAAAAAAAAAATCCATAAATCTTACTTGAATATTTGAGAGGGGAGGAAAGCACCTTAATAAGAATGAATACCATGTACTCAGCCAAGAGAGAAATCACAGTCCTAAAACAGTCATCCCCAAGAGTTAATATTCCAAAGAATTAATAGGTAACTCAGTTGTATCTTCCTCAATTGGGGCACATTATTTTTAATGGGTTTCGGATGATAGCTTGGGACAATACTATAAAATATCACTTTATTCTAAGTGATGTTAGAATTATAGAGAGAATTAGAGAAAATTACATAATGTGGGATGGGTTTAGTTTATTATTGAAACTCTGAGGACAATCGATTGCAAACTTGGCTTAGGAATTTAGGAGTCAAAAAGATACTTGCCTTTTTAAAAAGCCCTCTTGTCCCACAGTATGTTTCCTGTTGTAATATTTGTGTAGTAAAAATTGAAGGTGTTTTTCTTGGGGCTCATGGCCAAATTCTAAAGCTTCTCTCTCAAGGAAGGAAAAAGTTTGAGACTGCAATGGTCTTTTCAAGCCTACAGAATTGGTACAAATGGACAAGATTTGCTATTCTTGATAGATAATAAAGCCTCTTGCTGCCTATTCTAACAGTCTTGATGTCGTGTCTTTTTTCCTTCTTTTAAAAATATACTCATCTCATTATCCAGAGTGACTCAGAGGCCCTGCATGCGTGCAACTAAACAGCTTGTCCTCACTTTGCTCTTCATTTTCTCCAAACCCATTGCTCAGGAAGTGGCTTCTCCATCTTGTTTTATTAGTCATTCTGACATGGTCCATCACAGGCTCCCTCCCTGGAGCCTACCTAGTCTTTGAACATCATCTCTCTACTTTAAGAAATAAAGTAGAGAGATCTCTTCCCTTGTCCACTGGCATTTTTTTTTTTTTCTATTTTAGGGTTTTGATTTAGAGACTAGTGTTGCTTCTTATCTCTCTTATGTGTAATTTTGTGTTATTTAATGATATTAAACTTATTTAATATATTAAGAAATACTTCTGCTACCCAAGTCAAAAGGCAAATGCCCAAAAGTGCAGGGGACAAGAATAGGAAAGAAAAACCCTTCCTGTGAGGCAAGAAACAGACAATACAAATAAGTCAGTTGATTTAGTGGTCCAAAAATCTGTGTCTACATGTGTGTTTGTGTAGGAAACACAGAGGTGGCTTTCCGGGTGTTCACCACTCAACTGCCTTCTGTTCTCACATTTGACATTTGGTTTTATTTCTAGAAGAACTCAATTTCAGAAGTCTCTGGTTTAGCAATAGGAGGAGATAAAAACATTTTCACCTGTTGTTAGTTGTGTTTATGTAAACAAAACCCATGCAACTATTGTTACTTAGAGTCACTGGGCTCATTTCTGCTGGCCTGGCAGGGTTTATTTTGGCAACGGTAAGGAGATGCTATCAACAATTCATTGTTTACTGTTGCATAATGGGACAGGGCAGCCAGCTCCAGCCAGTTAAAAAAATTAAAAAAAGAAAACATGTGTTGAATTAGTTGGATGATTTTATTAGGCTGCCTGTCTGGTTGGGATGGTGTAACCTGTGACTGAGGAGACAGTGCTCAAGTTCTGAAGAGGTCCCCACCAGCTATGCTGGTGGGCTAAGGGGGCAGGTGGCTCAGCGTCTAGAACACAGTGGACTGGCCACCCCACTGACAAGGAGAGAAACATCAGTGATGAGAATGCTAGTGAAAGCGTAATGTTCAACGGTGTTGCCCTCTGAACCTCAGAGAACCCAGGGCTGTTCCAGAAACTTGGGCCAAGGGACAATCTGCTGGATTTTCCTTAGTCGATAGCCTTCAATAAGGTTTTCTTGCAAGGACAGTCATTCTATTCACCACCACCGAGATAAGTTGGAAATAGGAACTTTAAAGATGCATAGTGCTTGAATTTACTTCTTCGCTGTTGGTCTTAGAACAATGATACCACTTGACATCGTGACTGTGGAAACATAGGAAATAATGAATTTTTTTGTTTCTATCTGCTTAAGCCTCTAGCATGTATGTGTCCTAGCAAAGGTTCTTAGCGTGTGGTCCATGGGGCAGTAACAGGAACAGCCCCTAAGAGCTCGGGAGCAATGCCGAATCTCAGGCCCCACTACAGACCTGATCGGCATCTGCATTTTTATCAAGACGCCCAGGAGATCTGAAGGCACATCAAAGTGTGAGAAACACTCTAGTTTTTCAGGCAGTCTTGGAGATGTAACGTCACCTCAGTAGAGGTTCCACGTGCAAATCTTCACTCAGGATCAGGGGTGATGGAAATAGACATGTGGTCTGTCTGCTTTCTCTAGTAAAAGAAGGTGGAGCTATGGTGAACCCCAGTCAGCAAGTACCCGGGACTCGAGAAACTTACCTAGAAGCTGTAATTATTAGTACAAATGCCTCCGTGGTTCAGATCAGAGTAAAAGAAGCCACAGGCAGGGTTGAGAATTCTGGGATCTTCCACCCTGACTCCTCCCGCCTCACCCTCCTTCTCCACCTGGCGGCACCCAGATCATAGCAGTCTGTGTTCATGGAGAGGTCCTCTGGGAGCTCTTTCTCCAAAGCAGAGGTTGTATTTTTTTCTCACAGTGGGCACATAATAAACCTGCTGAGCTTGTGGGGGCCCTGTGCTGGGAAGGCCCCCTCACCCTGACAAGGGGCTCGTCAGCAAGACAGCAGGTTGTGATAACGGAGGGATGGGTGTCCACTGTGCCTCGCACTGAGGCCCATGTGTTATGTCCTGTGTTTCCCGCCTTTAATTATTTGCCGGTCTTGCGCAGTGTGTCCCCTGTCCTGGTTGTTGTTTTCTTTGTCCTGTGACAGAGGAATTTGACCTCTCTGGGGATTAGATCCCGCCCAGCCTTGGCCACTTTTTGGCATGGTTTTTCCTCAGGTGGCACTTTGCTGGGGGCAGAGGCATATTTTCCAACAGACGCCCACCCCCAACCATGTCTCAGTTTCTTGAGTCGGTCTTCATTTCCAGAGAAATCTGGGGAGAGGCTAAACAGATTACAGGGCTCCAGTGATGCCCTGAGTACATTTCAGATTTGGAATGCAAATTGTTGTCTGTGGTAATTATAGTTTGTGCCATGGCCCTGCTCGGCCCCCATGGTCATTATCTTGCTACAGAATAAGTAGCTCTGTGCTTTCAGAGTGGGCGGTAGTGAGGGGGAAAGGGGCGTGTGAAGGACATTAAGGGGTGTTTTCAGAGCCTGTCTCCAAGCCTGTGTGAAAGTAGGACAGACACAGACGTGTGGTGGGATGCTGCCACTGACAAGCTCAGTGACCATGGGCCAGGACCTCAACCTCTCTGAGCCTCAGTGTCCTCCAGTCCTTGTCTCAGAATGTTGCCATGGTGATGAGATGTCAGTGATGCGATGGGACATTCAGCAAGGTGCCTGGTGCATAATAGGTGTTTAACAACAGGGAATCTCAGTGCCTAGCAAATGCCTGAAGGGTAGGGATCTGCAGTGGAAAACACACACCCTTCTTAAAGGATAATTCCTGTGCATACAGTAGTTACCTCTCTCGTCCTGCAGAGGAGCTGTGGTACATCCTTCTCATGCTTCTTGTGTCTGCAGAACTTGAGGGCTGGCTTAGAGTGCTGGCTTGCGTCAGACTTTCTGTGTGTCCTTCAGTGATTTCATTAACATCTCAGAGCTGTGGGTCTTCTCACTTGTAAAATAGGCATCATAATATGATTCACATGGCTGTTGGGAAGATTTTCTGTGAAAAAAGCATATAAATTTCAGCACCAGTGCTTGGTACAAACTCTAAGAATTTAATACTGTTATCTCCTTTGCAGAGATGAAAAACTCAAGGTTTTAAGGACTAAGTAACTTTCCCGAGCCTGCAGTTCATGGGTGGCAAATCCCAGACTCTGACCCAACAAATTGGCTCTGGAGTCCACATTGATGTCTCTGTCACTTTACCCGAAGGGGATCAAAAGTCACTGCACAGGCTACTGAGGATCCCCTCCTCAGACCCTTCATTTTTGTTGACACATTCTTTCTTAAATTAGGTTACAACCAATCATAATAAAATAATTATATTACTATATTAGGTGATAATTACGTGTTCTGTAGCACAGTGTTATGTTATAGAGGATTAGACCAAAAGTTTGTTCAGGTTTTTCCATTACATCTTACGGAAAAACTCAACCGAACTTTGTGGTCAACCCAAGATTTAAAAATAAAGTTTTTTCAAGATATATAATTATATATTATAATAAATATTATATATTTTAAATAATGATAGTAGCAACAGCTATTTGCATAGATTCGCATTCCTATTGAAAATGTCCTAGCCACCATCAGCAGTTACAATTGCTTTTTGTTGTCCCGTGTGGGTGTTTAGTATCCATGATCTTGCTGTGAATTTCACTGTTTATCATACACAGTCTCCAAAAGCTGCTATTGCTACTTACCGTGTGCCAGGCACTGAGTGACTTGTTCGATCCTCACACTGATCTGTGGTGGGTGTTCTTAGTATCCTGATTTAATAGATGATGAAACTGAGAGACAGAAAAATTAAGTAAATTGCCTGAGGCATCACAGTAAGTAGTCGAGCTGAGATTTGAATCCAGGTTGCTTGGCTTAGAAGTCCTGTTCCTAGTCCTTCTGCTCAACTGCCTCCATTGATTTCCGACCTACTTTCCGAATGCTGTGCCCTTACCATCTTGGCTGGCCTTGGTGCTCCCAGACCTCCTCAGCTGCAGACTTAGCATACCATTCCCCTTGACTGTGTACTGGTCTCACTGAGTCTCAGAAGGTCTCTCTGGGGACTTTTCCTGAATTCCCCAGAGGCTCCTTCAACATAGGAAGCTCTGTGTGTGGACTCAAACATTCTTAAAAATAAGTAAGAGTCAGTCTTTCATTTTAACGATGACACAACCCAGAGGTGAGGTTCTTGTTATCCCACTGGGGGAATGAGGGCAGAGGTGGTTGGAGTTGCACAGTCAAGGAGCAGGGGGATTCCTTCTTTTCTCCATAAATTGCAGACATGAGAGCTCTGTGTAGTTTCATAGTTCAGGAGGGGATGGCTGTGCTTAACTCCTGTTGGAACGGCGAATTTATCTCACTTCTCATATAGCAGAGGGACAGAGTCAGGAAGCGTAGACATGGAATTCTTGGTGGCGGTTGTTACAGTTCCTGGCTTTTAGTTCATGCACATGTACTTTAAAATGTGTAGCAAATAGAGAACCAGAACATCTCACCGGTGTTATATAGCCATGGCCATTGTTACTGACAGAAAAAGAATTTTTATCTGGTCATGTCTGTCCTTGCCAAAAAAAACTTGGGTTGCCCCGTTTTCTACAGGGTAGAGTTGGCATTCCTGCCTTGTTCCAGCCTTCTGTCTCCAGGCCTTCCCACCCTGCCCCTTCCACAGGCCCTTTGAATGTGTCATCTCTTCCTGGATGAACCGTGCTGTCCCGCCTCCTCTTCTTTGTTCTGGTCCTCCTCCCCTCAGCCTGGCAACTCCTACACGTTCCCAACACCCTGTTCAAATGGTGCTCTCACTCTGGGGAAACGTGAGAATAGTCGCTGGTGATCCCTGCATGTGCCTGCTGCTCCAGGACTGTGGAAAGTGGCAGGGTGAGCAGCCAGCATTGTTGGCAGGCCTGTGTCCCTGGCCCGTGAGCATCTCCGTGGTAGTTTTGTATGTTGACTCAGCACACAGCTAGGCACTTCTCTGTTGAGTGAAGGACTTCCTCACCCTCTTTACACACACCTGGCTGCATTTCTTCCATAAGAAGGATCCTTGGAAAGTAGACAGAACATGTGGTGTAAGATGTGAAATGTGAGGCTGTGGGCTCCGGGAGAGGCTGGGTCAGCCCTGTGGCTCCAGAGCCGGCACTGTGGCCCTGTCTCATTCTGTTGCTGTCAGACAGCTGCTTCAATGAGCCCTGTGGTGAGATCCCATGCCGCAGGCCTGGGTTCAAAACCTCTTTGCATCACTGCCATGCTGGAAAAATTCCTTAACCCCTCTGAGCCTATTTCCTTATCTGTAAGTGAAGGGTAAAAAAAAGTACCTATCTCATAGGGTGACCATAGAATTGAATGAGTTTAATATAATGTCTGAAGCCTTTGACTGTGTGGATCACAACAAACTGTGGGAAATTCTTAAAAACATGTTAGAATACCAGACCACATTACCTGTCTCCTGGAAAACCTGTATGCAGGTTAAGCAGCAACGATTAGAACTGGACACGGAACAATGGACTGGTTCAGAATGGAGACAGGAGTACATGAGGGCTGTATATTGTCACCCTGCTTATTTAACTTATATGCAGAGTACATCATGCACAATGCCAGGCTGGATGAATCACAAGCTGGATTGAAGATTTGCTGGGAGAAATATCAACAACCTCAGGTATGCAGATGATAGTACTCTAATGGCAGAAAGTGAAGAGAAACTAAAGAGCCTTTTGATGAAGGTGAAAGAAGAGAGTGAAAAAGCAGGCTTATCCAAAAAACTAAGATCATGGCATCCAGTCCTGTCACTTCATGGCAAATAGAAGTGGAAAAAGTGGAAACAGTGACAGATTTATTTTCTTGGGCTCCAAAGTTACTGTGAACGGTGACTCCAGCCGTGAAATTAAAGATGTTTGCTCTTTGGAAGGAAAGCTATGACAAACCTAGACAGTGTATTAAAAAGCAGAGACATCACTTTGCCAGCAAAGGTCTGTATGGTCAAGGCTGTGGTTTTTTCCAGTAGTCATGTACGGATGTTAGTTGCACCATAAAGAAGGCTGAGCACTGAAGAATTGGGGCTTTTGAATTGTGGTGCTGGAGAAGACTTTTGAGAGTCACTTGGACTGCAATGAGATCAAACCAATTGATCCTAATGGAAATCAACCCTGAATATTCATTGGAAAGACTGAAGCTCCAATACATGGCCACTGAGATACAAAGAGTCGACTTATTGGGAGAGACCCTGATGCTGGGAAAGATTGAGGGCAGGAGGAAAAAGGAATGACAGAGGATGAGATGATTGGATACCATGACCCAGCTCAATGGACATGAGTTTGAGCAAACTCCAGGAGATAGTGAAGGATAGGTAAGTCTGGTGTGCTGCAGTCCGTGGGGTCGCAAAGAGTTGGACATGAGTTAGTGAAACTGAACAACAACTAGAGCACATCTAGTGTCTGGCATATAACAAGCCTCTTAATCAATGGTGGTTATTATTGTTACTAATAATGAAATAAATTAATCACAGGATGTGTGCTGGAAAGGAAATTAACTGGGTGTTGTGATAAAGGATAAGATGGTGAGGTGTGGGGTGTGGTCCTTTAGACAGACGGGTCATTGAAGGCTTCCTGTAAGCTGTGACTGAACTATGAGGAGGATGCGGCTGCAGTGTGAAGAGTTGGAGGAAACAGTTTGCAGTAGAGAAAGTGCAAGGGCCCTGAGGCAGAAAAGAATCTGACAAGGAACGGCATGTGTGCCTGGAGCTTAGGAGGAAGGAGGAGAGTAGAGTGAGATTGGGGTCCAGCAGGGAGACAGGGATACAGGGCCTTGCAGGCTGAAGGGCAGTAATTGGATTGAATTGGAAGTGTGAAAGAATATATTCAGTCCTTACGCTCAGAATCATTCTTTGGGGTTGGTTTCTGGATTCCTCCAGTTCTAGCCCACCCTGTGTTCTGTGCGCTTGAGCTAACCCCTAGCAATAAAACCCAGTTGTGATTGACTTAAGCAGAAAATGAATTGACTAGATATCGGAAGCTCAGAGAATTTAGGAAGGATCAGGGAATCGGGAACAACCCAGATTATACTACCAAACATTTCCTGCCAGATTACCGCTGCTGCCACTGCCGGGCAGGTGTGCATAGCATGGTCTGCTCCGCCAGCACCCATTACAGGACACGGCCACTTGATCTGCCCTCACTGCTGCCTCTGCGAGCTGCCCCCACCCTCACTGGAACACTCTGCAGTATCCCCGCTGCTTTCCCTGCCAGCTTCTCATGCCCAGTCTGGGGTGGGAGTCTCCGATTGCCAGCACCTCACTCGTGCCCAGCTGCCAGGGAAACTCGGAAAGCAAGTGTATGGCGCCCTCATCTCCTCTGGTAGAATGTGGGCTCTGGTTCATGAAGTGGGGCTTCCCTCAACCTGGGGTGGAGGGGGCAGTGAGCTGCAGAGCATCCCGAGGGTGGTGAATGTCCCTCACAGGGACACATGGAGTAAGTGACTCACAGGGTCCCACGGCCTCAGTGTGCATCTAATAGGCAGTGGCACTTTAAGTAAGAGCCGATTGCTTTTCTCTTAGACAGTGATTTTTCAAAAAGCAGTGCCAAATTTGGAAGCAGCTATTTCTCAGTCTGATGAAAGGCTAGGGGCTATTTAAAAAAAAAAAAAAATTAGTTTCATTTGTGCAGGTGTGTGGGGTAGCATGTTTCTCCCATGTTTATCACAGATTTGCATTCCTGTTGGAAATGCCCTGGCCATTGTCAGTGCTTATAATTGCTTCTTGTTATGGCCACGTGGGGCTTATTGTCTAAGATTCTGCTGCAAAGTTTATTGTTTATCTTATATTGTCTCCAGGAAGCTGCATGCGGAAATCTCTGAGTCTTACCAGGAAGTCTGATTTAAAGGGACAGCCTCCGGGGCAGAGCCCTAACTGGGAGGAGGCATTGAGCTTCCACTCAGAAGCAGCTTCCCTCGGGTGGGAGCTGGGAGGAAGGAAGGCTTTTCTGACTACCTCCCACTTGGTTTGCTGGTTTCCAGTGTTCGGGTGATTCCTTTCTGATTTGGATTTAAGGGGAAAGTAACAATATTTATTCTTCTAGTATACATAGATATATACCAAACAAAAACCAAAAAAAACCACTTTCACTGTTGTGTAGGCAGAATCAACGCTGAGTCATGTATGTATACACGCTTTTCAATCTCTCGGTATTTTGTTGGAAGTGTTTTCATCGAAGCTTTCGATTTTTTTGATGGACACAAGGATTTCAAGGAAGTCAGCATTATAACATCTGAAAAATAAACGGGACTTGAGTTTTAACCACCTTCCCATTTTCCCACCTATTGGAAGGAAGAGGAAAAAAATAAGAAATTGCCAATTTCCTTTGCCTTTTTCTTACTCTCTTTCAAATCAAGATGAAAATGAAGCTATCTTAGATTTGGTAGCAACTTTTCAGTTTGCTCAGAGGAAGACCTGAAGCAGTGTCTATAATGACACCAAAAACCTTCCTTTTCTGCTTGAAAAATCGTTATTCCTGTTTTACAGATGAGGAAACTAAGAGTCAAGGAAGTTAAGAAGTGACTTACCAGATCATTCAACTAGTAAACGGCAGAGCCAAATATCACAGAGCTCCCCTATTAATTTACTGTCCATCATTCCAGCCAGCCAGTTGTTCTCAGAAATTATCCCTAAGGAGATATCTGGAATCAAAATACTAGGGAGAAACTTCTTTAAAAGAATGATTTCTGCTTTGGTTATGTATTTTTAACTCGGACATTCAGTTTGTCACGAAGTGTTTTTTGATAAAAGCAAATTACTTTCCAAATGCCTCCTGAGTATTCAAGTGGTAGGAGTACCACCCTCCTCATATTTAGGTTTTCTACTTCTAACCAGTTTTGACAGTTTAATGCCAAAGAATAAGCCTCATTTCCAAGGAAGGAAGCTCTTTGGCTGATAGATATCAGCTAATCAGTTTTTAAACCTTTTTTTTTTTTTCCTAAGAATTGGTTAGAGGTCAGCAGCCTGCTGGAGTTTCACTTTTAACTGATAGTTTAACAAAGAGGATTTGAGAGTCCTTTGAAAAAACTGTATTCAGGGTATTCATGTTTCTAAGAAATTGAGTGAGCTTCTTGCAAGCGCCCCAGCCTGCTCCATGCAGAAATTCTTCAGGCTTCCTTGCTCATGCTCTTAAAGGAGGTAGAACCCCAAGGACCAGGCTAGGTTAGTGGCTATTTCACAGGGCACATCAGAAGATGGCTCTCCTTATTTTTCATTTGCTTTTCAAAAATAGCATCTATATGTTGGTTGCCAAAATCATGAGAGGAATGTGATAAATAAAAGTTCAGATTTGTTTAGAGAAAAAAAAACTGATCGAAGCTATTGCTCGTAACAAAACGAGCAAGATAAGCCCTCAGAATTAGCAATCTGTTGAGACCTCCATGCTCAAGCCTCTTTTATTTTTAGCTCTTGTGATGCAGCTATAGATGAAGACTTTTCTATTTATTCATTCTTGACTTGAGAGCAGCCAGGTCTGCTCTCACATTCTCCTCAGCATGCTGTTATCTTGTTGAGCTGAGATATTCAGGAGGACTCTAGAAGAACATCGGCATTTTCAAATGGTAGCAGTCTCTTAAGTCAAACCATCTTGCTTCTAACCAACACTGACCTGGTGTGGAGTCTGGACCTGCTCTCCCAGGACGCCCCAACTTGTTCATGGTGAGGGGGACAGAGTACTTGTTCAAGTTTTGCTTAATTTAACCACACTTCCAGCACCAAGGAGTAGATATGAAATTATGCAATAAAAATGTGCGACCATGAGTAAACTCTCAGGCTCTAAAACACTTTGAAGTTCTCTTTATTTCCCACTGGCTTGCCATGCATTATGCCTTCCTGTATTACTGTACTTCCCCTCTCCACTACAGCATAAACTTTGTTTCTTCCTAGTCTTAATTTGAATTTGACAACAGCCTCAGAAACTAAGATCTGTGAGGTAACACTTTTCTAACATTGGAAACTTGGCTAAAGCAAGGTGCAGTATACTATTTTAATTTGGTCACTGCTTCCACTCCATTTTAATGGGATTGTTTTGCTACCTATTTTTCAATTCAATTTGTGGAATTATTTTAAAATGTAAGGCATCAACGGGAATATGGTCACAGGCCCTGAAATTCCCAGACAACTTCTGAACTTATGTGAAATCTATGGCTTCTTGGGTGCACATAGGAAAGAGGTTGAATAAAAGAAATCAGAATAAAATTTTGAGTGGAAACAACCACCATTAGTCACCAGCTTTTAATGAAGAAATAATTCTGCTGAAATCTCACCATTTTGTTTTATGTAAATGAACTTATGACAGCCCTAATGAATTTTTTTTAGTAATATTTTTGGTGAGAAAGTGGCTTGAAACCTCTCAACAGAACCTGCTGTAAGTTAATAGGCTAACAGCATAAGAAACACAACACTTTGAGCTCTAGTGACACAAGGAAGTGGGGGGTGTGGTCTTAATGAGGCCCCCATTTTGGGGCTAGTCTGTTTGGAGTTCAATAAGAAGTTGCTACCACTGTAGTTATTCACCAGGTGTGGGAGAACAGGGACCTTTTTGGCAAACCTATAGATGCCTTGTAGGTAGTTTCCCATTGATAATATATAATGATTCAGGTTTCACATATTTAAAGAAAAGTATCATACCCTGAGAACTCCCACCCCCAGAATCTCATAGTTTTTCTTTTTCCTTTTTAACGTCTCACTCTATGTAGAATATATTTTGACTGAGTATGAAGTAGAACTTTAAAATGAGCCTTTTCTTTCTAAGAACTGAATTGTCCTGTTTGTTAGTGGTTCTTCTTTCCTCCAGTAGTTTGCAGTCAACATTTGCTGTATGTCAGATTCTGAGGATCCCAGGGCAGGTTTTGGGCAGTCTGTCCTAGGGCTATATGCAGATAGCAGGAGCTCTGAGGTCAGCCCACCTGGTTCCCGGCCCAACCCTGCCACCTCTAGGCCCTCTGGGGCAGGCTTAACACCACTGGTTTGAGTCTCAAGCTTTTTAAAAATCTATATGGTAGAGATAATAGTAAGACCCACCTTGAGATAGTTGTGAAGATCAAATTAGAAAGTTCTCACATTAAAACATCGAAAATCTGCAGTCACCATTAATGGCTTCAGTGATTGTGGCTTTAGGACCTTTTAATACCTGTGCATAGGTGCACTTTCATCATGAGTTACATTGTTAGGAATGAGCAGCTGAGAGGTGACATTTCAAGTGTGTCTCTTAACACTTCTGACCACAGGGCGGGAGCTGATGAACAAAGGCACTCCCATACCGTGGAGTGCTTTGCAGAGCAGTCCAAGATGTGAACAGTGTGGAAAGATGATATTAAGTGAAGAAAGCAAGTGCTAAAGTAATGTTAGCATTGCATTTTTGACAAATATATTTTAAAAGTGATAAAGCACAAGTTTGCGTGTGTTTAGATGGAAGGAAATGTCTAAAGGATCACCAGCAATGGTAGCAAACTGGTGGCCCTTGGGTCAAATCCACCAGCAACCGTGCTTTGTGTGGCTTGTACAGAATTTAAAAAAAAAAAAAAAAAGATGAATTAGATGCCAGCATTTAAAAATTGGGAGATTTCATGTAAAACCTGAAATTCCCAGCTTCTCTTAAAAACTTGGAACATCTGTTCACTTGGGCCATTCGTCCCTTGGGACTTCAATAAGCTGGAACTTTGCTAAGGCAAGTACTCTCGGTGGTGTCCAGTGCCTGGCAAGCCACTTCTTTCCCATCCCTTACCCCCTGGTCCTAAAAGCGTTTAGGCTTGTTCACCCCAAATGGCAACCCACTGCAGTATTCTTGCCTGGAGAATTTCATGGATAGAGGAGCCTGGCAGGCTGAAGTCCATGGGGTCGCAAAGAGTAGGACACGACTGAGCAATTTTTACTTACCTGCCTCTGGTTTTGACACAGTGCCTCTGGCAAGTGGGATTGTGGTGAGACAAAAAGCGAGGCCTTTGGGAAGATTCACTTGTTACACTATATACTTCTGTGTGGTTCAAATGTATTATAATGACACTATGTTACTTTAAAAATGTAAAAATCAGTAGAAAAAGGTGTTTGAATAGTCCATGGTATCTTAGATGCCACCTGGAGAAAACCCACATCCCAAGTTTATAAGCTCTCATTATAATGCTCAAAATGAGCTTAAGCCCTCCAGGGCAGGAGCCTCATTGTGGAAACGTTCCTCCGAGGTGCCTTCTGCCCAGGCAATCTTATTACGGGAGTTGTTCTTCCTGTCAAAGCAGGGGCATCAGAGGGAAGGGCTGCGCCCGGCTCTTCCCTTCCCTTTGGCAGGCTCTGCCCTTTTCTCCCGCCAGGGGCTCTGCTGGTCCTCCCGCCCTCCCTCCCTCTGCCGTGGCTACCTGCCCCGGAGCCCACTCAAGTTTCACCTCTTCCACAACGTGCTGCAGCCCACAGGTTTCGATTCTTCTTTCTCATTCACAGTCAGCAGCCCGGAAGTTAGGCTTAATCATTCTAGGATTAGTTCATGTGAATGTACCCTTCCTCCCCCAGGAAAGAAAGAAACTCCAGAACCCTGTGGTCACCTCACATTGCCTTTGGCTCCTGCCTGGAGTGGATCCTACTCTTGGTGGCTGGGGCCCCCACAGAGGGAAATTCCTCCAGGATTCGAGTGCCTGCGCTTATGGGGAAGGACCCTTGATTCCTTGGTCCTCAGAGAATTGACATTCTTCATTAGTTGAGCTACTGCCAGGGCTGGTTAAGCTTAGCTTACTTACAGGACTGTGCACATCAGGACCATTTCTATGCGCGAGGCCAGAGCAGGAAGCCTTTTTAGGAACACTTCCCCTTCCCCCGATAGCGCTGCTTACCCCAGCTTTGCTTTGGAAAATAGAGGATCCTGAGGACAAGCTGAAGCCCATCTTTTGTGGACACCGCTGTTTGATTTTCACACTTTATTTCCTGGGCGCCTGGCCAAGGAGGTACCACATATAGGCCTTGAGGTGACCCACATGGCTTGCCTGAGGGCTTGAGCCTTTTCACAGGGATTTCACTTCCCTCTTTCTCCAGACAGGTGGGACCCCCGTCACGCTCTCTGAAGCAGGACGCAGGCCCGTCATAGCAGTACTTTCAAAGTATTTGCCTTTCTTCCTAAGCACTCATATGGGTCTGCACCCCACTGCCCTTGCCCTTGCCCGTTCTGCCTAGAACACCCCTCAGAATCTTGCCCATGTGTCTCTGGCTCTAAGAAGCCTTCCCAGAATTTGTCCCTATGAAAAATGCATTTGCCAGGCTCAGTAATTTCTTGACTCCCTCAACACTTTTTGCAAATTCCTGGCGACATTTATTTTGTTCTCTGGTCATCTTTGGTTCATCTATGCACTGCCAGAGCCTGGCGCATCCTTCCGTCGCATGCTTATGTAACGCATTCTTCAGAGACTGAATGTTAGCACCTGGCTGCTGGCCCAAGAGTGGGCGGGGAGAGCATTTCTGTTAAGCTCTGAGGTTGAGTCTTGGATCGAAGCTTATCAAATGAATCCTCTGTCTTTGATGAGTCCCCCCCCCATAGTACTCAGGGCTAAGACAGGCAAAGGCTCTTAAAAATCGGTGCATTTATAAGAATGCCTTGGGAAGTCCTGGGCTAAATCTTTCTGCCGAAAGTTACAATTAGAAAGATGGTTGCAAATCGAATATCCACCCCATCAGAGAACTAAAAAATAAAAATTAAGTTATGGATTTATGTCTCCTTGGGTTCAAGTCCCTCTGCCACTGTGCTGGAAGGGTAAGGGTATTGATTTGTTTGTGGTGAAGGGTTGAATAGGCATGGTTTCCATCGGAAATCTTTTAGTTCACGTGACTGTCTCACCCAGTAAGTCTGGGCCTTGTCAAAGGCAGGGGACTAGGGCACGGTGTTCATTGGTGACATCCCCAGTTTATAAAATGAGAAATGTCAGCCACTAGTTGTTTCCGTAAGGGCTCTGAGGCGAGCAGTAAGGCCTTTTGTTAGTCCTGTTAAAAGCTAAAAGAGAGGTTTCCAGAAGCAACTCTTTCAAAGGGGCTCTGAAGGGAAAATTTGTCTAGGAAAAAAAGAAAGGAACGGAAAAAAAAAAAAAAAAAAAAGAAAGGAACGGATGGGTGGGGTGTTTACCATCACTCTCATTTGTTGAGTTGCTATGAAATTAGGATTCAGCGTAGGCTTCGCATGCCGGGCAGGGCCCTGACTCTTGGGTGAAGTTCAAGTGGACTGTTGATTCCTCTTTGAACACACACACAGTTCTCCTCCCAGTGTCCCTTCTCTATCCATTTCACCCCAACGTTTGGGTCTACAAAGCATGGTATCCTGGCAGTGAGCCCTTTAGAGCTGCCGGAATGCCCAGCATGGCTTTAGGTGGCGGCCCACTTAAGCATTGTTGTTCCTTCCAGGCTGGGAGTTGCCAGCCAGAAACTGAGTTTCTGGTGTGCCTTTGAGTGCCAGGAGGCAGGGTGCTCTGAAAAAGCAGCAGCCGGCAAGGAAACCGCTGGAGGTGGGGAGCTCCGGGGCTGGTGTGGTTCTCAGCTTCTGACAATGTAACTGATGGCCCCCTGTCACTTCCTGTCATGCAGCCCAAGTAGTGGGGAGGAGTTCCTTGAGGGAAACCATGCTCTGCTCTGCTCAGAGAATCCCGTCTGAAGGGCGCCGCCGCAGCTCGGGGCGGGGGACTCTGTGTGGATGAGGTCGGAGCGCCCCATGGTGTGGTGCTGTTTCTTTGTTCGTACTCAGGTAAGCTCCCTGCGGCAGGACCAGGGGTGGATGGGCTCGCAGTTCCCGCCCAAGCCTGGCTGGACCATGCCAGGAGCTGAGGTGTGGGAGGGGGCAGCTGTCTGCATCTCCCAAGAAACTGATCAAGGAGCCGCTCAGAGCACCTGGACGGTGGAGGCCACTTCTGCCTCGCTGAAGTACGTGAATCAGAAAAGGGCTGTGCAGTTGGGCCTCAGACGGCAGATGTTTGTGTTTGGTGGGGACGATGAGTTATGTGGAGTGCCTCGCGGGCAGCGCTTCCCTTAGCATCTGTGATTGGAAGAGAGCAAGGGGAGGGGGGCTTTCGTTCTTTGCTCCACCATGCCAGTATTTCAATTTTTACAAGACATGGGTTTTCATTAAATGGGAAGGAAAAAGTGAGTGAGTGTATGTGTGTGTGTGTGTGTGTGTTTAAATAGCAAAGTGGATTTTCGTGACCTTCTCTTCTTTGGACTTGAAGATGCCTAAACTCAGTTTTGGAAGTTCAATCTGTGTGGAGCAATTTTTTTTTTTTTTTTTTGTAAGTTTCCTTAAAATTCTGGTGTTTTGAATGTGCTCACCGTTGGGAAGATGAGGCCAGATAATACCAGGGGAGACTCAGACTCCCTGGTATTCTCATTAGTAGTATTGGTGCCTGTTTGAGTAATTTCAGAAGTGGCTGGAAATGTTATGTTTCCATGGGCAGAAGAGTGATTAGGAGCCCAGAAGCGTACTCTCTCTACTCCTTTTGTTTGTGGGTAAGTGTTAAAGCTTTGGATAAGCCAAAACTATGTTTCAAAGAAAATCCTCATTGCTTTTTCTGTTTCTTTGACCAGAATTGTGTTTCTAAGACTGATGTTTGTAATACTAATTCCAAGTCTTGTACATGGCCATTATAGACATACATTTTTAATCTTTTCATGTGATATGTGTCGTTTTACTATCTTTTTCCTTTCCCATCTCACTCACCTTGCTATTCACTCACCCTGTAAAGAATAAATTTTAAGCCTTTGAGATATGGAAATTAGTAATACAGATATGGATAGCAGTTATTAGATATGGAAATTATTTTGTATGATTTACTATACTTCAGGGATAGTTAATATAATATTAATAAAAATATTACAGTAATAGCTAATGTGTATTAGTGTTCACGTTACTTGCATCAGCTCATGAAATTCTTACGTCACTGTAGGGGTTGGCTGTTATCATCATCCCCACTTTGCAGATGGTGAAACTCGGATGTGGCGAGGATAAATACTCTGCTCCTGATCTCCTTGATGGTTAGCAGTGGGTCAGGCTTCAAGCTCAGGCAGAACGGATCCAGAAATGACATTCTTGGCCATGGGTGCACTTGACGATTTTAATGACAGGGGCCTTCATATATCTCCTATCAAGTGTGGCATCTTCTATAACACTTTGGTCTCCAGTCGGTGTGCAAATAAGCTCATTTTGGTTGATGTTTGCCTTGGTCCAATTAGCACCTACATAAGAGGCATCTACGACAAGTCACTGCCTTCTCTGGACTCAGTTTCACACCTGTGAAACAGAGATGTCTCTAAACTCATTTCAACTCTGATATGAACCTAAGGTATGACTTTTAAACAAAAAGTAAAAAATAGTTCTCCTGTCTTTCCTGTTTCAAAGTCAAGTGATTTAATAAGTGCTTTTACATACACATTTCCCCAGGTATATGTACTTGAACTCAAAATGTAATTGGCTGCCTGGCTATTGACCTTTATTCCGCTCTTGAAAATATTATTGAATGAATTTGTATTTCTTGGCTCTGAGAGTCTCTAGAGCAGGGATCTGGAAGAGTTGAGTCTGGGTGTGGGAGAGGCAGTTGGGAGCTGGATGTGAATAGAGAGAAAGGGAAGGGAGAAACCCTTGAAAGGTCTCATAAATCCATCTTCTGAGGTTTGGCCAAGGGAGCTGTGTATCTGTGCAGGAATGGTAGAGTGTAACAGTTAAGGGCAGGAATTTAGAACCACATAATTGTAGGTTTCAGTCCCAGATTTGCCTCTTGCTAGCCATGTAATCCCAAGCACATTACCAAACCTATCAATGTGTCTTCTCCTTGTAAAGTGGGGGTAATCAAATGTGCCCACCTTATAGGGTTGTCTTGAGGGGTAAGTGAAGTGACTCATCGCAGTGCTGAGAGCAGAGAACCCACTCAGCCAGCGTGACCCGTGTCCCAGGTCTTACTGACCATAGGTGTCAGTGGCTCCCAGAGAAATGAGTCCATAGTGTCTAAGAGCTCAGCGACCATAGGGCTGTAAAACGTCTTATATCTCAAGTGCAACGTGGTCCTGATTGGATCTTGTGGAGGGAAGGAGGCAGGTGTTACACAGAGAAGTCAGTACTTCATTTTACAGCCCCAATTCCCGCTGTGCTTTTCCACCTTTCCCAGAACACCCCAAGTGGGTGCTGTGGAAGGGGAAGTTGATTCAAGCCAGATCCTAAAAAAGGCCTGTCTTGATGGAACACTCATCGGTATGACTCGGAGAGGGCAAGGCCAGGGTGGTGACCCTGTGCGTCCACTGGGAGAGAAACAATGGGTGAGTTTAGTGCCTAAATAGGGACTACGTGGATGTCACTTGGGGAAGCCACGGTGGGTGGGTCTCTTGGGAGGAGCTCAGAAAGCAGCCTCCATGTGCCAGCCCTCTTTCTGAATAATTTTGTCCATATTCGAAGTGTTCCACATCCCTTGAGTGCCCGCGTCTGTTGGTCAGCCTTATTTATGTCCCTGTCTCTTCCCTCCCAAATCTTCCTTGTAGCATTTACTATACCTCTCTCCCTTGCTTCTCGTAGACCCCACCCACCCCTGCTGTAAACCCCCAGTGTTCTCACTACATGCCAGTTTTCATGGAGCTGGCTGAGAGCACTGGTCTGGGAGTCAGGAGTTTGAGGTTCAAGTTCGAGGTTTTGCAGTTAAGCTTGGCCACTGCTGAATGTCCCTGGCTACCAGGTTCTCTAATAGAGACTTAATTGGATCCTGGAAGGTAACATTCTGAGTTCACACCCTCACTGCCACTTAACCTTGGGCAAGTTCTTTATCTCTCTGGGCTTTAGTTACCTCACCTGTGAAATGGAGATGATAGTATCTGCTTCTGATACTATGAAAAGTTTATAAAATAGTATCTGTGAAACTCTTGAAACAGGGCATCATATAAGTGCTCAAAAATGCTAGCTATGATTGTGATTTGTAGGAAAGTGAGACTTGAATAGGATCAGTGTTTTCCTAAACTTCAGTTATGTGTCCCATATCCCCATACCACTTTCACTGTTATTTTTCACTTACTCTTTTTCTTTAAGTCATCTAGTTGTTCTTTGGTTTGGTTTGGTTTTGAACTTAGGTTCATCCTAAGAAGAAGGAGTGCTTAAGTCACTAAATATCATAATGTGTTTCCTAAAACACATTATAATAACTACCCCTTGGTCTGCTGCATGTGGTCTGAAATGATCCTGTGTCACCACCAGGTCCACTTCGCACACTGGGGACCACAGAGCCGGTGGCTTTGAGCGTCTGGGCCCAAGTTGTTGCCTGCTGTGATTTTTGACAGTGCTTCTCCCACCAGAGTGAACAGCCAGCCCATCCTTTCGTACATCAGACGCTGCCCGAGAACCAGCTTTGTGCATGACTGTGTGCCAGGTGCCAAGATGGCCAAAATATGGGTCTCTGGTTCCCTGCCATCTTCTCCAAATGGGACATTAACAGCTTAGAGAAAATGTGCTAGAGAGAGCCACAAAATGACCCATTTGCTGAAATCCCACTGTAAGAGAACCAGGGCCACTCTTTGCCTGAAATTTCTGGATATGAGTATAGGAGTATGTCTCAGTCTGCTTTTGCTGAGTAACAACTACCCCAATCTCAGTGGCAAGCAATATCAAGCATTTATTCTCATGCTCACAAGTGTGCAGGTTTTCGGTGAATCTGCCTCATGCAGGTCTGTGAGCTAACCCACATGTATATTCTCCTGTGTAGACCAGAAGATCCCAGAGGAGCAAGCAGAAATACACAACGTTCCTTAAGGTCTACAATCAAAATTAGTACATTGTCCTGTCTACTCCTAGTCCATTGGCCAGAGCAAGTCACAGAACCAATCCATGGAGGTCAGGAGAGGGGATAGAAGTTTGCTGAAGAATAAATTAGTATACCACAGAGATCATCTCTGTTTACTCACTCAAATAGCATTTATTGGGGGCCTACTATGGGAGAAGGAAATGGTAACCCACTCCAGTATTCTAGCCTAGAGAATCCCGTGGACACAAGAGCCTGGTGGCCTGCTCTCCATAGGGTCGCACAGAGTCAGACACGACTGAAGCAACTTAGCAGCAGCAGCAGCATTCTTGCCCTGGAAATCCCATGGACAGAGGAGGCTGGTGGGCTACAGTCCACGGGGTCACAGAGTCAGACACAACTGAGCAACTAACACTTTTCACTTATGTGGAGTACTGTGCTGTGCTGGGGAGATAAATATGGTACCAATAAGTGATGAAGATGATGAGAACCGCCGACCTAGGGCCTGGTGTGTATTAGGTCCTAAATAAATGATGAATGAATATCTGCTACTACTTTAGGGATGCTGACCAGTAATGTTTCACATGGGTTATTTCATTATCTCCTAACTAACGCACCATAAGTCTCTCCTCTTTGGGCAGCAACAGTCATCCCAGGTCAAACAGGTGAGATACTGTCTTGGCCTGTTGAATGCTTATAATCTGACGTGAGGAAGGAGAGGGTTGGTGAAGGCACAGCAGTGGAGAGGAGCCGTGTGCAAAGAGATTATCCCTGACATGGGGGCAAAGAGGTGGACTTTGCAAAGAAGCTCTGGTTCAAACTGCTTGTGTGTTTATCCCCATATCCACCTGTGCACTGTCTTGGGTGCTAACTCTTCAGGCACCCACCATGGACTAAGAATTTAGCATGGTACTGGGCCTCTCATAGTTCCTTTACATCACTAGCCCCCTGCCGTCCTGAAGTCACATGCATCTTGAAATGTTCTGTTTAGAAAACTGCACAAGTTGTGAAAATGTCTGTGCAGACCCCTGGCCCAGGTGAAGAACTCTGGTCTAATGATTCATTTCACTTCTGTCCTCTTCTTTTTCCTTGCATCTATTAAGAACATCCAGCGGAAGAAGCATTTTTCCATATTTGTATGCCAGTGTCAGGCTCAGGGTCTAAATCATGTAAGTGTCTAAATCATGTAAGTGTCTTTGAAAGCCGCAAGAAAACGAGACTGAAGGTGTGGGTGATAGTTCTTTTGTATATGCATAGAGTCACAGAACTTTCTGATTGGATGAGATAGGAAAGTCCATGTATTTTATAGATAATAAAACAGACCTAGAGAGATTATTTCACTTGCTTAAAGGCACAGAAGCTAATAATGAAGAAAATAATAATAAATTAATGTTTTCCCCTAAGCAGATGACCTATGTTCAGATAGAAAGCAGGTGACTTATGCTCAGATACAATTAGGTCTTATTCCCTCAATACATGGTTAGAAAATGTTCTGATCTATCAAGTTTATGGTTTATGTTGCAAAACTGAGTTTTCTTCACCTTCCTAGCTAAAGACACAGGTGACAGAAATGTAGATGCCATGTCTCAACCCTAGAATCATTGTGGTGTCAGCCCTTTAGGGCAGCCCTTGTCACCCACCTCTTTCTCTAGGTTTCCTCTTTCTACTCTGTCCCTCCGTCTGTGTGTACGGACTGTTGAGAATGGAGGAGGGCGGGGCTGGGACAGGCCATTTGTCAAGCCAAGGGTGGAAGGTGGGTTAGGGCGGTGCAGGGGAGGAATTTGTTCCTGCAGAGTCCTGGAAATCTTATTTGGAGCCAGTCTTCTATTCTTAGTTTCGAAGGCACTTTGTTCTCTGGTGCATTGTTTTAACAGGCACCAGGAAATCAGGCTCTGCTCGGGGTCAGCGATGCCGCTGGTTCCTGCCTGCAGCCGCCCAGGTGGGCAGTCTGCTGGTTTGTTTCACTTTGTTCGTCATCAAGATCATTGCTGCCCTTTCGCATTTTGCTGCCCACCCTATCTGCATGAAGCAGGGAAGGGCAAGGAGGAGAAAAGAGATTCCAGTGAGTCTCTTTTTCTTTATAAGCAATAGTAACTGCACTTATTTCTGTGTAAAAGGAAAAATGCTAAAACTCACATCTTAAGAAAGCACTGTGCCCAATTGGAGCAGCATCATTCCCTAGAAATAGAGTGTGAGACACATGTAAGTTTAAATTTCCTAGTTAGCCCCGTGACAGAAGTAAAAAGAAACAGATGAAATTAATTTTAATGATTTGTTTAACCCAGTATATCCAAATATTAGCATTTCAACATGCAATCCACATAAAAATTATTAAGGAGATGTTTTACATTCTGTTTTTACGATTCTGAGTCTTAGAATTCCAGCGTGTATTATCCACTCAGACCACATCTCACTTCACAGTAGCCACATACTGAGTGCTCAGTACCGACATGCGGGTTTCTGGTGGCCATCGGACAGCGCAGGTCCAGAGCAGTGCTGTCCGATAGAACTTGACATCATGATGCTAATGTTTTGTGTCTGCTGCGTCTCACACAGAAACCAAGAGCCACAGATGGCTGCTGAGCACGTGACATGTGGCTGGCGCAGCTCAGGAGCTGAGTTTTAAATGTTATTTGGATGTGTATTAGTCACTCAGTCACGTCTGCCTCTTTGCAACCCATGGACTGTATAGCCTGCCAGGCTTCTTTGTCCATGGAATTCAGGCAAGAATACTGGGGTAGGTAGCCATTCCTTTCTCCATGGGATCTTCCTAACCCAGGGATCAAACCCGGGTCTCCTGCATTGCAGACAGATTCTTTACCGTCTGAGCCATTAATTTTCCTTAATTAAAATTTAAACAGCCACCTGTATCAAGTGGCTATCATTTTGGATAGTGTAACTCTAGAGATTTGATCTTCTTATAGAAATATCCATTTAAACTTAACCAAAGTATCATTTTTCATTTACCATATTGACAGAGATTAATAAGTTTGATAACACCGCTTGGCAAAGATAATTGAACCTCTCATGCATGGCAGTGGGAGTATAAATTAGAACAGCCTTTACAGAGGAAAATTTGACAATGTTTATCAAACTTACAAATATACATTCTCTTGGACCCAGCAGTTTCATTCCTGGATATTAGTGCTGTAGAGTCTCTCACATGTGTAAACTGATCTATGTAGAAGGACATTTGCTGCAGCAAAAGATTGGAAACCACATATCTAGTTAATGGGGGTTGGGTGGACAAACAAGCTTTGTTTTTAAAATATAATTTGCAACTATTGAGAAAATGGGGCCGATTTTTATTTGATAGTGTGGAAGGCTATCTAAGCTATAATGTTACGTATAGAGCAGTGCATATAGGGAATCAGTCCTGGATATTCATTTGAAGGACTGATGCTGAAGCTGAAACCCCAATATTTTGGCCACCTGATGCGAAGAGCTGACTCATTTCAGAAGACCCTGATGCTGGGAAAGATTGAGGGCAGGAGGAGAAGGGAACGACAGAGGATGAGATGGTCGGATGGCATCACCAACTCAATGGACATGGGTTTGGGTGAACTGGGGAGTTGGTGATGGACAGGGAGGCCTGGCATGCTGCAGTTCATGGGGTTGCAAAGAGTTGGACACGACTGAGCGACTGAACTGAACTTTGAGTGCATATAGTGCAATGCCATTTGGGTAAAAGAAATGATATGCTTATTTATGTCTAGAGCAACTCTGGAATGTAGAAGGGACCAATCACAATGGTTTCCTTCTGGGAGAGGAAGGGATAGATGTGGGAAAGAAGTATACTTATCATTGTATGGTATACCCTTTTGGAATTTAATCCAATATATTTCAGTTACTTATTCAAAGAATAAGTATTTAAAACACAAAAAAGTAAACTTCAAAGGAAGGGTGAATCAGAGAAGGCTTCTGTGAGGAGGTGACCTTTGGATGGGGTTGCAAAAGATTCATAGGAGTCTTAGCAAGAGGAAAGTTGAGACTCAGAGACATCAGCAAGCAGAACAGGTCAGGCATGTATGTATTCCTGGAGGTGGCCAGGGTGCTGGTATATAAGACAGAGCAGTAATGGGGTTTGAACAGACAACTCTCTGTCCAGATGGGAAGGGGTTTTGTGCAGTGTGGGCTCAACCCTGTGAGCCATAGGCAGCCATTCATGATTTGAGGAAAGTGGGAAATGACATGACTGTGTTTGTGTGAAAGACAACTTTTGGCAGAATGGAGGGTGATTTAAAACAGTGGTTCTAAAGTGTGATCCACAGAGCTCCCGAGGCCTAGAAAGTACTAACTACGTAACTTCAGAACAGATTTCGTTCATGTGTGTCAACAAAATTGCACACCACAGCAGACTGATTACAGAAGCAGGTGTGTGAATCCAGCTGTCTCCTCTGCAGCCAGACATTGAAAAGAGTTAAAAGAGTATGAAACTGTCCTGCTCCTCTCACTATTTTTTTTAACAAATAGTTAATTGTCAAATGTGATAGTTAGGTTAAGAAGTAATAATACACTCATTTTTAAAATAAGAAAAATTTTAATTCTCAATTTTGTTTTCTAATACTGCAAATATTAATAGAAACCAACATAAGAAAATACTCTTTGGGGCCCTTGATACTTTTTTTAAAAATATAAAGAGGTCCTGAGACCAAAAATTTTGAGAACCACCAGTCTAGAAACAAGGAGGTCCTGTGTGCTTATAATTCTGGTTGGATCAAAATAAATTTTCAGGAAACAAATGCAGAGTCCAGTAGGAGTCAGGATCTAACAGTACTGGAGTTGATGTGTTTCGCATATGTGAGCACAATGCAGTGGTCTGGGCAGGGATGAGTGAAAGAAATAGTCCGATTGATGGATGGGTTTTGACTGACGGAAATAGTGCATGTCATGTACTCCACATGTGCACTAAAAGATATTTCTGTTGTGTCCAGTCCTTTGCTGCTATAAGCATCCTGAGCCTCCCTCTATGTGTGTGCGTACTCAGTCGTGTCTGACTCTTTGCAACCCCATGGACTGTAACCCGCCAGACTCCTCTGTCCTTGGGATTTCCCAGGCAAGAATACTGGAACGAGTTGCCATTTCCTCCTCCAGGAGATCTTCCCAACCCAGGGATCAAACCCACGTCTCTTGAGTCTCCCACACTGGCAGGCAGATTCTTGACTACTGGCGCCACCTGGGAGGCCCTCCCTGTATAGGCCCCTAAGTGCCAACGACTTGGAAGAATTACGCTAGACTATGTCCTTAAAAGTTAGGCTGTTCACGAATGCCTTGTTCATGGAGATTTACCAGATCTTGACAAACTCTAATAACAAGAATTGACTGTATGTTTGTCTGTCAGTATGTGTATCCTTTCTCTTCCCTTCCTTTCTCCCTTGCTCACTCTCCTTTTTGCCCTTTCTTCTCCTAACCCCTTGATTTTCTACTCTTTCATTGATCATTAGTCCTTCTGTCATTAACCTTTTTTTAAAAAAAAAATGATATTAAAATTGGTTTATAGCACTGTATGTTTTATGTCCATAACATTGTATTTCTACTTCTATATGCTCACCACCAAAAATTTAATTTTCATCCATCACCATATAGTTGACCCCTTTGATCCATTTCGCCTTTCCCTGCCCCTTCCCCTCTAATAACCACGACTGTGTTTTCTGTATCTATATGCTTGGTTTTGGTTGGTTGGTTCATTTATTTTGTTGTTTGTTTCTGGTATTCTTCATATGAGTGAAATCACATGGTATTTGCTTTTCTGTGTCTGACTTAATTTCACTTAGCCTAATACCCTCAAGATCCATCTATATTGTCATACATGGCAGCATTCCATCTTTTCATGGCTGAGTAGTATTCCCCTATGTGTGTGTTATATATGTGTTCCATATGTGTATATATGTGTGTGTGTGTGTGTGTGTGTGTGTATACACACACACCCCCCCCCCCCACATCTTCTTGATTCACTCATCCATTGATTGGTACTTAGGTCGTTTCCATATCTTGGCTGTTGTAAATAATCGAGCATTAGCCTTGATTCTTTAAAAGATGTTCAGGGAGGGTGCCTTTGTCAACTAATTTAGTACACATTGGTGGATCACCTTCTTTGTGTAGTGCACTGGGTTATGCTGGAAGCTGGACACAGACATTGTGTTTCAAAAACATAATACAGCTAGAATTATTGTCATCTGTGATTTTGAGGCAAATACAGAATATCATGTTTGTTTCTAGAAAGTGTTTCCCAGTCTCAGCTGTTCTCATTGCCCACCTTCCCACCTTCCCCCAGCAGTGTCCTTGGCCACATGTCATTCACACACACAGTGTTAGAAGGAAACTTTGGAGGACATCTGGACCAGTGCTCTTGTCTTATAGATAATAAACCTGAGATCCAGAGCAAGAAGGTGAGATGCCTAAGGTCATACAGCTAGTTTGATGACCTTAAAAAGTAGATAACGACTAGGTAATTGTTCTCTAGTTGCTCCATCTTACTACTTACACATCAGATAAGAGAGAGGTAGTAACACTTGCAAAGTCTTTCCTGGTGGCTCATTCAGTCAAGAGTCTGTTGCAGTGCTGGAGGCCTGCAATGCAAGAGACCCAGGTTCAATCCCTGGGTCAAGAAGATCCCCTGGAGAAGGAAATGGCAACCCACTCCAGCATTCTTGCCTGGAGAATTCCATGGACAGAGGAGCCTAGCCAGCTATACAGTCCATGGGGTCACAAAGAGTCAGACACGACTGAGTGACTAACACAGACACACAATAACACTTGTGATCTGGCAACTTCTCATAAACTTTTATAGAACAGACTTCTATAAATTGTTCACATTATAATAAAGCTAGAGGATATACACAGATGTAAGGTTTAGAACTATTTAGGTTTAAACTTTCTTTTTTTTTTTTTTTTTCACAGAACCATTTTGTATCTGTGGCCAAGGTATCTAGACATTTTCAACAGAAAAGGTTTTAAAATTCCTCATTTGGGTTATTTTCATCACCAAAGTATTTTTTATAGTATATCCTAAAGTGGTCTTCACTTGGTCCCAATGATAGACAGCACAGATTTGAGAGCCAGCTCTCTGACAACAGAGAGGGGAGACGCCGCCCACAAAGCCAGCCAGGAAACCGATTCAGCAGGCCTCACTTCCCAGTCACTCCCCAAAGCTGAGCCTCTACCCATCCCCTCCCAAAAAGGGGCAGGAAGAAGGTTCAGAAAAGATAATGTGCTCATCCTTCAACAAAGCTTGGCTTACCCTTTGGGTCTTCCACATGCTCCCGTTTCCTGTGGCTAAAGTTAGACCTGTCAGATACGCATTTCATTTTTAAATGACTGGGCAGACGGAGGGCGGGCAGGTCTTCTCCAGAAGGGATGGGAGGGTGTTGAGAGGATGGATGGGGTAGAAGTTGCTTCTCACTCATTCCGGGGAAGAGGGCAACAGAGTGTCAGTGTTTCTGTGCTTGTCAGGAGCAGCAAGGTCGTGAGCCAGTTACTTCGTGTGACCATTAGGAGAGGGAGTTTCCACAAAGAAAGTGTTTCCTAAACCTCATTCAATTATGAATCATCTTCTGCCACAGCCTTTAACATTGTAAAATACTTAATAGCTTTCTGCAAAACAGCAGTTTTTCCCTTAAGAGTTATCTTTAATGGAAAGTTTATATTATCATAAACAGAAAACTAGTATGCTGGCCCAACTTTGAATACTAGATACCCACAAGACAATGTAACTAAATTCCGGCTAGCTGCTGTTGCCTGAGTCTCTCTCCTGGAGAGAGAGTAAAGGTTGAGGTTGGTAAGCATTGAGTATGTGTTAAAGGTGAGATAGCCCCAATCAGATACTTCCCTGCTGGCTCAGCAGTAAAGAATCCACCTGCCAAGCAGGAGACCCAGGTTTCATCCCTGGGTCGGGAAGATCCCCTAGAGATGGAGACGGCAACCCACTCTGATCTTTTCGCCTGGAGAATCCCATGGACCGAGGAGCCTGACAGGCTACAGTCCACGGGGTTGTAAGAGTCAGACACAACTCAGTGACTAAACTGCCACCGCAGCAATCCGACAGACCAAGAATGGACACTGACTTGGAAACACGGTAACTTTCCTCTTGTGTGATCTGCTGGGTATAGCCTGTCAGAGCCCTCTCCTGGTGTTCCGCTCCTGCCACCTGAGCTGCAGATATCATCCCCAGAGGCCCCTGGACCCACGTGCCACTTCCTGTGTCTTTCAGCTTGTAGGGGGTTAACGTCCCGAGGGGCCCCTCCCCATCAGTGAGGGGGTGGATTGAACACTTTGACCTCCCCAGCTGTTAGTGGAAAATGATGAACTGTCTGATACGGTCCCTCACGGGTGTGGGAGGGGGCCCAGTGGGTTGTTCTCCCGCTACAGCTGCCCACAGCTGCCCACATCTTTGGGGGGCCTCCCTCCTTTCACCACCTCACTGTCTCACTCCTCACTAGTTCTTCGTGGGGATTACCACCCCGACGTGTAAACAGCTTATTCCTAAATGTTACCCCGGATCTGCTGTGGGGGGAGCCTAAACCACAGCAGCTGGTAAGCATACCCCCTAAAATAATCTTACAAACCGCCATGACACCAGACCCATCCTTTGGGAAACAGTAGCCCAAGGTACGTGTCCAAATGGTGTAAAGAAACTTATCACTTTTTTTTTTTTTCCTTTAAAGTTCAAAAATGTATGGCAATTCTTGGTGTTCAACTCTTCCATTTTCCCTAACATTTTAGTGATACTCTGTTCTGATGAGTAACGTCGTTTTCCATTTTTGCTGTTCCTCTCTCAGTATAGTATTACAGCTTGCTAACAAACTTAGTGTTCCCAAGTTTGCCTATAAATTCAATTTACTGTGTGACATTTGTCAGTTGTTTGCCAGTCTGAGGCATCCAGTGAGTGGAGCTGTGAGTGTCGCTCTGTGGTTACTAAAAGTGTTTGTTAATGCATCAATGATGAGCCCAGGCTAAAATGCAGCAGGCAAGTGTTGCCAAACTCAGAGAGCCACTTTCTAGCAAGCCTTTTACAATATCCTGAGGAGAACCAGGACTTTAAAATTAGGGAGATTTTAAAAAGTGCTTTGTTGTTATTTAGTTGCTCACTTGTGTCCAAGACTCTTTGTGATCCCACAGACTGTGACCTGCCAGGCCCCTCTGTTCCCAGGCAAGAATACTGGAGTGGGTTGCCATTTCCTTAGGGAGATTAGAAAAGTACTTCCACAAAATGAAGGTTCTGTTTCGGCCTGAGTCTTATAGGCAGATTGAAGGCAGGACTGAAGTTCTAATGGGGAAAGGATTTCTTATCTTTACGGGGTTGGGCCCATGCCAGTGAGGTCCTGTCATGTGAAACCTAGATTGCTGAGAGAGTGGTGAAGTCCAGGGTAAGATATACCTCGCAAGAAGTCAGAAGCATCTGTAAATGACAGGAGATCAAGAAATCCAACAGGAAGGCAGAAAGAGGGCCAGCTTCATGGACAGGGCCCTGTGCTCACCAGGTCTTCACTCTGTGGGCACATAGAGTTGCCCAATAAATATTTGTTTAATATTTGAATGAGTCAGTGCCTCGTAGTCAAACTTGCTTTGAGTTTTCAGGGATGGTGGCCTCAGGATGGGTACTCATCCCAGAAGAGTGCCTATACATTTTTTCCTTTCCAGATCTGACTGTGTAATTTGCAGGGTCCAGTGAGAAATGAAAATCCAGGGCCCTTGTTTAAAAAGTTATTAAGAGTTTCAAGATGGTGACTGCAAAGCATTATTCTCTATGTGCCTGCATAATGGAAGGCACTAGAAGTGAACTTGAACTGGCTTCTGCATTCTTTGACCTTAGCTTGAAGGAGGAGACAGACATTAACCCAGTTATTACACAAGTAAAAGGTAACATTTTAATAAGGTTAGTACAACAAAGAAGAGACACAATGAGGCTGAGAGTCCATAACTGAGAGATTTTTTTTTTTGGTTTGGAGCTGTCTTAGAATACCTCCATCACGAGGCTGACATCTGAAGAGTACGGAGGAGTTGGCTGGGAGAAAAGGGGAGGAAAGAAGGTTCAAAGGCAGAGGAAACATGGCCAAAGAGGAATTGGGATTCTGGGAGGGAGGTTGGAGCTCAGAGCAAAGGGAATAAGGGTAGAGATGAGAATCGGACCAGTCCTGACTTTGCACAGGGTCTTCTGGACACTAACAAGTCTTGAGAAATTCAGGGCTGTTTTCATGACTAACAGTAACAGAACGATGAGTAAAATTTTTCACCCTTAGTTTCCCTTCCTGGCTTTCAGGGCTTCCCTGCTGGCTCAGACGGTTAAGAGTCTGCCTGCAGTGCAGGAGAAACCAGGGTTCAGTCCCTGGGTTAGGAAGATCCCCTTGAGAAGGAAATGGCAACCCACTCCAGTGTCCTTGCCTGGAAAATCCCTTGAATGGAGGACCCCGGCAGGCTACAGCCCACGGGGTCGCAGAGTTGGACATGACTAAGCAACTTCACTTTCACTTTCTCTTCAAATAAACTGAGAAAATTACTCCAGTACAGTTCTCATCCTTATAAATAGGAAATGATGTCAACAATCATGTTCATGGACACCAGCCAATCAGAACAGTCATTAGGTACTGTGTGGGCGACGTGTGGAAAGGGAGAACCTGAACGTTTAATGATGAGGGCCCTTTAGGAGCTCTCACTCCTCATCTATCCCCAGCTTTGCTTGGTTGGCTCCATCCCATCACTGAAATGTCAGCTCAACTGTTCCTCCTCTGAGAAACCTCCCTGACCTTTCTCTCCAATGGCTTCACCCCTCACCCTCTTTGATAGGCTTTCCTATTACCCTGGTTTACTTTCTTTATAATTCTTGTTGCTGTTGTTCAGTTGCTAAGTCATATCCTACCCCATGGACTGCAGCATGCCAGGCTTCATTGTCTCCCAGAGTTTGGTCAAACTCATGTCCATTGAGTCAGTGATGCCAGCCAACCATCTCATCCTCTGCCGCTCCCTTCTCCTTCTGCATTCAATCTTTCCCGGCATCAGGGTCTTTTCCAATGAGTCAGCTCTAAGCATCACGGGGCCAAAGTACTGGAGCTTCAGCATCAGTCCTTCCAGTGAATATTCAGGGTTGATTTCCTTTAGGATTGACTGATTATTACTCTCTTAGTACACCTGAAAACTAGCTTGTTTATATGCTTATTATTTTATAATCTCTATTCCCTCCAAAGGCAGGGGCTGTATCTATTTTGTTAACCAATTTATCTCTAGCAGCTTGCACAGTGCCTGACATCTAATAAGCACTTCATAAAATAGTTATTGAATGAATGAAACTTTGGAGTGAAATTCATTCATCTGAGTCTTGTTGTTCCTGAATTTCCATTGCCAAAAAAAAAAGGAATATTGTGGGTCCCAGAATCAAAAATGGAACTCTATGGATGACACATCTTGGTGTTTTAGTCTAAATGAAAAGAAATTCTACAGCTTTATATGCACTATTTGGGAGCAGGTGGGTTCATTTGTTCACGTAAGTCAGTCAGCACACATTTGTTGAGCTTTCTCTGTGTGCTGGACTAGGCCTTAGTAATGTCCAGCATGAAAGAATTCTAGACATGAAAGAATTCTACTGTTAGTAAAACACGGATTTTCTGGGAAATGGATTAAATGTTGGATAAATGTGCTTTGATTCTGCAAAATCCAGACCTCGGTTTCAGACTTCAGGATAAAAATGATTGGGATGGGCTTTGAAGCAAAAAATCAGGATTAGAAAATTTAGCACAAAGTCCTTCCCCCTCCCTGCAGCGCCCCCCCTGTGGCTTAGCACTACTCCTGCTTTTTACTCAAAACTTGACAAGACATGATAGTGCCGCTGAAGGAGGGCTGCCCTGAATACCTGCCTGTCTCTGGTGTTTGGGGCCCTTTACCTCTCTCCTATAATTTGGTCTGATGGTGAGGCCCTCCTCCCCTTTCAGAAACAGCTGCAGAAGGAAAATGTCCCTCTTAATCACAGTTGACATCTTTCCAGACACCGCGTCAGGAATGGTAACTAGCTTTCACATTACTATTCTGACAGGTTCTCTGCAGACTGTTGCCAGGAGTGTTTTCTCAGGTTAGTTGAGACTAGTCTGAAAACTGGTGGTCTCCTTTGTGCTAATGACTCTAGTTAGACCAGGAGAGGGGTCCAGTCCTTCCAGAGGCCACATTCTGAGAAGCTCCATTGAGAAACATTGTTGGCATATTCCAGTACTTCATTTTGAGAGGAGGGGAATTATCTGTTACACAGTTATTTTCCTTTTACCTGTTTCTTTCCTACTGAGAGAGAAACATCTTTAAGAATAAGCAGCTCCTTGTGAGAATTTCAAGTTTTGTTTGGAAGAGAGCTAAATATTTTGATCAAATAATCCTTAAATTATATTCTTCTGAAGCCTAAGGGATTGTGTTACAGCTAATGCCCAACCAAAGTCTGCTGAAGTACCTAGGCAGACTCATTCCCGTTTAGGTGCTCAGGGGCTTGCAGGCACCAAAGGTTAGCAGATACTGCCTAGTTGAGCTCTGAGGGCCTGAGGCCTCCTGGAGTTGGGCACTGAGTGGATATCAGATGCCTGGAAAAGGAATGAATGTTTATGGGCTTGTTTTTTTACTTGAGGATGGGGAGAGTGTGCAGGCTATTTGTGAACTTCTTTTATTTTACTTTTGGCAACTTAATGTTTCAAACTTAAAGTTGCAAGTCTAGAGAAAGATACTCCTGAATACCCTTTACACACTTCACTGATTGTTTAAATTTGCTCTCTCTGTGTCTCTTTCTTTGCCTCTGTATTGGTCTTTCTCCATAGATGCATGCTTGCATGCTAAGCCAATTCAGCCGTGTCCAACTCTGTGCGACCCTATGGACTGTAGCCCACCAGGCTCGTCTGTCCATGGGATTCTCCAGGCAAGAATACTGGAGTGGGTTGCTATGCCCTCCTCCAGGGGATCTTCCCGACCCAGCGATTGGACCCGAGTCTCTTGGGTCTCCTGTGCTGGCAGGCAGGTTCTTTACCACTAGGACCACCTGGGAAGCCCCTCTCCATAAGTAAATAGATTTGTTGTTGTTCAGTCGCTAAGTCATGTCCAACTCTTTGTGACCCCATACTGACTGCAGTATTCCAGGCTCCTCTGTCCTTCACTATCTCTTGCAGGTTGCTCAGATTCATGTCCATTGAGTCAGTGATGCAATCTAACAACCTTATCCCCTGCTGCCCCCTTCTCCTTTCCTTTCAGTCTTTCCCAGAATCAGGGTCTTTTCCAATAAGTTGGCTGTTTGTGTCATGTGGCCAAAGTATTGGAGTTTCAGCATCAGTTCTTCCAATGAATATTCAGGGTTGTTTTCCTTTAGGATTGACTGGTTTGATCTCCTTGCAGGAATAGAAGGAATTCTCAAGAGTCTTCTCCAACAGCACAATTCTAACACATCATTTGGTTCTTTCATGCTCAGCCTTCTTTATATAAATGTGTGCATGTGTGTGTATACATATATATTAAATAAATTTATATATTATATATTTAAATATTTATATATTATATAATTATATATTAATACATTTAAATAAATTTATATATTACATATAATGAAATTTATTTTATACATTTATATATACATATATATGTATGTACTAAATACTTAACTACAAGAGTAATTACAATTACTTTCACACAAGTATAATTGTCAGAAGAAGAAGGTTTAACATTGGCAAAATATATTAACTCCTCCACCACTCATTTTTAAAGTTTGCCAACTGTTACAATAATGTATTTTACAGCTGTTTTTTGTGTTTGTTTGTTTTTTTTCTGGTCTAGAATCCAATTCGGGATCATGCATTGCACTTACGCATGTGCACTTAGGCCTGTTTGGTGTTTCTTGATTTTGACTCTCTTGAAGAATAGAAGCCAGTTAGGTTGTACAATTTCCTTCTATGTGAGCCTATTAGGTGTTTTTCGTGACTAGATTCAGAATTTGCACTTTAAAAACATCTAGAGTGACGGAAGAATGCCTTTTTTAGGCCATGCATTTATTTTTCACAGTTTAAGAGGTTTGGAGGACCAAAATCAAGGTGCTGATCTATATGGTGTCTGGCAAGGAGCTTCTTCCTGATTTGCAGACAGCCAGCCACCTTCTTTCTGTGTCCATAAATGACAAAGAAAACAATCTTCTCTTTCATGTCTCTTCTTATAAAAGCACTAATCCCATTCATGAGGGTTCTGTCCTCACCACCTAATCACCTCTCAAAGGTCCCACCTCCAAATACCATCACATTGGGAGTTAGGGCTTCAACAAGGGAATTTGGGAGACTCGAACATTCAGTCTGTAACAGGAGAGGATCAGGCGCAGATGAGGGTCCTCATCAGATAGTATCAGGGAGGTCTGAGCCTTCGCTTCCACGGTTAGTCTTGATGAAGCCTCTGGACTGAGGCTCTGGCTATTAAACAGGAAGTCTTCTCAGTCCTTTCTGGGTCTTACATAGGGAATAGTCAACGCCAAGGTCATTCACCTTTAAATTTCTTCCCAGCTTTATCTTTAAAATCTCATGTATAAAGTATATAAATAAAGGCTTACCTGGCTTCTCACAAAGTCAGGTTAATAGACTGTTTTTATTCTTTTGCTTTAACCCGCCTCCTATTCCACTGCTCGGTTTTAGAGGCACAGAATTGTGTTCAGCTTGTCTTAGGTTCAGTGCCCTGGAAGCAGAGCTGGATACAAGTGCGAGTAGTTTATTTGGTCACCAGAAGCACTGGTGAGGGACTGAGGAAGAGAAGCAGGGTACAGGGTGTGATCATGAACGAGTTAGCTCTGTGAACACCTGGGGCTCAAACCTGCTGGGGGCCTCTGGGAGACTGTACGTGGTGGTACTTCTCAAACTTTGCTGCACGATCAACTCAACCCGGGGAGCTTCTGCGAACTCGTGATGTTCAGAATCCACAGATGGCAGGAGCCAGTCCCTGGGAGCTTTTTAAACTCCTCTAGTGATTCCAGTGTATGGTCAAAACTGAGAAGACTGTATTTCAGAGTTGTCCCTTCAAGCTTTAGGAAGCTGGAGTGTTTACCTACCAACTGCAGTTCATCGCAGGCTGAGGGCTGCTCCTGGTGACATTAACAGCGAAGCATTTCTGGCCTGTAAAAAGCTGAGGCGTGCCAGGGAATGGTGATTGCCCAGGGGACGTGGGCCAACAGTGTCAGCTACTAGCTGGATATGATATCAAATCCTAGCTTTGTCCAAGCACTCGCAGAGCAGTTTTAATCATGTCATTTAAACTCTAAGCCTCAGTTTTCTTTCCCTGGTGGCTCAGATGGTGAAAAATCTGCATGTAGTGCAGGAGACCCAGGTTCAATCCCTGAGTCAGGAAGATCCCCTGGAGAAGGGAGTGGCTACCCACTCTAGTATTCTTGCCTGGAAAATTCCATGGACAAAGGGGCCTGGCAGGCTACAGTCCATGGGGTCGCAAAGAGTCAGACGTGACTGAGTGACTGAACACTTTTCCTCATGTATAATAACTTCTTTGTCCTAGCTTTGAGGATCAGAGATAATATATGGAAAGCACCCAGAATGCAGTGAATTCTTAACAGATCTGTGTTTTAAACCCAACAAGTGGAAAGAGGGAGGGTAGCAAGGGGCTACTTGAAGCATCCAGAACATGCCATAAAGCAATGCAGATTGTGAGTTCTAATCTGGTCAGATAACACCAAATAGTTCTACTAGGGAAATTTTTTCTTTAATTTAAAGGAATGCTATGATGAGTTGTCAGGATATACACAGTGGCTTAGCAGGTGCAACCCATTTCTCTAGCATGTTCCATCTCTGCTGTGTGTGCCAAGTTGCCCCCAGGAGTTGTGGATGCAGAAACCAGTAGTCGAAGGGAAATAGTTCTTCCTATAGATGAACGCCTGCCTGCTAGTATTTGGGGGCACTACTCAGGAATGCATGGGGTGCTGTGGCTGCAAAGGCATCACCAGCACTGGGGTCTGTCCTGATGGGAAAAGGGAGGAGTCCCAAGTGAAGAAGTGAGAACTCTCCTTGTAAAATCAGATTCCCAATATTATCATGGGCAATAGGCACATTTAAGTCTGAATCATACAGTTGGACCATCTGAGTTCCTTGGTTATGTGGAGTAATTCTCTAGAAATTAAGCAGTTATTGGGACATTCCCTAAACTATATGGGTACTGTTTTTGTTGATAAGGGCTTCAGACAGTTCTGTGCAGGAATAATTTTAATACATAAGAGTTCTCTATGCTGGTAAAAATAAGTGAATTAACAAATAACAGAGGACCAGGGAGGCGCAGGTGATAACAGTGTATAATGAACCACAGGTTGTGACTAAGCCACTTCAGTGTACCTGAGAGCAGAAGGAAAAATAGAAAATAATTACAGTCATTGTTAGAAGGCTTAGGGGGAAAATGCCCTGTTTAATTAGGTTCTGTGCTTCTTGTCAAATTCCATCGTTGGCAACCTTTATGAATATGAGCCTCCTTTCCCACCTCAGATGGATGCTCATAATGGAGTTTGTCTGGAGCAGTCTGTCTGGAAACTATACTTGCCAGTGCTCTGCCCTGGACAGACAAGATTTCTGTCTTCTCTCCTGCTCCTTTGGCCTTGGATGTTTGGAGAGAAAAGTGGTCTGTTAATGTTCGTGGGATGATCATGAAACTGGCTGCTCTCGGTTGTCAGGGCTGATGGTGACCCTGGCAGGTTGTGAGACCTGGTGGTGACCGCTGACCTCTCATCTGCCTGGTTGAACATCTGGTTGACAAGGAAACCTGAGGTTCAGAGAGGAGAAATTATATGCTTAAAAGGTTCTATACCATGCGGCATGATGAGGACATGAACCTACCAATTCTAACTTTAGAGCCCACAATTAATGGCATCTGAGCACAAATCTGTATATTATGTTGTGCTCAGTTTATCTGACTCTTTGCTATGCTATGGACTGCACCCTGCCAGACTCCTCCGTCCATGGGATTCTCTGGGAAAGAGAACTGGAGTGGGTGGCCATTTCCTTCTCTAGGGGCTCTTCCTGACCCAGGGATTGAGCCCACATCTCCTACGGCTCCCGCACTGCAGGTAGATTCTTCACCACAGAGCCACCAGTTAAGATTTATTTACCAATGACTCAGGGAGCACCAGAATTTCCAGGTTTTCTACCCCGTGAGCACATTAAAGAGTCTAGGGGAAAGAAGATCGTGGTTCCTGGATGCTGGAGAAGGGAGGATGTTTTTTAAAATAAGGTATTAAAAATGGAGCAGGGGTTCCCTCTCAGTTTTTTCGCTCAGCCCTGGAGCTGAGACAGAGGAGAAATGAGATGTGGATCCTCTCCTGCTCAAATGTGAGTTTAGTGAGTCAAGTTCCAGCTAAGGACAAGTATAAGAACATAAAATCCTTTCCTAATCTCTCCCTAAAGAAGGCGCGGATGAAAGGCCTCATCAAAGCCTCTGAAGCCACCAAAGCTGTTTGCCAGCAAAGAGATAAATCAGGAAGGTTTGAGATCTGGTTTGAATTTAATAATTACAAATGACTAATCAGGGGCCGTTCGCTGTCAAGTCAGGAGCTGTACTGTCTCCACCAGTGGATGTCTGCTGCTCTGGACACTTGGTTATTAAATAGAAAAGCCCTGTGATTAAATCACAGGGCTGTTCCAACACTAATCAATTCAATCTTGGCTGTTTAAAATTAAGTCAGGCCTTGCACTTGCCCTGCCTCTGTGACAGAAGTGGGAACCACACACTGCAAACGTGACTGAAGGTATCCAGAGAGCATCCATGTATAGCCCTATGTGATGTGGGTACTTAGAGGAGGGTCAGGCTGCATCCCAAGTTTCTTATTTATCATCCTGCAGGATTGCCTCCTCCACCATCTTTAATACCAACATCCTCTTTGCCTGCCTCTCAACATCCAGTAGCGACAAAGCAGCAGTGACAATAGCAGTAATAGTAATTATGATAGTAACCACAGAAGCAATAATAATTATCATTTTTTAATCTCTTACCATATGCCTGGCCCTGTTGTAAATATTTTATCTGCTTTAGTCCTTCAAATAAGCCTATAATGAAGAAATCAAAGTTTACAGAAATATATCATAGACACTTTCATATCTCACACACCTGGAACCTGCCTGGCCTGTAGTTCATCCTCTATAAATATTTGTCATGTGAGTGAAGTGATAGAGAGCATCAGTATCTGTGATACACATCAGGAGGAGTGATGGAGCTGGATCCTGAACTCTGTCTCATTTATTCTCTTTGTTTCCTTGAGGTATGTAGGTAAATGTCTTATAAGCCTTTTTATATTGTTCTAAGGCACATGTTGTTTTAAACGTAAATTTACTTTATGTGCTTCTGTGATGGCTCAGATGGTAAAGAATCTGCCTGCAATGCAGGAGACCCGGAGTCGATCCCTGGAGAAGGGAATGGCCACTCACTTCAGTATTCTTGCCTGAGAAATCCCATGGACAGAGGAGCCTGCCAGGCTATGGTCCCTGGGGTCGCAAAGATTTGGACATGACTGAGCGACTAAGACTCACACTTCCCTTCACATTTTTTATATTAATTTAAATAAATCACACTTTGTTTTTGAACAATATAAAAAGAGAAGTAGCACTGGATGGTGAAGGGATCAGTGGTCTGGGAACCAAGCTGATGTAGAGAAAACTGCCCTCTCCAGCATTTGCTAGTTTTGTGACCTTGAACAAATCCCTGAAGACTTCCCACACTTCAGTGTTCTTCTCTGTAAAATGAACACCACCATGCTCACTGAGGCTGGGCTGAGGAGAAGCTGGAAAGGAACAGTTCTTTAAATAGTGAGCACAGTGCTTGGCTCATAGCGGACACCCTGTTCCCGCATCCACTTCTCTCCACCCCCACTGTATATTTGATGGTGATTCTCCTTTGCTTCCAAGACTCAAAACCTCAAAGGATCCCAAGATTTGGGTCTAGAGAGAATGTAAGCTGAGCCTAATAAGAATCAGACAGGCTTAGACCTGGGACCAGCTCTTCTGCAAATCCATCAGCTGAGGACAGGTAGGGTCACTGCTCTTGGCAGAGAGCCTTACCCGGAACCACAGAAAAACACTTGTTCCCAGACCATTTATTGATGAGATTTATGTGTCTGCCTTGTGCTGTCAGAAGGTAGCCAAGCCTAAGAGGAGGTGGTCACAGAGTGGCCTGGAGAACAGTGATGTGCTGTGAAAGCGGATGGTGTCACCAGGAATGAGTCTCAGAGTCCACCCCATCTGTCCAGAGAGACCTGTATCTCCATCAGAACTCAGATCCACATGTACAGAAGACTTTGCCCTGTTGCAGATTAACAGAGAGCCTCCTGGTTGGTTTTTGAGCCAAGAAGCATGAAGTTTTTCCAGCACCCGAGCACCTCTAGAAAGCATCTCCATGAAATATGTAGCCCGGAGGGTTAAGGAATCAGACAGTATACTCTAGCCCGTTGTTCCTGTACGTTCCCTCCTGTAACTGCCTTTCCTCCCTGCCTCAGATAGGTGTCCAGACAAAGAGTTCAGATGCCAAATCAGGTCGCTTATGGCTGGATTCAGCCAGCTGTTTCATTTCATTTCAGGCTGTTATCAATCCTGGATTCGTTGCTCCTGAAGCACAGAGGCTGGGTGCTCATGGTGTTGCTTGGGAAAGTGCATGCTTGCTGCCTAGTCATGGGTGTGCCTTGCCCTTGAACAGACCTGACATTTCTTCTCACATGAGAAGTGAAAATCACCAGTGGTCCACTTGGACCAATGTCTGAACAGTTGTAATTTTTTTTTTAAACTTATCTATATACTTTAAGGAAAATAAATGTCTCTGCTGGTTAAGAAAAAGAGTCTCTTATTTGAAAAGCAAAAATCGTAGCTTGAACTTGCATGTTTTGAGTCCCCAAGGAAATTTGAGGTTGAAGAATTTTAGCCTTCAGTGATCTTTGCTTTTGAGGTTTTGATTTAATTTTGGCAGCCAGGTGGTTAGCGGAAGGGAAGGGTGTCGCCCCAAGAACACGGGCCTCCTTTATTTATTCTTTTTTTAGTCACTCATTCAGAGATTATTCATTGACCTACTGCTCAGCTCAGGACGCTGGGGTTTTAAGTTATGCACTCAAATCAGAGAGCCCAGACTACAGCACCGTGGGCTCACCCACGGCGCACTGTTTTTCATAGTTGAAAGGGAACTGGACTGTGCATTCGCCTCAGTGAATGTGACAAGAATAACAGGGTGGGTCTCTGGCTCTTCAGATAGGCTGAGAACCCATGAGACCAAGTGTGTAAATGCAGGGGTTTCACACACAGAGTTCTTCCTCCCTCCGAGCTGCCCCAGGTCATCTCTCCATGACTTCTGATGCGCCCGGAAGGGTGGTGCTGGGCTGGTGGGATGGGTACCCGTTTGTTCCCCTCCACTGTGCCCTCCTTCCCCGAAGTTGGGTAATTGTGAAGAAGACAAGCTTCTCAAAGGGAGCAGGGTCAGAAGTATCAACAACAAGTGAAGAAATACTCTTCTGGGGGAGTTGGCTAGGCGCTAGGTACTGTAGCCTGTTCTAAGAATGTGATCGTGACCGACTAAATCCTGCCTCTGTGTGCTTGCGTCTCATAAGAAATTCAACCCGAAAACAGAAAGTTAAAGTATCTCTCTGAAGTGGGTCTCTCCTGCTGGTCTCTGTCTCTACAGCTTCTCTGAATCATTCACAGCAGAGATCGCAGTCTAATGAAATACTTTGTTTTCTTTTTATTCCCAGTTAGTGGGAAGAGAGCATGCCTGCCTGGTTCACTGCTGGATCCTAGCACCCAGAGCAGGGCCTCGCACATGGGAAGTGCTCAGTGAACACAGCAAATGAGCACACGACCTAGTGACCCTGGAAGGTGTTTGCGTTGGGCCCAAAGTTTAAATTGCAGACTCCTTCTGTGTTGCTGACCATGGTCAGTTAGCACCCTATGCAATGGAAATTGAAAGGAACACCCACTTTGATAATCCATGCAGATTTTACTTTGTAAAATGGGTGGGTTTCTTAAGGAGATCTTCTATCCCAGGTTAACTTGCTATGGCTTACTTTAAAGGCCACTAGAGGCCTTTTGTCTTCTGCATTTGGCTCTTGGGATGCATAGAAGCATCTAGGGTTAGTGATGCTCAGGAGGGTGTGTTCCAACCCTGGGTGATATATTGAGTTGGTCTGGAGAGGGCTGCATGCCCATGAGAGAAAGGGCCTCTGTCAGTGTCCTCTCTCCTTCACTAGGCTGGGACTTCTGGGGTAACAGGCCACTGTAAATGTGTCATGTTGACAAAATCATTGAGCCCTCACAATGGAACTGTAGCATCATAAAATTCCATAATCTAACAACACCAGATAGCGGCATACATCTCTGTCGCTTACGGTTTGGGTAATACTGGGTAAAATGCCACCGTGTATTGTGCCCTTACCACATGCCAGCCATTGTGCCAGATGCTGCATACATATCTTCTGTGATCCTCAGGACAGCCTGACCTGGTGGTTAATGGCCACTTTACAGATAGCATCCCAGAGCCTCCGCCCTCTCATGGGATTTCCCAAGAGTGCAGGTCTAATTCTGCATCCTCTGAAGGCAAGAGAAGCCAGGCTCAGGAAATGGCTAGGTTGTCCTGGGTGGCGGGGCGCCACGCAGACATCCCTCCTCTTTTACCCCAGCACACGCTACTGCTTGAGTGCGGCCTTCCCTCACTTGCTGTGCTGTGAAATCCTTCTTGATATAGCACTTGAGGTGGACGCTGCCAGGCATTCCGAATGGCAAATGAGTCATAACCTGTTTGCCAAGTGTGCTTAAAATGGTGTGTGTGTGTGTGTGTGTGTGTGTGTGTGTGTGTGTGAAGGGTTTTGCCCTAGGAATTCGAATCTTGGATTCAGGGTGTTATACCATAGCTGCGTAACTTGGGAGCCATTTCTTTATCTCTCCTAACTTCAATTTATTTACCTATAGAATGGGAACTATGCCTTGCCGTAATTGCCTCCAAAGTCAGGATATAAATACAGGCCAATGAATTGGCTTCAATGACACCACAGTGCCACTTTTAATTGTAACTGAATGATGAATCAATATGGGTCATGTCCCTACACAAACATGAAGCAGCACCCCCCCCCCAAAAATGACAGGCGGCTCTCAGCGTCCTCTTGGGGCTCCCCCAAAGCCCTTGAGTGGAGTATTTAACTCCCTGACAATCACCAGTCACATGGTGGACTTGTTAGTGAAGATTCTTGGATAGTATCTCAGAATGGCTGATTGAGGATCCTGGCGCCTAGCATTGGATCTCTAAATTCTTCCACTGCTCAAGTGGAATGATATATGGGATCTACCACTCCATACTCTGTAGGGAACCATGTTAAGCTTTAGGATTTGAAACATCTAGGTAGCTGGTTATGGAAAAGATGCCCCAGTCTCCTCCCCATCTGTGTCTGGCAAACTCTTAATTCATCCGTCAGACCTGTTCAAATGCCTCCTCCCCTGAGAAAACACCCCCAGCTCCCACCAAGGCCAAGCTAATTACCCCCTCACTGTGCTCCAGGCCCTCTGCTGCGTGCTAACACACGTCACTGTATTTACTTCGCCCTCTTGGAGAATAAAAGCTTATGTTACCACCTCCACCTTAGAGTTGAGAAAGGGTGACTCAGGCAAGTGAAGTGACTTTCCCTAGGATAATTGGATCTTACTGCATTCTAATCACACCAGAGTCTGAGTCTCTTACAGGAATATGATAATTATGTGAGTTAATATGAGTTCCTTAACTAGGGAAGTTGCCAATCTTGGCATTCCTAGGAGCAAACACAAGACCCGGTGCATAATAGGTGCTCAACAAATCTTTGTTGAGCTAAAGAAATGATAGAAGAGTTATAGTGAGACAGTCTAGGACAGATAAGGACTGGGTACTTTCCAGCATCTGCCTGTGTTCACACTCATCATCTAATAGAGGAGAAAGGGCAGGAGGTGATGGACTTCTTTGAGGGCTGAAGAGTCCAACTGTTTCGCATACCACTCCACTGTAACCTCATACCAGGGATTCTGGTCCGCCAGCAGCTTTCTACCAAGTAGGGGACTTAGCAAGTCACAAATTAGAGACTCGAGAAATCCTTACCTGATTGGTTAAGCTAGAGATGCAAAAGAGAAGTATATGTGTCTCTGAAGAGCTTGATTGTGTTTGTGAATGGAGTTTCTCTTCTTTTTATACAGAGGATAATACATTTTTCCAACCCCATAGACTTCCATGGTCATAAATTCATTTCAAATATAGTTTTCTTCAGTTGCAATAGTGACTCTTCTGAGTCTTGGTGTTTATGGCTCTAAAATGGGAAGGTTGGAGAAGATGTCTAAGGTTCCTTCCAACATCCTGGTTCTGTGATGACATCGGCACCCTGGATGAAGTTTAGAACAAATTTAACTTACACATGTACAAAGCAGCTCTAAAAATGGAATATCTTTAAGTGAATTAGATTATTTGCAGTCTAATGTCTTCTTCCATGTTAATAAAAATCCGAACTCTGTGTCTAAATTTCCAAGTCTTGCCATACAGAGACATTTAGAAGAAAAGAAACTATAAAGAGAAACAAACTGTAGCGGCTTGAATAAGAACAGTAATGCAAATCAGTTATCCCAGAGCTTAATTGTTTCCTGTAATTTCTTAGGCTTTCTTAGAACTCGGTCTAAGGTTTTGCGTAACATGGTAGAAATGATAAGGATTACGTGTGCTATTTGATTGCATTTTTTTCTTTCCTTAATCGAAGTCATAATCCTTGTTTACATTTGAACTTTGTTTTATTATTTATTTCACAGCGGAAACGGAAGCAGAGCCCCCAGGATGAAGATGCGGTTAGCCTTTGTAGTCTTGATATAAGTGTAAGTACAGTCCTTCCTACATCCCCTGGCATGGGACCACCTCTCATCTCTGAATGTATTTGTTAACATGGTGTGGGCTTTAGGTGGGCTTCCAGGATTCAGTTACGGAGGTTGGGATCTGGGGGGAAATGTTAAAAAAATTTTTTTTCATCTTACTGGAAGAAGCTGTGTGGTCAGCTTAAACTTCCAAGCCGCTTGTTTATTGCTTGTGTCTTTTCTCTCATAAAATGAATGATGAAATCAGTGCATCTGGATAGAATCTAGATAAAGGCCGCTGTGCCGTGTTAGAGACTGGCTACTAAAGGTGGATCAGATGTTTGTCCCCCTTTGGAGGAAGTTGGCAGATTGGCCCTACTCAAGCAGCTGCGTGGCTCAAAGGCCAGAAGTGTCCGGCAGCATGGCTGAGGGAGTGGCTTTGGTTTCAACAGCTTCGTTTGAATGAAGATTCTATACTTAGATTTGTATGACACCTATCTTCTCCTCTGTTTCCTCAAGTGGAAAAGACTTACAGAATTGTTGTGAGGATCACACAAAACAGTAAAAGTGAGAGTACCAACCACGTAGCCTGGTCCATAGTAGACACTCACCAAATGTTAACCTCACTGTGTTTTCCTTTAAAAGTGGAAGTTTGCCAAAGATGTTTGAGTGACCTGGTAACTGTGCTAGTGATGACAGAGGTCAAAAGCTTTCTTGGATTTTTTCAGGCCCACATCTTTGGATGCTGAATTTCAGTAATTTTCTTTGTGTGGCCTCCTTGTCTCCCCAGTGACACAGTTGGGAAGACTCCCTAGGCATCTGATGCTCTCATTGTCTAGGGACTGGGGGTCAGGATTCTGGCACCCACTGTGCTCCCCATGTCTGTTCATTGTTCACACTCCCTGGAACTTTAATCATCATGCATGCATGGTGGATCCATCTAACGTTAGGGCCTGGTCCTCCTCCTCTACAGACACCGCGAAAGCCACTGTTGTGAGCTGAGGCTTTTATGCTAAGAATTAGGAACTGGGTCATGGTGCTGGCTCTGTCTGTAACTAATGATGTCATCTTGGGCAAGTCAGTTCCTCTCTATGGGCCTCATCTGTTAAAAAACAATTTTGAGATCCAGTCTTTAAACCATTGTAAAAATTTGAAGCTCCTTTGAACACAGATTACTGGGTTCTCACCTGATAACATTTGTTTACCCATATAAGCAATGCTCTCTTAGTTATTTTTAATTGTGGCAGAGTTTTCTATGATGCACATAGCTGTGATGGAGGGATCCTGTGCTAGCTAGCGTTAATGTATTCGCACATCTTTATTTGCCACATGGTGTTTGTTCCAGTCTTCAGACCATCAGATTGGTGGGTTGGACCAGTTTATTCTGTTGCTATGGTAATAGGACAAAAAAGACGATGTTCTTCTTGCTTTTACTTTACTCATTGAATCTTTTGTTGTTGACAAGTGAAGTCTTTGGAACTTTCTTTTTTTTTTTTTGGAACTTTCTTTATTGACAAGTTTTCTGGTGTTTGCAAATGTTTTTAACTTTGTGGCAATTATTAGGATTGTTGATGTTCAGAATATATAGAGCCCTTAGCCATCATATAGTCCAGTCCCCTTACTTTGAAAATGAAGTAGAGGCCCAGGGAACTGTAGTGATTCAATAAGACTTTAACCTAGATCATTTCTAAGATCATGCCTCATGCTACATTTTTCCTGAACTATGTTTATTTTTCAGAAAAACATGTCTCTAGAAGCTTTATTCAAAGAACTACTAAACGCTTTTACATGAAAGGATTATTTGCAATCATGAGTTGTGATTTGGTTTTTGTGTCAATTGGCATCCATGACCTTACCTTCTGATCAGAGTCATCTAAGCTCATATAATGAGTTATTTGATGTCTTTTCTCCTTATGCAGCCACAAAAGATACATCTCCCTCCCTTGCTATATCTCTTAACCATATCATATCATGTTTTGTCACAGTAAAGAGACTTTCATGGAAGAGTCTACGTTTATGCTTAGGGATTCACCTGTGGCCAAATTCCTTTCTGATTTGTCTGTTATTTTTTCCTGATTCTTGGCAAACAGATTCCAGAACCTGGGCAGTTCCCTCCAAATATTGTCATGTAATATTATAATCATTATAAAACTTAAAAGAGTCCTAGAACTGTTAGAGGACATGAAAACTGGTGTTTTGCGAGTTTACTGACAGTCCAAGCCGTACAGAGATGACGGGCTGTGGGACAGATACACATGTGGCCACGGAGGATTTTCAGTGCCTCGCACTAACAGGTACTTGGTAGAGACAAGGTGAATGAAGTGGTGGATGCAACCACTCATGAGAAGATTGTAGCCATAAAGGCTGCAATGTCTGAGCAAATATCTGAGTCCCATGAATTAATAGATAAATGGCTTTGTAGTCTCCTCAAAGGTGCTTTTTAAATGGTGATGTCCAGTAGAGTCACAGCAGCATTAATGAAGAGTTTTTTTGAGCCTGTTTCTATGTGTAGTGGAAAGTATCTGATAAAAAAGGTGGGTTCCAGTGGATGACTCATACCGGAAGATGTGAGGGCTTGGGAAAGTAACATTAGTTAACTCTCAATTTTGATTCCACCTCATAAGTGGAAAGATGTTCACCAGATGTATGCTTGAACATGAAGTTGCTGAATGGGGGACAGGGATCTTTGGGGGATCGTGGTCAAGTTTCCATTGAGTCCTAGCCCAGTGCTGCACAATGAGGTCTTCATAAATACTTACTGGTTAGTGAATTGTAACAACAATGAAAAGAGTGGATCTTCCCAGTGTGTATGTGGAATTCAACACACGTACCCCCTTTCTAGAAATATATCTGTGATGTAAAGTTGGGAAGTATTAAAACAAAAACTTTCCCCCTTTGATTACAAGCATATATTGGTGTCTGATTGTGGATAACACTAAACATTCCCGTTGACATCTTGCTTTATTTTAAAGACTCAGATGACAATTCTGGTAGTGCCTGCTAGAGGGTTTTCCTTCTGAACTCTCCTGTAACCTCCTATTGAACTTGAACTTAGACACCAAACAGGAGTGGGTAAGCTAAAAGAAAAGAGTGTATCCTTACAGAACAGGGATCCTCAGTTGTTTGGGGGGCGGGGTGTGTCATGGACTGTTTTGAGAATCTGATGATAGCACTGGGCTCCAGACAATTTTACAAGATTGACATATGATTCTGTGGGCCTCACAGAGCCCAGCCAAGACCCCACGTGAAGAGTTCCTCTAAGGAAACTGGAAGGGTCTTAAGGCATGGTGACATATCTCCGCAGAATTATTCTCCCACCCTCCACCTCCAGTTCTTGGTGAAAAATGAATTGTGACTGGAGAGTCTACACTAGTTGACAATATAATTGGTCTCTATTTTTTCCCACCACTTTACCCAGTCCACTGGCTGAGCCCCCGGCTTCCTGGCAGGATAGAACGCAAACTATTCCAGAGGGGTGGGGGAAGCAGACTATATTTTTTAACACTTTTGAGAACAATTTGCAGAGTGGAGAATGCTCCCAGAAGCCGCCTACAAATCTTCTCTCACGTCAAAGGATATGAGTGGGATGGTTTCAGGGACATCGCTTCCCCCACAGCACTTTTCTCGTTTGAATTCTAGTGGGCGAGAGACTCCTGAGTGAAGAGCTGGGTTTCATGGTCCCTCAATCAAGGCCCTTGGCAGAAGAGCCAGGTGTGACCCTGATGCAGGGCACTGCTTAGCATCAAACATCCTTTATCAAAAAATATACGAATGTTGGGATAGGCACAGGAACGGTTTCCAAGGAAGAAACAGTGTACACGATAAAAAGGAGTATATGCTCTTTGTTGCAGATTTGGAAAATGTGAACACTAGAATTCACTATATTCTTGCTTCAAAGTAGTGGCTACATTTCGGTGTATTACCTTTCTAGTATTATATACACATTCACTTAAAACTGTTTAATTATGAAATATTTCAGGCATACAAAGTGGTATAAAGGATAATGTAAAATTCCAGGTAGCAAAAAAAAAAAAAATTCCAGGTAGCTACCAATCCAACTAAAGACATGTGCCCTTAATGACTCCACAGGCCCTTAAAAAAAATCCCTTGCTCTGCCGTGTTTATGTTTATTGTTGCCTTCCCTGTCTATAAACTTGCTATGTACATGTAGTCCTAAATAGCACATATGTTATCAATCGACTTTTAAAGTTTATGTAAGCACACAGTTTTAATGGTGATCATAACACATATTAATTTATTCCTGTATTTTCCATTTACTATACTGAAATCATGTCACCACAACCTGAAACATTCTTCAATAACATTATTTTAAATAACCATACTTTGTCAAATGGATGCACCAAGTTTATTTAGCCAGTCCTTCCTTGGATATTTAGATAAGTTGCAGTTTTTTACTATTACAAATACCACTGATGGGCATCCAAGAATATCTTTGTGTGATTCTTTTATCAGTAGGGTAAAATATAAAATTCCTGGCTAAAAGGGAATGAATATGTTTTAAACCTGTTCACAGGTTTATACCCCTTCTGGCAGTGAGAGGTAGAAATTTAGTTCAGAGCCTTTGAGCATCTTGTGTGGAAGCTCGGAAGGGGGGATTGTTCTCAGTTGTCTTTGCCACATTCTCTTTCAGCTATATCTCTGGTCCCTTGCTAAGCGCGGCCTTATGTGGGACTTTTGATAACACCTCCTGTTTGGGAGGAGCCCCTTCTGTTGCCCTTTCAGAGCCCAGGATCTCTCTTACCTGGCAGGGAGGGACAGGTGGTGATGGAGCTGGTGGTGGGGCATCGTTTCCATGCGGCGGGGGCAGGTGGCTGAACTATAATTGGGGTTGGGATGAGACCCATTTAACCCTCACTGCAGTCCTGTGACCATGGGTGTTATCATACCCTTTTTGTAGATGAGAAAACTGAGGCTTGGAGAAATAAGAAATTTTCTCAAAACCCCCCGTTCTTGTAGATTCAAGGCCAGGCGAGCTGGCCCCCACAGCTTCTCCATGCTGCCTCCAACACAGGAAGGAGAAAGCGTTTGGCTCCAGGGCTTCTGGTGATGGATGATGGACAGGATGTGGAGCTGGTCTTTTTGGCAACCCCTCTTTGAGGTTTATAACCATGCACTTTCAGAGTACTATAACCTGGGCTTTCCAGTTACTTACCCTGTTACTTGGATGCTCAGAGCACAAGAGTTGACACATGAGAAGGGGGAAAAGCTTTCCCATCTCACTGAAGCTAAATGACGTTTTTTTGCTAGGACATGTTAAACCAGACACGAAACAGCAGCAGGATTATTTTATCTCTGCTCGGCAGAGTCCAGATAATTACAAAAGATACCATTTCTGTGGTTTTGTTTCTCTTGGTCTGTTCTGGAACTTGCTAACTGGGGAGATTAGCCTTGCCCTGACCAGCATGAGGCCTTGATGAATTACGTGGGAGATTTTAATAATGCTCTTATCACCGAGGAGACCAGGCCTGCCCCTGAGACTGGGTTGTCAATAGCGCATATTTATATTTAACCTGATGGAATTTTTTTTTTTTCTGTTTTGGAATTACAGTCTGGTCTTGCTGCCTATGAAATTATCTGGGCCTACAGTAGTGGAGATCCTGTGTTGAGTCTCAACCCAAATCTCTGATGGCAGATCTGCTCATTGTTGACATAGGCACATTTTATCTTGCTGCTGTGACTGTTGTTTCATTGCTAGGTCGTGTCCAGTTCTTTTAGTGACCCTGTGGACTATTGTCCGCCAGGCTCCTCTGTCCATAGGATTTCCCAGGCAAGAATTCTGAGATACATGGGAATTCCTTGGCATCTCCTCCTCCAGGGGATCTTCCCAACCCAGGGGTTGAACCTGCGCCTCCTGCATTGGCAGGCATATTCTTTACCATCTTTATCTTGCCTTTGGCCTAATCAATCAGGTTGTCAGTGGTTGTCATTTCACTGTGTATTCACTATGGCCTTTTCTCTTTGATCCACCTCTTGAAAAGCACAGTGACAAAGAAATTCCTGGGAGCTTCAGGATATGCTCTCAGAAGCTGATCACGGGACAAAGTGTCAGTCATCATCTTTTGTCCCCCTTCAGTGACCCCCATGGGGCCCAGGATTATTGAGGGATCCTGTATTCTGAGTATACCTAGTTGTTTGAATTTGTCATCAGAATTACAGACTTTGGAAGTTTAGAGATTAATCACCTTCAGTCTCTCCACCTGTAACCTGAAATCATAGTAGTGCCTTGCCTTAGAGTTATAAGGATTAAAATAAGTTAATTCATGTAGAGCATATAGTACCTGGCCCTTGGTAAGCACAAAATACACCAGCTATTGTTGCTGTTGATTTCATAATACAATTTTGGTTCAGTTGGAGGATGTCATTGTCACAAATGTCCCATACATAGAACTGACTATGAAATTAAAAAGAAAAGCAGAATATAAAGAGATGTATACAAGAAGTTTTATTACAGCATTTAAAAATAATAGCCATAAGCTGGAAACAGCATGAGTGACTAAATTATATAGAGACTTTTAAATGTATTGCAAAATAGAAGTGTAAAACATGATTACAGAGCACATAACTGTGTAAGTTATGCCTCTAGATGGTTATGTATATATGTGTCCACTTGAAGGAATGGAATGGACATACACTACGTTGTGGATGGTGGTTACATTGGGAGAATGGGTTTACAGGAAGGGGTGCTTGAGTTCCAGGGGTTCTTAACCTTTTGCATCTTGTGAAACCTTTGAACCTCCCCCCACCCCCAAGACTGTTTAGATGTGCTTAAAATACAATATATGATTAGAACAAAACCCAATTTTACTGAAATATAGTTATCAAAATATTTAAAAACAAAGTTGTGGTAAGAGTTACATATGTGCTTCTTAATTAAGGCATTAATTAACAAGATCTGGCAACAAATCCAACATCTCATACACCTTCCATGAAACGGTAAGAGTAAATGATATTTTGAAATACCCTCACCAGCCACGCTGTGATTTGAAAACTCAGTGATTTTTATGGTGATAAAGTCATGGGTCTGCTAATGCTTCTGTGATTTGTGGTCTCCATTTGTAAAGGAAGTGCTAAATTTCATTTGTTAGTAAAACTGATCTTCAGTGGGTTTTTTTTTTTTTTTTTTCCATCCAAGCTCGCAGATGCTCTGAATTGAATCCATGCAATCCTTGGGCTTCTGAGAATTTTAAATTAAGAATCCCTGTTTAAGACACTCAGTCTGTTATGATAAGCTTTGTACTGTATTACTTTAGTACTTCAAATGACTAAAACTTAAAAAATATATATATAATTGATTTTGACCTGCTGGTATATGAGGTTGTTAGTGTTTTAAAGGAGGGAAAATAAAACATTACATAAAACTAAAGGATAGGGATAATGATGATAATGTTTTTAGAAAGACTTTGCTATAAGCATTAAATCAGTTCAGTTCTCAACTCTTGGTGTTTATTTAGATTTTTCTTTGAGACCAGCTTAGCTTTTTTAAATAAATGACTTAACTCACCCCAGTAGTTTAGTACAAAATCTTTTATGCTTTTTCTGCTATTGTAGAAAAATGTCCTTGTTTTTAAAAGATGAATACTGAAGTATTTAAAATGTCATTATATCTGTAATTTATTTTTGAATATTTTACTGTAAGTTGTAAAGTAAATATTTTTAAAGAAAAATTTTATTTTATTTATTTTTTTTTTGAAAAATTTTATTTTTAATTACACATGTAACACTGCTTATATATTCCCACAATTAAAAAAAAAAAATCAAACAAAGAGCTGTAGAACTAACAAGTTAACTAACCCATTAACCATCCACGGTCCCACTTAGCTTCTTAGGTAAATCTGGTTATTAGTTTAGTCTCCTCCCAGATATTTAGATATATAGATAGATAGAGCTATAAAAGTTAGTTTGTGGTGGCTTTGTAAAGACGTGTTGTCATTTTTTTGTTTTACTTTGCAATTTGCTTTTTTTTCTTTTAAATTGTCTATTTTTTAGAGCAGTTTTAGGTTCACAGCAAAATTAAGCAGAAAGTAGAGATAATTTCCATATGTCCTCTGCCCTAACACATGTACAGTGTGCCCCCAGTATCAACGTCCCCCACTGGAGTGGTGCAGCGTGGCAACTGATGGACCTACACTGACGCATCATTATTAAGCACAGTCCACAGTTTACGTTATGGTTCACGCTGTGTACTTTCTCTGGGTTTTAACACACTTGTAATGACGTAGGCACCATCATGGTCTCTTCAGAATAGCCCTGGAAACGCCCTGTGCTCTGCCTCTTCATCTCTCTCATCTCAGCCCCTGGCAGCCACCCATCTCTTTACTGTCTCCATAGTTTTACCTTTTCCAGAACCTCACGCAGTTCTTTTCAGACTGGCTTCTTTCACTCGGCAATAGCCATTAAGGCTCCTCCAAGTCTTTTCATGGCTTGAGAGTTCTTTTTTTTTTTTTTCCTTTAATCACGGAAATAATATTCTGTTGTATGGATGTACCATAGTTTATTTATCCATTCGTTTAGTGAAGGATATGTCTCATTGTTTTAACTGCTGCTTATTTTTGCACGAGACAATGGGTCATAGTTTATTTTAACAGCATTCTCCACTGAGGGGCGTTTCTGTTGTTTCCAGTATTTCCCAGTTACAATGACCATCCTCATATTCCAGAGCAAGTAGTAAGGCAGATGCAAAAAAGTACCTGTGTGCACTGGTTATTTTAAAGTTAATATGAATAATATAAGTTGCCATTTTTATAATTCAAGTTTTTGTGCACACAGTTAAAAACCAAACTGTTTCCAAATGCAGATCTGAACAGGCCAGGAGAATTAATAGAGAGGAAAGGTTCTTTTGTCTCCATCATGAGGGCTTCATTTAAATAAAGGCTGGGCAGCTATTAAACTTGTGTATCTCCAGAGGTATATTCCTTTTCTGTCATCCATGGTTAAAAATACGAAACTACAGTTGTAAATTCAAAGGAAAAGTCTTGTTATATTTACATCTCAAGTGCTTTTAAATTTTTGTAGTTTATCATTAATTCTATTTTGACTGAGATTATTTGCAGTAAAAAGTCACTAGAAAATAATTGTTTGCAAATACTTTTCTTATAGTTTATTTTTTTCTGAAACATAGCCTGGGTCTGTCTACCTGAAAATTACATAAATAATCTTGGTTAGAAAGTACCATCTGGGCTTCTATTCCCAGCTAATTGAGTTTTTCCCCTAAATGACTTATGTAATTGCATCAAGCCTCATCTTTGATCTGGTTATGTAGTCCTAGTTTCAGTAACAGAAGCTGTTTTTCTTTCTTCTTTCTCTTCTTATTTGTGTCTGCTGCCCCTTCTCTGTGAAGAAAGGTGGTGGATTGACTTTGTTCCCTTAACATTTATTGTATATAAACTTTTTACATTATTGGATTATTACTTGTATTTTGGAGGAACTTTTGAAAAATGTAAAAAGAATGAAGGATCCATGAGAATACTCAGAATTTGCATGTCTTCCTCCACCTAGGTCTCTAACTGCTGCTATGCCTGGCTCATTTTGTGGAGAGCTGATCAGTATGAGCAAGTGGTTTCTCTGTGAGCTACATTCATAGCTGGTATTGAAGGTGAAGTGTTTGAATCACAGGTTTATTATCTCCAATGGTCCAAAGGCAGAGTTTTGGGTTAACTCCTTAGAAATCCTGCAGGGAATTAAAAATGTTTGTTTTGCTTCTTTCTATAGCAGACTGACATTTTTCTTTTCTCTTAGTTACATAAATGAGATTTCTTTTACTCCACACACACCTCAAAATATCAGCCTCTAAAATTGAAATCTTCTACTGAACACAAAAGTCAATAAATCTAAAGTATCTTCTTTGCCTTTATTTGCCAAAGTGGTGCTTTTGCTAGCCAGGTCTGTATGAATTCTATCCAAGGAGATATTTATTTCTATAGAATTAATGAGTTCACTTGTTTATTGTTTAGTGCATTCATGGAAGTGATTCATCCACTAATTCAGTTGACAGGTATTTATTGGACTGTACTGTATGTCGGCACAAGGACACTGAAGGAAGAGAAACTTAAAGATTCCTTCATCTGCAGACAAGTGGGAATTGCATACCGTTTTGTTACAAGTTAACCAATCACAGAGAAAGCAGGTTTTAGTTTTTTACCCAGGACTGGTTTTCTCCTTTCTGTAAGGAAATAAATCCAATTATCAGGATTGGTTTCGAAAAAAAGAAATTTTACTATGTATTCTGCTTGCTAAACTTTGTCTCCCAGAGAATATGCCTGAAGTTGACTTATTTCTTGCTGATCAGCCCAGAGGTTCAGCCGTGGACGTACTTCAGCTGATTTTAGGCGAAAACTAACCCTGGGAAGTCATAGTCTTGCAGGTGAGCTTCGCATCTGTGCTCTCCATAGAGTGAGCCAACGCTGGGTTTCAAAGCAAGAGCCCTGGCAGGAACCTTGGAGATTATCTAGTTGAATATATTTCATTTTGTAGATGTGGCAGCTGAAGCTGAGACGCGTTACATGCCCAACCCAAAGTGACCGAGGGAGAGAGAGAATGTAATTCTGAGGATTTGTGTTCTGGATTGTACGTTAAACCCAGGAGGAGGCAGAAGCTAACAGTTTTGGTTCACCACTTCCTAGCTGTGTGACTTTGCACAGTGTGTTCAGCCTCTCTGTGTTACGGTTTCCTTGGCTGGAAAATGCAGGTGACAGTAGGGTTGCGGTAAGGATTCAATAAGATAGTGCAAGTAGGGTTGGGACACAATGCCTGACACAGGCTCTCAATTGCTGTTGATAATGCGAAATATCCAGGGGCCATGGGACAGGACACAGGCAGAGATACTATTTCTGGCATTGCTGGAAAGAGTGCTGGTATGGACCCAGCTCTCTATCAGGATTTGTTGAGTGGATTTTTTTCCAATGTAAACTTGGTAAATTCTCATAGAGAATAAATGATACCAGGAAGGGGAAAATAAAGATGTTTATGGGTTGCTTAAAACAAGGGGGTTGGGAAGTTCTATACCTTTTTAGGGGGAACAAGTTTGTTTTTAAACGTATTTAAATTTTTAATTATTTTTAAGATGTTGTAATATGTATTTAAATAAGTAAATAATAATCAATAGGAATATTTAACTAAATGCCTCAACTGTTGGTTTCATTCTGCAAAGCTTTGTTCTGAGCCCAGCTGCCGTGATCGGCAGGTGACTGCTGGTAACACCTCTCAGCTCCGCCTCTCAGTAGATCCGCAGCCACACCATTGGCACCTTCTCCAGCTGGTCCACCTTCATCCGGCTCCCGTTTTCTCCAGGAAGTCTGAATGATTCCAGGGGCTTCCCTGCTTCTCCCCTTGACTCTCTGTTGTTCACTCTCAGCACAGCAGCTGGAGGGGTTGTCTCAAGGCTGAATCACATGCTGTTTCTCTCACATCCCCCTCCTCGCTCGGCGTCATTGCCGTGTCCCGAGGCCCTGCCCAGCGAGGTCGCGTTGCTACTCCTGGACCCCGTCACCTCCACACACACTCTTTTCCCTGTGCTCCCACCACCCTGGCCTTTTCCTTCTTCCACACTCACACTCCAGGGCCTCGGCAACTGCAGCTTCTCTCCATTTGGAAAGCTCTTTCAGGCCCCCCTGTGACTGACTTCCCCTTTTCCTTCAGGTATCTGCTCAAATATTCTTAGACCAGCTTTTGCGACCCCCACCCCACCCCTTACCCCCGTAGAGCAGCATTTCATTCCCCACCCCCACCCCACCCTAGCACTCCCTGCTCTTCCTACTTGACTTTGTATTTTTTCCTTTATGGTATTTATCATCACCTGCCGCATTTTTTTTTTTTTGTTAGTATCTGTCCACACTACAATACAGCTCTCATTTTGTTTTCTGACATATTTCCAACATAGGGGATGATATCTGGCACAGAGCACATCTACTTGATATTTGTTAGATAAATGAATGAGTGGCCGCTTCAGTGTTCATGTTTATAACCTTATAAACATGTTTGTGACCTTCAGAAGGTTACTATAAACATGAACTGGATTTATCTTGGTGACATTGTAAGAATATCTGTCTTCCTCTACAAACATGTTTGCGTTCTCTCCTTTTGGAAGAAAATCCATAAAACAAGAGGCAAAACCAAGGCCTATCTGAAGAGACTGTGTGGTGTACAAAGCGAGATAAGTGAACATAATGCCAGGTTTTTATGAGCTAATGATATAAATCAGCCTGGAGATAAGAGGATATAAGTGTGGAATGTACATGTGATTTCTACAGATGTGGAATCGTTGATGCCAACGCTTTAATATTTCACTCACTTTGTGCTGCAGGAATCTCTCAGGATAATGGTAGGAACGGAAATTTTCTGTTACAATGAAAAGCATTCCCCCTATGAAGTCTCAGTTCCTTTCCATCTAACCGGTCGGTATTCATTGAGCACAAGGCCCTGTTCCTGGTGCCCACCGCGTGGGAAGAGGAGGAGAGAGACATGCAGGGAGTTTGTCAGATACGCTTATCTCCGGATGATCCCAGTTAATGAAAAGGAGTGTATTCCAGGCCAGTTAAAACAGTGGGCTACTGGACATTAATTGCAGCTCGCCCTGGACTGTGTTGGGCAATGACATTGAAATGTGAGCTTGTCTTGCCTTCTCGAGCATATTCTCAAGAAGCGTTCTGAGCTTCTGCTCAGTTTCTCAGTTGTGTCCGACGCTTTGTGATCCCATGGACTGCAGCCTGCCAGGCTCCTCTGTCTGTGGGCTTTCCGAGGCAAGAATGCTGGAGTGGGTTGCCATTTCCTCCTTCAGGGGATCTTCCTGACCCCAGGGATCGAACCCACCATCTCTTGTGTCTCCTACATTGGCAGGCAGATCTTTTTACTGCTGAGCACTCTCAATACATGAAGAAAATAAGGGAGCCACTTTGGAGAGACCCGGCTTTGTGGGACCTGGGAATGTGCCAGGTTAACTCAACTGGACTTGGGTGGAATTCTGTCCCATTCTCCTTCCAGGGTTAGTGGAGGAGCCTCACCTGGCAAAGTGATGCAGGCCACCTGCTGTACTGACCTACCCCCTCTAGCTTTGTGTGTTTAGCTTATCTTACTTGAAAAAGGTAAATAAGGTTGTGGTTTAAAGTGCCTTTTATTGACTATAAACTTCAAAGACAGTGGAAAACTAAATAGAGGTGCTGAATGGACCCAGAAATGAACCTGATGATCTATTCAGCTCATTCATGCTAATAACTTAAAAGGTGGCTTTTTAAAAAAATTTGCAAATAACCCAAAAGGCAGATGATTTATCTGTGGCTAACAGAGGTGACTGCACTTTGAGCAAGATGTCCAAGTTCCGTGGTACCTCATCAGCCATAGGAACTGGCTAAATTTCAAAGAGGAGATGGAAGAGAGAAAACCCCTTCTTTACCATGGTTTGGTTTTTCACACATTTGAATATTATGGCTAGCTGAAAAATCCTGGGCTTTGAAATACTGTACATTATCTTCCTGTCCTGTGGTTATATCATGTTGTTTCGCCTTCACAAGAGAACAGGGTTTGCTCATAATTATGTTCCTGAAGTGCCTTTTCTTCATCACTGTTGACACCTCACCCTGCTCTCTTTTCCACAGCAGAACACGTCTTTATGTCCAGCCCAGGCTTTGCCACATCGTGTTCTCTGCCTTGCTGCTGCTTTAAGCTTTGCTCCGTCCCTCCTGATGGTCCCTCTCTGCAATACAACCGGCAATTGAGGCTGAAGTTTCACTTACGTTATTGTCTGATTGCAGAAATAGGCTTGTCATGTGCTTGCTGTCCCCGCAGGGAAGTGGAGGAGTGTCTGAAATGAGAAATGAGCTGGCTGTTGGCGACAGGCATGAAGAATGTGTCTGAAAACAGGGATGGCATGAAGGGAGGGTTATCTCTATGTGGTATATAATGAAAGGCTTGATTTATGGGGTCTCGGGAAACCACAGTAAGGGGCAAAATTGCCGTTGGGACCCTAGAGGTTTTGTTTAGTTTGGGAGTTTATGTTTGACTGAAGGTCTTAGGTTGTTGGCAGAAGAGGGACATTTTACTGAGCAGATCTTGAAATGTTATTATATTTTATGTGATGTGGTCCTACAGACGCAAGCATGCTTCTGCGAAAAGGCTACTGAATCATTTCCCTGTCTCCTAGAAAGGTCTGCCATAAGTGGCATTGATCCTTGACTAGCTTCCTGATGTACAGGTGACTCAGAAGCCATTTCTAAACTCTAAGTTCTTGAGGGCCTTACACGTATTTTTAAAATCTTTTCCTCATTTATTCTTTTATTCACAGTCATGTTGATTGGGCATCTCTGACACTCACACTGTGGTGGCGATGAGAGGGTAAAATGGGGAACAGGCAGGGCAAGGTGATGAGGTAGATATTAGTTAAAAATCACAGTAACAAGAATATAATAACAACTGGAAAGAGAAGCACAGGAAGCATGTAGCTATGAGATCATTTAACCAAGGACCTTGATCAAGTCATGAAAGGTCAAGAAAAGCTTCTTTGGGGAAGTGAGATCGGAAAGAAGGCGGGTGTTAACTAGGTTAACAGGGAGAGTAGAAGAGGTGCAGCATGGTAATAGCATGTGCAGAGGTCCTGTGGTCGTCTGGGGCATGCTGCTTTAAAGGCATGTGTGGCCAGTGGATGGTATGTAGTAAGACTAGGGCAGTCAACAGGAGCCAGACCATGTAGAATCTCTAAGAACTTGCTCACGAATGAGGCTGTTATCCTAAGAACTGTAGAGAATCACTGATTGGTAGGGGAGAGGGTAAGCAAGGGTATGAGTTGCATTTTGAGAAGACTCCTCAGGCCGCTGAGCAGAGAATGGCTCAGAGGAGGCCAAGGTTAGATGCAGACGGCCAGTATGAGGCTGTGTCACTTTCCTGATGATGATGATGATGATGACGACGACGATGTCCACGACTTAGCTGGTTGTGAAGCAGATGGGTTTGAGGGACATGTGGAGAGCTTTGCATCTTTACTACCTTGTCTTGAATGGGCACTTCTCAGCGTGGATTAGGAGACTTAGGTTTTATTTTGACTTCTATCATTGTGTAGTTATAAGACCTTGTTGCTTCACCTCTCTGGTCCTCAGTTTCCTCATCAATAAAATAGTAAGAGGTAAGAGTACATCATTTTCAGTGCCAGAATGCCCGGGGTCCATGATATTTTGAGTACCATGGGTTTTTCAGATAGTTGAGTAGAAAGTAAATTCATTAGATATCAGTTAATAATGGGAGACTGATATCTAAGTTCGCTCATACAATCATGTGGCTTCAAGTCCTTCTCTCCAACTCCTTGTATGATGGAAGAATAACTAAGCAGTTAGAGGCACCAATGCATATTTTCCCATTTCTTACCATGGCAAACACTGGACTCTTCTTTAATTAGGATGGCTCTTTAATTAATCTTAACTCAGACTAGTATAACAAAATACCATAATAGCTTAAACAAGAACATTCCTTTCTTTCTCACTCCGCTCCCCAAGGTGGTTCTGGGTCAGATATTTATTTCTTACAGTTCGGGAAGCTGAGAAACCCAAGGTCAGGTTTCCAGCAGGTCTGTTACTTAGTGAGGGTCCTCTTCCTGGCTCGCAGAGGACTGCTTTCTCTCCTCCTCTCTGTGTCGTCACAGGGTGGAAAGAGAGAGCTCTGGTCTCCCTTCCTTTTCTTCTGAGGACACGAATCCCCTTGTGGGACCCCACCCCCAGGACCTCATCTAAACCTAAAACCTCCCATAGCCTCACTCTCAGACATCATCACGTTGGGGTTTAGGACTTCAAAATATGAGTTTGAGGGGACACACACATTCAGTCCATAACAGATGGCTTTTTAAAACACACCAGCTGTGATTCCCAGAAAAAAAACAAAACAAAAACCTTCATGTGAGTAGGAGTGAAAGCAGAGTTCTAATGAAGCAGCCCAGTGGACACAGCCTAAATGAAGTGGAAAAACCTACAGGAGTTTTAGCTAGGGGGATTTGTTTTTTTCTCCTGTGCCTAGGATTTTTGAATCCTTTGTCAGCAGTTGTCAGAGGTCCTTTGCTGCAACCACAAACATTTTCCAGTGGAGGAGTGGTGATAACATTTTCACTGACCTAAAAAAAAAAAAAAAATAGTAATAATAATCATAATGGCAGGGCCAAAGGAAAGGCAAGAGATGTAATTTGCTGGTCAGCCTTGGTCAGCTGCCCACAGCAGCCTTGTCCTGCATGAGTGTTTAAATGAATGATGCACATTGCCACGGAGATCCCTGGAGGGTGTGGGGGATGGCCCAGCCTTGCCCTCATAGAGGAGCCACACATTCAGACAAGAGCAGTACTGTCGACCTTCAGACTGCAAGTGGTGGACTGCTTTCTTTGTGCCATGTTGCCCAGCAAAATAATCTTCAGAAAAGCTTTTTTGTTCAGCCCCTGGAACAAGAGCAAGGATTTGGGGGAGGAGTTTTTCCCCAACCTCTGTAAAAGTGGTTTGAAGTTGGCCCAGCAGTAGCTGTTTGGCAGATATAAGTTCAAAGTGAGCACAGGAGAGGGGGGTGGGATTTGTGGCATATAGAGGTTCTCTGTGGTTCTTAGTCATTTTCGAGGTTCATGTTGCCTCTCTCATACTTAAAGGACAGCTGTTTCCAGCTCCCAGCCCCCTCCCCACACCTTCATCTCTGTGCTATCCCTTATAAATCCCCAAATGGTGGATGGGTGAGGAGGTCAGGGACTTGCAGTCCCCCATTTCAAGCTATGAATGAGCATCTGTATTTCTTCATTTGCATCAGCGTGGCTAGAGGAGGCTGACTTTTCAGCACACCTGGTGCTGTGTGTGGGTTTCAGGGGCCACTTGAGAAATATTGTAGGTACAGACCAGTGGAAGTAAAGCTGCTGCTGCTTATACTGGAGCTATTTGGATGAGAAAGAGCAAAAAACATAAACAAAACCCACAAAAACCAGGTTAGGAGGTTCCAGTGACCCTTAGAAAAGAGAGAGGAGGAAGTGTCTGAGTGAGGCACATTTTCTGGCTTTGAGGAGAGAGAGAGAGCCGTCTGGCAGAAGCTTCTGGGCTGAGCACAGGGCCGGGCAGCGGTGGTCCCCATGCCTTGCTCCCTGCAAGGCTCCAGCAGCCCCCCTCTGAGGGCCCAGCAGGTCTAGGCCTGTCCACACCGCCCCCAGCCTCGCTGCACTACAAACACCGGCTCCTTTACAACGTGGGGGTGCTCCATGGCCCCCTTGTGCAAATCCCTCAAGAGAGGAAAACTGTGTGAAGCCCCAGCTTCCGCCACTGCCTTCTTCTGGTCTCAGCATGCTTTGCTTTCCCTGTTAGGAAGATGGTTTCCTTTGCTGTGTTTTCACCTGTATAATCTCGGTGTTTTTATTTCGTAGTATTTGAGGAGCTCGAGTTGGTTTTGTTCCAACCCTAGATAATGGAATGGGACTCCACAGCTTTCTAAATGATCTGTGGCCATCCCTTACTTGTGCAAGGTGAGGTGGCCTCTGAGACTGCTCTCTGATCCACCCTCCCTTTGAAGACGATGACCAAAGTCTGGTGACTGAAGTCACCAGAGGGGAAGGCCCACCATTTGCTGAGGACCCGTGGATGCCAGGCACTGTAGTCGGCGGCTCCTCTCATCTGCAGAGCCAGCCTGTGAGGTCATCATCATCAGTCCCGTCTTATAGGAAACCCAGGCGGATTTGGTGTCTTTTCCCTGAGCCTCACCGACTCTCACAAGGGTCTTTCCTGGCCAAGAACCTCCTGTCTTTTCCTGGTGGCAGAGGACCAGAGGCACTTTATTTCTGCAGTATTAGTTTTTTGTTGTTTTTCCTTTGTGAGCCCGAGGAATGCTCCTGAAGACAGATCTTCCGTTCGTTAACATCCTCCTGGCAAGAGAAGCCATGCTGTGGCACTGGCCCCCAGCTGGCCAGTGCCAGCTTCCAAACAGGAAATTACCTTGGTGCTTGTCCTCCCTACATGCCCCACCTTCCATTAGGCTTATCTTTCCAGGAACATAAATCAGGTCATATTACTTAGTCAAACCCTGCAGTGACTTCCATGAGGTCTGTAAATTTGAACTGAAAAAGAATTACACCCTCATTTTCACTAACTTCAACTGAAATTTAAGTTTCCTTTTGTTACAAATGAGGGCAACAAACCCCAGAGGTATCTGTGAGTTTGTCACCAGAAGAAACCCTAATATTTTCTTTTCACATCACATTGGTTCCATACATCCCTAGATATCGTATATGCCCATGATTATTCTAGATGACAGTAGTTATTAGACCCAACACCTGATCTTGTTATTTAAGCATGAACAAAAAAACCATGTTACCATAGTTAATAGTTTTCTAATACGTTGATAACTATATTTTTATATGATATTCTTTCCTGGAGAATTCCATGGACAGAGGAGCCTAACGGGATACAATCCATGGGATACAAAGAGTTAGACATGGCTGACTAACTAACAGACACATATTTTTATATAATGGGATCTCTTAATCAGAAGTATACCAAGGTAGAGTTGTGGGGGAGTAATGGGAAGTCATCCAATTTCAGGTGGTGCGCTGGCTGAAGAATTTAAAAGCAATGAAAAGCCAGTTTCAAGTGTATCTGCCTTTAAAATTTTTTTTAAATTTATTTTTGGTTGCTCTGGGTCTTTGTTACTGCACATGAACTTTCTCTAGTTGTGGAGAGTGGGGGCTACTCTCTAGTTGGGGTGCACAGGCTCTTGATTGTGATGTCTTCTCTTGTTGCAGAGCACAGGCTTAGTTGTACCTGGGCATATGGGATCTTCCTGGTCCAGGGATCAATCTCATGTCCCCTTCATTGGCAGGCAGATTTTTCTTAACCCCTGGACCACCAGGGAAGTCCCCAAGTTGGTCTCCTTTTTCTTATCACTGTATGCTGGCATCTTGAAGCAACGTCAGTGATACTGTACTTCTCGCTGCCAGGATAAACCACTCCCATTGTCCCCCTGCCTCCACACCCACACCTGTGCCCTTTCATATTTCTAATTTATTGGGGTTTTTTTGCGTCATTTAAAAATATTTTGTAAAAAAAAGTCCACAGGCTTCAGGAGGCTGATCAAAAGATCCATGGTGCAAAAACAATTAAAACTTGGAAAAAGATACAGATCCACTTTCCTTGGCCTACAGGGCCCTGTATACATGCCTGCCTGCCAACTGTGTTTCTCTCTTGAGACTTCGTAGCAAATCAGAACTTTCTGATGCTCCTCAAGCAAGCCAGGTTCATTCCTGTTGTTCCTCTTTCCCCAGACTTGGCTCCCACCTTTTTCTGATCTCAGTTTTCAATGCCACCTTCCCAGAGGGGCCACGCCTCGTATCCCTGGCTAAGGTAGGCCAGCCGTCCTGCAGGGTTTCTTCTTGTAAGTATCGCTATGGAAGCATCCGTTGTTCTTATTTACTGTCATCCTGAAAGGTGAGTTCCTAAGCACAGAACGGAACTCGCACTGTCCTAACTCCTGCTACAGCCCCAGCCCTTGGCACCCTGATGGGTGTGGACAGGGGCTCAGCGTCCTTTGGGCTGAGTTTGTGTCTCTTGAACTTTCCACGGTAGCAGCCAGTTGATCATGTATCTTTTGTTGTCGTTCGGCCATGGCCATGCCTTGCTGCTTGCAGGATCTTACTTCCCTGATCAAGGATCTAACCAGGGCCCACATCAGTGAAAGCACTGAATCCTAACCCCTAGACCACCAGGGAATTCCCTTTTATATGTGTATAAGTTTAATCACTAGACTTAAAGACTAAAATAGTTCCTTCAAAACCTAGGAAAATGCATTCAACTATAAAAATGCATGTGGATACAGCGAATGTGTTATGTAACAAACAGGGAAGGAAAGAAGAAACTTCTCAAATGTAATTTATAGGTGAGAAAATGATACCAGATTTTCTCTCCCACCTTCTTTGGTGTTGTGTTGGTTTGGAGAAAGTGGCAGAAATCTTGACTTAAAGCACCTTAGACGGTGGTCTCCTGGAGTGAGAAGGATAGATGTAGGATGGTTCCTGATTGATTTACTCAGTTATTCAACTCTTACCCAAAACCCAGAATCCACACTCTTTAGGTTGATGCCCCTCATGGTTGCAAAGTGGTTGCCAGTTGCCAGTGAGGCAGTGTGCTTACATTTTCTTCCCTTTAGCATGATTTGGCTCATTAAGTCACATGCTTATCCCTGTGCCAGTAACAACCCCCAGAGAGATACCATGAAGCCTGATTCAGATTATGCAGTCGGTGTGAGGTGAATATTTGTGTTAAACAGGGTTTTCAAAGGGAACGAGAAAGGGGGGGACGGATGTTGGGAAGGCAGTATCCTTCCTATTGTGGATCCTGCAGTGTCCATTACAGTATAGCTCTTTTAAAAATCAAATTTCATTGTCGTTTCAGTGTTGAGGAATAGCCACTTAGAATGGGTTCTGATGGAGACAGTGCTAATCTTTCTATTTTTTTCAAATGCGTGGACCTTTTTCCTTTGAGAAAAATTTTTTTAAAAAATGATTGCCTGTATCTTGGCCTTGTTTATCAGTCATGTGACCTGGCAACTGCAGACTTGGATGCTTATGTAAGAGGCTTTGGTCTCCATGGTTTTAAAGGGAGCGTGTGCACCAGGGATTTGGGAAAGCTCTAATATAAATTTTCAAAGAAATAACATTGCTTAGACCTTACTTAGATTATGAAGAAGCAAGTCAGTTGATCTTGGGAGGCAGAGCAAAGCCTCTAACCGAGCTCTGGAAAGTCTCTGGTTTTTTTTTTTTTTTAATTCCATTTTTATTACAGTAGAAGTGTCAGCTGTTCTTGTGATGGATCCTAAGAAAGTTAAAAAAAAAAAGAAATAAATCTCAAGGTGGAATAGAATTTGGTTCACTTTAGGAAAATTATAAGACAAAAGATGCAAGTAAATGGGGGGATATGTGTTTATATATTATATAAATATTCAGATGTGCAGAGAAAGGTCTGGAAAGTGAGCCAGTGTGCAGCAGAGACGGAATGCCCGAAGGGTGAAGGGAAAGAATGGGGACTGGGACATAGTGTAGAGGGAGCAAGTGGGGGATGGGGAGTCTGAGGGGACTCAAGTCATATTTGTAAGGAGGCTATGTATTCATGAATTACTAGTGCAACAAAGTGTTAATAAAACCCTGAGTCAGTTTATTAGCAGTAGCTAGACAAGTGAAATTGCAGTATTAGATCTGATGGTTTAAGAATCCTTCAGCCCCATGGTGGTATTTGAAGGCTCTGGGGTAAAGACTAGAGAAAGAAGTTGAGATTTCTAAAAATGTTGAGTTATTGTTCTTCTGGAAGAAAGTGAAAGTGAAAGTCGCTCAGTCGTGTCTGACTCTTTGTGACCCCATGGACTATGCAGTCAGTGGAATTCTCCAGACCAGAATACTGGAGTGGGTGACCTTTCCCTTCTCCAGGGGATCTTCCCAACCCAGGGATCAAACCCAGGTCTCCCACATTGCAGGTGGATTCTTTACCAGCTGAGCCACAAGGGAAGCCCTAGTCTTCTGGACTGAGGTTATTTTCTTCCTTTCCCTCCTCCCCTCGTTTTCCCTGCGCTTCCTTTATCTTCCTGAGTAACATGTGTTTCATGCAACTTGGTGCTCTTCACTGGTGCCACTTCCAAGGATTGGCTGGTTACAGATTCAGATGTCCAGCCCCCCAGTAGACCTCCTCAGTGTACACTGGATCAGGCCCCCAGCCCTATATATCCTGCCTCAGCTCCAAGCCCCTCGGCGATGGTTTCTGTGGGATTAAAACTTAGTGAAATGACACACTTACCAGGAAAGAGCCTTTTGAAAGCCGAATAGTGAAACTGAAAAATGACACTTGTCTCTTGGGGTGTAAGCTTTAGAAGTTAAATTTCCTTTTATTTTAGGGTTAAGGGTAAATATTCAGAATGCCTTTACCGATGAAGATTTCATCCATCATGTGTATCACGTATATCACAAATAAAAGAGAGATGTGATTCAGCATTAATTACAGCTTTCTGCCCCCCTTCATTGTGTGTGGTTTATGCTGCAGTCATTTAAGGGACAGGCAGCTGAGAGCACTTGTTTTTGTATCAGTAAAGGTCCGTTTATTGCTACCAAGATGAGATATTTGTAAAGAGACAGAGAATATATGTCTGGATTCATATTCCTCCACTTTTGTGGGAAAGTCATTTTATCCCCTGCATGAAAATGGGGACAGTAATCTATCTCAACAGCCTTAAGTCTTTCTCATTGCAATGAAAGCCCTTCAGTGACTGCTGGCAGCCCTCCCACCTGCCCCTCACCTCCATCTCTCTCCTCCCCACTTTGGTCAGCCCCATTCACTTCTGGATCCGCTCCAGTCTGGATTCCTCCCTTAGCCCTCCTCTGACCTTGTAGCCATACATCATATGTTGCTGTCAAATATATGACCCAACTGCCTTGGCCACCAGGTTTTGTCATGGCCACATCTAACGGCTCTTTTCCCATCCTGACCTCTGCTGACTGCTCCTGACTCAGCTCCCCTTCTGTGTGGCCTCTATGACTGCACATTCTCCTACTTCACTCTCACCTTTCTGGCCACTGCGCTTGGATTCCTTCACAGGTTCCTCTTCCTGTGGCCATCCATTAGAAGGGGGGCGTCCTCCTGGGCCCTGAGCGAGGCTTCCTGGACAGCTGCATTTGAATGTCTCCCCAGACTTCACGCTTACTATGTCTAAGACATAACTCCTCCCCCGCCGCCCCACTCTACCAGATCCACAGCCCCTCAAGGCATTTCTGTCCCTGACTGGTACCTCTCAGTTCCACAGTCAGGAACCTGGGTGGTAGCACAGCCTTCCACCCCTTCCTCTGGTTTCCCCACACTGAATCTGTCGCCAGGTTTCAACCTGTTTGCCCCAGTACCTCTTCTTTGCTGAAGCCACTCGGTCTCTGACCTGCATTCCTGCTGCCAGCTGGATCAACCTGCCTCCTTTCTCCCCGTCACACCCATTCCCCCACACGAAGCCAGAAGGATCTTCCTGAAACACAAGTTGGGTTGTCACTCTGCTACTCTGCACCTTTTGCTGCCACTTCCTGTTCCCTCTAGAGAAAGCCGGACAATAAAGCCTGCTTCTTAATGTGGCTTTCAAGACCCAGCCCCTGCCTGCCTCTGCATCTTTCCGCAGTCCCCTTCTTCCTCTGAACCTCCTTGATCATAGTCCTGTCCACTTGCTGGTCCTCCTGCCCGTACGGGTCTTTCCTTCATCCTCTCTTTGCCTGATTGGCATTCAAGTCTCAGCTTTCACTGTAACTCCCACTCAGAAGTCCTCCCTGACCCTCAAGGAGAGTGATGTGCCCCTTCTGGAGGCTTCCATAGGAGCCTGTGCTTTCATTTGCTATAGAAGTCCCTGCAGTGCCCAGCAGAACTCTTGGCGCACAGGATGTGCTTCATGGATACTCAACAAAGAAAAGCAAAAATGAGGATTCATAGCATGTGAAAGAGGCTCTGAAAATTCTAAAACATTAATTTCAGTCCACAACAGAACTATAATAAAAAGTTGACAAGAAAATCTTGTATAATGAGGTAACTCAGTTATATTTTTGAGGATGGAAGATGTGAGCTTTCTTCTACACAATCACCAGACCCTTTTGTTGGTAGATTTCTGATTCTCGTATTCCCTGGAATTTCCTCTGATGATGTTCTGTCATCCATCCTTTTCTATCTGCACCCCTTGCTCAGGTGCTAAGAGAAAAGTGCTTCATTGAAAGAAATAAGAAGCAAATTTCATAATATGTACAGATTTCCATCTTTGGATCAAATTCAGTATTTAAAAATCTGTACTGTTTCAAAGAGGTCTTATTTTCTTAAACACAAAATCCCTTAAACTTCAGATACAAACTCTCAGCTGAAACTGTGCCTATTCTTAGCCCTTGCTCTTACTGTTTTTTCAAGGCCGCACATGATCTATACATCCATTGAGCAGTCTGGCTTCCTCTTTGGGAAGTAATAATTCTGGTGAGTCAAGGGGATGGTTGGTAGGATAAAGTGGACATTTCAGATCAGGGTTTGATGAATCAGGCAGCCGAGCCTGAAGCTGGAAAGATTACCCGCTGCATACTTCACATTTTCTTCTCCAAGTTGACCATTAAGAATGGCATATTGTACAAATGGGTTTTTTTGAAGCATGTGAATCAGCTTGTGACAAGTCTGTAGGGTTTTTTCCTTTAATCTCATGAAATAAAAGAGAACTAGTCATGATTCTGATCTGCAGAAGTAAGAAAGGGGTCCAGGCCTATTCCTTTCTGCTGATGCATTTGAGAAAATGCATGACACACAGCAATTTGTGTTGTGTATGTATGCATGAGTGTGAATGTATGACCTCCAAAGGGGAGAGCAGCGTGTTTAGGCTCAGGTGACTTGCCAGGCTCTGCCTCCCAGGGTCAGGTCACTGATGGTCAGTGTGGTAGGTCCAAAGGTCCTTTTTTTTCAAACCTCTGATATCTCTGGGCTCTGATTCAACCCAAAGAAGCTACAAGGGGAATAACCAGAAGGATACTTAGATTTTTCCTTCTCTGAGATAAAAGCCCTTTACATGAAAAGAAAGAAATGAATAATGAAATAAGATTAGGGCCTGCAAAGAGCCATGGGGCCCCCAAGACCTCATCCTGGAGTGTACTCAAGAGGAAGTTTCTTGTTTCTACACTGGGGCATTTTTGATGGAGTGACACACACATCTCTGTTGCAGTGGGCTTTTCCTGCACAAGGAGGAGCCCTAAGGAAGACCCAGGGTTGGGAAACATTGGGGTAGGAGCAGAATGAGTAGATGGTAGAGGAGACTCACAGGTGTCCACGGCCAACTCTGAGGGTAAGGGTCCAGTGACAGAAGGCCATGAGCCAGACTGACAAGGCTGGACTCTATCCAGGAGCCCTGGAGTTTTCTGTCCTGTGTGTGATATTACTCAGCCTAATACTATTGAACCATTGTTAAAAAATAGGTTTTATAGATACATGATGGACAGACTGATGCTAGTATATATAGAGATAGACAAGATCGGAAATATATAGAAAACGATAAAACACTGATGAAGGTAGCGGCAGCGGCGAGGGCGGCGGCGGCAGCAGCGCGACAGCTCGCTCCTCTCTCCGGGCTCCCCGCCGTCGAGCCGCGGAGAGAGCCTCCCGCCTAGCGGCCAGGCACCTGGCCGGACGACGCCCAGCGACCCGGGCCCCTCCGCGGCACCGCGATCACCTCGGGGCGGCCACAGGCACCCAGACCCGAACTCCAAGATGGGAGGCAAACTGAGCAAGAAGAAGAAGGGATACAATGTGAATGATGAGAAGGCCAAGGACAAAGACAAGAAGGCCGAGGGAGCCGGCACAGAAGAGGAGGGAACCCCGAAGGAGAATGAGACCCAGGCGGCTGCCGAGACCCCAGAGGTGAAGGAAGGCAAAGAGGAGAAGCCAGAGAAGGATGGCCAGGACGCCAACAAGCCCGAAGACAAGGAAGGCGAGAAAGACGCAGAGGCGGCCAAGGAAGACGCCCCGAAGGCAGAGCCTGAGCCGACGGAGGGGGCTGAGGGCAAGCCAGAGCCCCCCAAAGATGCTGAGCAGGAGCCGGCGGCCGCCTCAGGCCCCTCCGCGGGCGGCGACGCCCCCAAAGCTTCGGAAGCCGAGGCGGCGGAGCCCGCGGCCCCCACCAAGGATGACAAGAGCAAGGAGGGAGGGGACCCCACAAAGACTGAGGCTCCCGCCGCTCCTGCCGCACAGGAGACGAAAAGTGACGGGGCCCCAGCTTCAGACTCAAAACCCAGCAGCACTGAGGCTGCCCCATCCTCCAAGGAGACGCCGGCAGCCACGGAAGCGCCGAGTTCCACGCCCAAGGCTCAGGCCCCCGCAGCCCCCGCAGACGAGGTCAAACCTGCCGAGACCCCGGCAGCTAATTCCGATCAAACCGTAGCAGTGAAAGAGTAACAAAGGACAGCCTATGGAAAAAAAAAAAAAAAGAATACAGCTTAACGACGACCTGTCTCTCTTGTCTCTCTCTCTCTCTGTCTCTCTCTCTCCTATACTAACTTGTTTCAAATCGGAAGTAATCATATGTATTGCCCAAGAATAAGGATGTGGTCCCATCAAAGGGAGGGAGGGGGTGGGGAGAATCCAAATAGTATTTTTGTGGGGAAATATCTAATTATACCTTCAGTCAACTCTACCAATCAGCCCTGGATTTTCAAGCTCAATGTCTGAAAGTGCAGTACATCTTTTGTACCTGAGCTGCTATCACATGCGCTCCTGCCACTAAAGATCTGAACATCTTGTCTTTCTGCAAGGGGCGGGAGGTGGGGAGTGATTCTGCCCGCAGGGCTGTGCCAAGGCAATCAGATGTTTATGAAAGCAGTATTTTCTGTGTTTTCTTTTTCATTTACAGCCTTTCTTATTTTGATATTTTTTTAATGTTGTGGATGAATGCCAACTTTCAGACAGCCCACCGTAGCCTGTCCACATGTATCTTGATGCCAATACTCCATTTTTCCTCCCCCGGTCTTTTTGGGAATAACAAACATTCTCTCATCCTACTTAGCCTCCCTAGATTTCTCATGACGAGTTAATGCATGTCCGTGGTTGGGTGCACCTGTAGTTCTGTTTATTGGTCAGTGGAAATGAAAAAAAAATTTAAAAAAGTCTACGTTCATTGCAGTTCCAGTTTTCTCTTCCATTCTGTGTCACAGACACCAACACACCACTCATTGGAAAATGGAAAAACATAAAAATTAAAAAAAAAAAAAAATGTACAATGGATGCATTGAAATTATATGTAATTGTATAAATGGTGCAACAGTAATAAAGTTAAACAATTAAAATGAAAAAAAAAAAAACACTGATGAAAGAAATCAAAGATGACACAAATAGGTGGAGAAATATACCATGTTCATGGATTGGAAAAATCAATATAATGAAAATGAGTATACTACCCAAAGCAATCTATAGATTCCCTGCAATCCCTATCAAGCTACCAACAGTATTTTTCAGAGAACTAGAACAAATAATTTCACAGTTTGTATGGAAATACAAAAAAACCTCGAATAACCAAAGCAATCTTGAGAAAGAAGAATGGAACTGGAGGAATCAACCTGCTTGACTTCAGACTATACTACAAAGCCACAGTCATCAAGACAGTATGGTACTGGCACAAAGACAGAAATACAGATCAATGGAACAAAATAGAAATCCCAGAGATAAATCCACTCACCTATGGACACCTTATCTTTGACAGAGGAGGCAAGAATATACAATGGAGAAAAGACAATCTCTTTAACAAGTGGTGCTGGGAAAACTGGTCAACCACTTGTAAAAGAATAAAACTAGAACACTTTCAAACACCATACACAAAAATAAATTCAAAATGGATTAAAGATCTAAATGTAAGACCAGAAACTATAAAACTCCTAGAGGAAAACATAGGCAAAACACTCTCCAAAATAAATCACAGCAGGATCCTCTATGACCCACCTCCCAGAGTAATGGAAATAAAAGCAAAAATAAACAAATGAGACCTAATTAAACTTAAAAGCTTTTGCACAACAAAGGAAACTATAAGCAAGGTGAAAAGACAGCCTTCAGAATGGGAGAAGATAATAGCAAATGAAGCAACTGACAGAGAATTAATCTCAAAAATATACAAGCAGCTCCTGCAGCTCAATTCCAGAAAAATAAGCAACCCAATCAATAAATGGGCCAAAGAACTAAACAGACATTTCTCCAAAGAAGACATACAGATGGCTAACAAACACATGAAAAGATGCTCAACATCACTCATTATCAGAAAAATGCAAATCAGAACACCGGTCAGAATGGCTGCTATCCAAAAGTCTACAAGCAATAAATGCTGGAGAGGGTGTGGAGAAAAGGGAACCCTTTTACATTGTTGGTGGGAATGCAAACTAGTAAAGCCACTATGGAGAACAATGAGGAGGTTCCTTAAAAAACTGGAAATAGAACTGCCATACGACCCAGCAATCCCACTGCTAGGCATACACACCAAGGAAACCAGAATTGAAAGAGACATGTGTATCCCAGTGTTCATCACAGCACTGTTTATAATAGCCAGGACACAGAAGCAACCTAGATGTCCATCGGCAGACAAATGGATAAGAAAGCTGTGGTACATATTCCATACAATGGAATATTACTCAGCTATTTTTTAATGCATTAGAAATTAAATTTAATGCATTATTTTTAGAATGCATTTGAATCAGTTCTAATGAGGTGGATGAAACTGGAGCCTATTATACAGAGTGAAGTAAGTCAGAAAGAAAAACGCCAATACAGTATGTTATTGCATATATATGGAAAGACGGTAATATATATTTAGAAAGATAGTAATGATAACCCTTAATGTGAGACAACAAAAGAGACACAGATGTAAAGAACAGACTTTTGGACTCTGTGGGAGAAGGCGAGGGTGGGGTGATTTGAGATAATTGCATTGAGATATGTATATTACCACATGTGAAATATATCGCCAGTCCAGGTTTGATACATGAGACAGGGCGCTCAGGGCTGGTGCACTGGGATGACCCTGAGGGATGGGATGGGGAGGGAGGTGGGAGGGGGGTTCAGGATGGGGGACATATGTACACTCATGGCTTATTCATGTCAATGTATGGCAAAACCCACTACAATATTATAAAGTAATTAGCCTCCAATTAAAATAAATAAATTTAAAAAAAAGGAAATGACTTGCTGAAAAGTTTATCTCTGGGGATAGGCTTTGGGAAATCACAATTTTGTTGTTTTTGCTTGTCTTCTACTTTTTCTGCAAAGATCATAGGTAACTTATACACTAAAAAACACAAAATAACAAGTTTTTGTTTTGTTTTGTTTTTGTTTATTCTTTAAGAAAAGAGAGTATTGAAGGGAAAACTGAGTGAAGAAAACCCATTAGGAGGTTATTGAAATAGTCCCGGGGAGGACACGGGTTTCCCTGGTGGACCAGTTAATGAAGAATCCGCCTGCCAGTGCAGGAAACACAAGAGACAAGGGTTTGATTTCTGAGTCAGGAAGATCCCCTGGAGGAGGAAATGGCAACCCACTCCAGTGTTCTTGCCTGGAGAATCCCATGGACAGAGGAGCCTAGAGGGCTACAGTCCATGGGGTCACAAAGAATAGGATGCGATGGAGCATCCTTGATGGAGCACGTCAAGACACAGGGGAGGAGACTAGGGCACAGAAAAAGAGCAGAAGAGAAGTGACTGAGTGACTGATGAACTAAAACTCGTGGTGCTAGAAGCTGGGCAGGGGAGGGAGAGGCTGTGGGCACTCTATCGCCTTGTTTCAGTAAGTGGAGTGGAGGTAAATGGAGGAGAAAAGTGGAGACAGACTGCCCTTGGACACAGAGGACGTGGAGGCCTGGGGGACACAGGCACCCTCAAGCACACCGTTGGGGCCCTCATGTAGACTCTGAAGGCATTTTCCCTTCAAAAGGCAACATGGTGAACAAGCAAATAGGCGATCCTGGGAGCCAGACTGCCTGGTTTTTGGTCTCTGCTTTGTCGTTTACTAACTGCATGACCTTACACAAGTTACTTGACCTCTCTTGTGCCTCAGATGCCCCATCTGTATGTGGGCATACAGGTAGTATAATAATACTATCTACCTCATAAGACTGTTACATGGATTAGATGAGTTACTGTGAGCGAAGTGGTTAGCACAGTGCCTGACATTTGTAATCTCCATGTAATGACTGATGGATAAAGACAGAAACCAGAGTTTGAGTCCTTTGAGGACCTGGAATGTGTGTTTAGCTGGTCACTATGCAAGTACCTCACAGTGTGGTCTATTTTATACAGTATGGTATATAGCATATTGAAAGTGCCTAGCAGTATAGTGCTAGATAGCTATATTGCAAGCACTATACATACACTTCTCAAATGAATACACATGACAGTTAGGCTCTTAAATAATTATTTCGGCTATATGATGAGTTAAGTAGATCTCAGATGGCTTTGTTTTTTTATGCATAGGAGAAGAAACTCATTTCAAGTTCCAAATAACCATGTTTACAAAGAAATTTTGGTACCCTATTTCATCAGATGGGGACTGCCTGTATTTACAGAAATTCCAGGAACTGCAGTGCCTTGTACCTACATAGGATGGATGATGTTGGAAAGCATCAATTAAAGAAATAGGGCTTAAAAACATTAGGTGTTACTATGAAGGGGAGGGGGACTAGGTTTAAGAAGTACTGCTTAAAATTTAGAAAATGCATAAAGCAACTTAGTTTTGTATCTTGAGCCAAAATTGATAAGATCTAAGGCACAGGGACTACATTTTGTGAGGTATATTTTCCAAAAGGCCCTTTCAGCTGTCATGTCCTGGCAGGAGCATGAAGGCAGAGCTCTGAGGGGGGAGACCGGGGAAGACATAGGCACAGTATTTTTAGACTTCATTGTTCTCTGAGCTCTCAAACAGCCAACCGAGATGAAAATGTGTTTTCAGACACACTCTTCCATTCTTTGTGCTATGTTAAGATTGGTATCTAGAAAAATAGAAAACAAAGTATGTTTTCTTTGGTAATTAAATTTCTTGCTGTTTCACCCAGAGATTGGGGTATGGGGGACCATCTATTTTGGGCTATTAGAGTTGATAAAACATTAAAACATTATCTTTAAGGCCACGGGCCACAGGATTCGTGGGTGGGCACATTTCAGTGTGAGTTCTGCATGAGGTCATGGCACTCAAAAAGCAAAGGCATCTACCATTTATTGATCTTTTACCATGTGACTTAATTGTGGGGTTTTCTCATTTTAATCTTCCCACAACCCTGGGGAGTTAATTTTATAATATCACCATCCCCATTTTACAGATGAAAAAAACGAGGCTGAAAGCAATGAAGAAACCTGACCAAGGCTATAACTCTGTATTGCTAGAATGAATCCAGGGATTGTCACTAAACCATATTGTATATACATATGGAAAAACTTCCTCAGCCTATTTTATTTTTATTTTAAAATAACCCAGAGTATGAGCTTCTCATGCCAACTTGGAACAAAAAGTTATGTAAGTTCCTGGTGAAAGGCTGGCTGATTCTGTAGGGTAGAACACCTGGGTGTGATTTTGTAATCTCCAGAAATACAGAATGAAGAGGCTTTCACAAAAGGCTGGCACTCACATTGGCAGGAGGTGAATGAGACTTGATTCACTACAATTAAGATAAAAATAAAGCTCTTTTAGTGGTTTTTCTAAGTAAAGAACTAGATACCTGCTGATCATAATTAGAGTTCAGTTCAGCCTTTATTAAAAAAAAAAACAGTTACCAGCATATCAAGTGTCTTAGCTGTCTTAGAGGGGCAGGTGAATGGAGACTGTATGTATATGTGGGAGGGTGTTCTTTTCCATACTCTGCCCCCAATAACTCTTACCATGATAACAATAAGCTACCTTTTGTTGAGCACCTACATTTTCTCAAAAACAGTACCAAGCCTTTTACATACATTTTATCATCCCTTAAGTCTCAAAAAAGCCCTCTAAGGAAAGGGATCTCATAGCCATTGTACTCTTGGGGAAATTGAGTCTCTGAAGAATTAGATTTCCCAAAGCCACAGAGCTAGCAAATGGCACAGCTTAGAATTATTGATGCCCCCAATATTTTATTTCTGTTGATCGTAGAAATAATCAAGCAATTCAAGAGATCAGTATAATGAAGCATGCATATACCAGTGTACCCAGCTCTAATAGTTCTCCATCATTTACCATTTTTCTCTTACGTAGTCCCCCATCCACACACTCTTTATCATTATTTGTGTCTTAAAGCAAACTCCAGGTATTGTATCATTCAGTTTTAAAAGGTAGTTTAGAATGTCACATTAGCATTTTTTGCTTGCAAGCAACTTTCTACTCAGCTCAAGGCTTGCTTTGCTCCACCATGAACTTTTCTATAGTTCATGGTACTTTGCAACCATTGCAATATCACAGACTCTGTGCAGTCATTTCCTGGGCCTCATAAACTCCAAGGGGGCAGCAACTGTGCCATCCCTCCCCCCTCACCCACCCCCACATTCTGCACTGAATCCGTGGGACCCAGCTACTGCCTATAAAATTAAGGGTAAATACTCTTAGAGACTGCACATTTTTTAAAAATTAGAGCTTCACTATTCTCAAGCAGTCCTAGGAAAGCAAGAGTCTTTAAAGGAAAAGATGAGAAAATGCTCCTTCAGAACCCCATACTCACCGCTTCCACCTTGAAGGCATCTAACACTCACACCTCAGTTGACCAGTAACTGTGCAGGGAACTGGATTGGAGGTGCAGAATGAGGCTGAGTTCTGATATAGGTTTACGAGTTTGATTCTTAGACTTATGTCTCATTTTGGGTAGGGCTGAATTGGCTCCAGAGCAGAAGAAATTGCATTCATGAAATAAATTCTGGAGAGTTGGGAAGAACGCCTTCCCACAAATTAAGGTTATTCTTGTGAATCTTTCTGTCTATAGTTTATGACGTGTGGGGCTAGAGGAAGCTTGAGATGTGGAATCAGCCTGTGTTCTCTTTCCCTGTCCTGCCTCTACTTCATGTGTGACTTTAGGCATAACTTAACCTCTCTGACCCGCTGTTTCTTCATCCATGATTTAGTAAACACAGCTGAGCACCTACTATGTGCTCGGCACTGGGCATCAGAAAACATGGTGTATGTGAAAGGGATTTGTAAATGAATTCTGTCATAATTATTGATGTTTTCCTTGTTAAAAATGCAAGTTCTTTTGGAAGGGTCCACTTTGAACAGGAATCTATCCTTGTGAATAATGCCTAGCTTTTTAAAGCTTTGACAGGAGGGGAAGGAGACAGGATTGAAGGCCATGGGCTCACTAAAGATACATTTTATCAAAGAATGGATCTCAGAAGGGGCATATGTATGGAGGGAAAGTTGTGAAAGCAGTCCACGAGCAAGCCCTGTTTTCAAAAAGCACTGTGTAATTTCTGGTGTACAGATGAGCATTCAGAGCCGCAAAAACAGCCATTCAAGCAGCTTACACATACTTTGAGCCCTTTCACAGCAGTCTCTACCAATGTGTCCCTTTGGAACAAGCAACACTTGGGCCTGGAAGTTCTTTAGTCATTTTTACCCTCTCTAACACTAAACACTTGCTAATTATTGCTGAGCCAGCAGTCCTCTTGCAGTACTGACTCATCTCTGTAAGCTGGAAGACTGTTACCTGTCTTTTGATCCAACCCCTATCTCCCCTAGCCTTGGCTTCTAGTGTCTGCTTTTCTGTACAGCTGTGTTTGTGTTTTCGTGCTCCTTCGAGGATGAAGTAGGGTGAACTATATCGATGAAAGACATAAACCAAAGTCCCTTGGATTGGAGTGAGGAAGGAATTGTTATGAACCCAAGTGGGAATTTTAGAACCTTTAAACAGATGATGCGTTAAATCGGTACTGTTGACCATTCAGTTCAGTTCAGTCGCTCAGTCATGTCCAACTCTTTGTGACCCCATGGACTGCAGCACGCCAGGCTTCCCTGTCCATCACAAACTCCCGAAGCTTACTCAAACTCATGTCCATCAAGTCGGTGATGCCACCTAACCATCTTATCCTCTGCTGTCTGCTTCTCCTCCTGCCTTCAATCTTTCCCAGCATCAGGGTCTTTTCCAGTGAGTCCGTTCTTTGCATCAGGTGGCCAAAGTATTGGAGGGAAAGTATTGGAGTTGATCATTAGACATTACTATATAATAGACAGATTGTTTGACCTTGGGAAGCCTGTGTTCGTTTTCACAAGTTACCAGAACAAAGGCCACTGAGGTTACATAGAGATCCTAAGAGCAGTGGAAAGTGACACTTCATTTTTGTTTTAGCATCACAGTAGAAGCTTGGGGGCAGATGCCACATGGCAAGCACTGTGCTAGGAATTGTGGAGATGAAGACAAATGAGACACAGTTTTTGATGCTGGTCAATCACAACTTCAGGGCAGTGTGATAAGTTTTCTACCACATGCCTTTATTTATTTCTTTACTCACTCAACAAACCTGGCCTTTGGGCCTTGCTAAAGATTTTGCCTGTAATTCACCAGGAAGTGGAGGTTTTGGAAAAGGGATGTGACCTGATTGGAATGGTCTTTTCAGAAGATCAAGAGCTGAGAGAGCGGGTTAGTGAAGTCAGGGCCAGGCACTTGGTAAATCAATTAAGAAGTCAGGGAAATTTCCCAGGAAGATCATCTGCTTGTGGAGTTCTATTATATGTTAAGTGGATGTTGTTCTCTTTCACTGCAAACAGAAAAGGAAAAGTCAGTGAACAAAGAAACACAAAATACAGCACCAGTTTTTGGAATAAGGCCCATTTCAGTTCAGGCATCATCAAACAGACCTGGTAGCCCAATGCTGCTGTAGATTTTTGCTCTCTCATTACTGATCAGACTGGGATATATATGATTTCTTTCCTTGGTTCAGATGGAAAAATGGAAGCAAACGTGATATATTAGCTATCTATAACAATCTTGGCTTCCCTTGTAGTTCAGTCAGTAAAGAATCCTCCTGCAATGCAGGAATATCTGCCTACAATGCAGGAGACCTGGGTTCGATCCCTGGGTTGAGAAGATCCCCTGGAGAAGGAAATGGCAACCCACTCCAGTATTCTTGTTTGGGAAATCCCATGGACAGAGGAGCCTGGTGTGCTACAGTCCATGGAGTTGCAAGAGTCGGACATGACTTAGCTACTAACCACCATAACAATGTTATCACAAATTCAATAGCCTAAAACAGCACAGGTTTATTATTTTACAGTTTTTATGGGTCAGTAGTCCAACTTAAGCTGGTCCTCTACTGTGGGTCTCACAAGGTTTTAATCAAGGTGTTGCCCAGGGCTGTGGTCTCATCTGCAGTCTGATTGGGGCAAGAATCTGCTTCCAGACTCATATTGTGTCTGTAACATTCAGTTCCTTGTGGTTGGAGGACTGGAGGCTTCTTGTTGGCGATTGGCGGAGGCTGCCCTCAGCTCCTAGAAGCTGCCCTTAACTCTTTGCCACATGGGTCTCCAAACATGACCTCTTCTTTCTTTAATGCAAAGGAGAGAACATCTTTAAAATATGGATGTTACAACCTTATGTAATCAAGTACACATACATAATCATGCATATCCTGTCACCTTGCCACATTATATAAGGCTAGAAGCAAATTACTAGGCCAGCATATACTCGAGGGCAGGAGGTCTCTAAAGGGCATGAACACAAGGAGGCAGAGGTCATGGGTGCCACCCTTAACAGGCTGTCTGCTGTGATGTTCGGTGACTTGGTAGAGGTGATGGAATAAATACGAGGGTGAAGAAGACCATAGTCTGTAGGGCTCCCAGAAAAACTGTTGCCACCACAAAACTTGTCTCTTTTCCTTACTTCATGTAATCTTGGGAAATTGATCCACCATCCCCACTGAGTCCTTCAGGCTGATTATTTTAGCCCCTCTACAAGGTTAAGGCAAAAATCTATTCCATTTTCTGTGTGCTGGAATGCTGGTAGCAGCAGCAGTCTGTACTGGTTTTATTTTCCTATTCCTGTTTTGCTTTGTTTTGTTTCATTAAATATTCTTTGCCTGAAAGATTTTGTTCCTTTAGGTTGATTTTAATTTAACTTATTTAGCTCAGTTGATTTGAATAAGAGTCATTTGAGGCAGGCATGATGTCTCACAGCATGCTTAGAAGGTTTTAGTAGCAACTCCAAGCATTTTTCTTATTAATTTAATGATAAATCATAGATATGGAGCTTAATGGCTCTTAGGAAAGCTAATCCTGGTACCATAATGGATCTACCTTGAGCATCTCTCTCTCTCAATTTCCCTACCTATAAATCTACAAGAGGCCACATCCATGCTAACAAGATGTTCCAAGAGGAACCAATAATGTTTTTTTTAATATAAATTGGAAATCTTACACAGTAGAAATTGATTTGAACTCTGCACCATTGAGCATAACTGCACCATGAGTTTTAAATAACTGTCATGCACTAAATGCCTACCATGTGTCAGGTACCCTGCTTGTTGCCTTCATTTCCTTTTCTTACACAGTCTTGACAGTGACCTTGAAAGGTAAATATTATCTTCATTTTACACATGATGAGCCTGAGATTCGGAGATCCACAGTATGGAATACAATACAGTGATTAAAAAAAAAAAAAGAAGAAAGAGGAAAAAGTGAGGTAGGCCTAAGATGAAAAGATGGTGAAGATATAGTGTTAGATTTTAAAAAGCAAGTTATAGAAATTTGATGTGCTATATTAAACTACATAAAAAGGAATTGTTGATTTTTCAAAGATACACAACTGCATTGAAAGCAGTCTGAAATGATAACACCCTAAATTTACTAAGATGATTCCCTCTGAGGATGGGGTGTGGTACTGGCCATGTGGCAGTCTGAAGGAACTTAAGTATTTAAAATGTTAAGTTTTTACAAAGAGAACATAGTCATGTGTTACTTGTGTAATTAGAAGTTACTTTTTAAAAAAAGTAAAATATGTAACAAAAAGTCAGCCCACCTCCTGAATAGCCATAGCCAAAGCTTGCAGTTATTTATAAGTCATTTCAACAATAAAAAGGATGAACTAAAAATACCATGTCACCAAGAAAACTTTTCCCCCCAGAGATTTCTAAATCAGCTAGGACTTTGATGTCTGGCCTTTGTCTGAATAAGGTACTTGCTCGGGAGTCAGCTGTGGCCACCCTAGGGAGAGTCATGTTGGGGCACAGAGGGATGAGTGAGCAGGTCTGTTTCCTTCCAGACATCTCTGTTCTTCATCACTTCACCTCATGTCGAGTAATCTTCCAGGGCCAGATGAGTGTCGGAGGGGCAACGGGAGAGGAGGAGAGAGGCAAGGGGGTTAGTTGATGGGGAAGAAAGGGTAGGTTGATGGAGAAGAAAAAAAGAACACCTCTTTGAAGGTCAAAGCACTGGAGTCTAGGCATCTATTGGGAATCTTTAATGTCTAGGCTGTTTAACTCTGTTGGGTCTAATGAGACTGGTATAGACTTCATCCCTTGGTGCGCCAGATCATCTAACTCCTAGGAAAAATGGCATGACAGTTCTTGAGTATTTTTCTAGTTTTTGCAGAGAATGTTACTGATGCTGAATTAGCCAGGTCCTCAGCAATAAGATTCAAATTAGATCAGGTAGTTGAGTGATTTTTTTTTCCTCATCCACATTAAAGTAAACAAATATTAAACTATTAAAAATAATTAGTGAAATAAAAACTTATTTATCCATGTTCATCTTAAAATCTCTACTCGTGGTGCATGGGCCATGCTTGGGGAAACCCTGCTATAAGTGTGATGAGCTTGGGCTTTGGGGAGGAACTGGGTTAAAATATTATCTCCACAACTAAGTAACCTGGGGACCTAACCTTCTTAGCATCAATTTCCTCACCTTGAAGTGGGCTTACTAGTAGTTCCTACCTCATGGGGCAATTGTTAGGATTATCTGAGCTAATGTCTCTAAAGCATAATGTGTAGCTTTTTCAAATTGTTAGTGAAAGAAAAAGGTCTTTGCAAATAATAAAACAAGTGGTCAGATCTTGATTGAATGTAACATCTGTAAAAGATGCTGTCATCCTTGGGTGATGGTTCAGTGTTCAACTTTTTGTTTTAGAAATTTGTGTGTGTAAGTCGGGTGGGGGGGAGGTTCCCCCTAAACTATTGGGTCCTTTTTTTATTTTGGTCATTTGACTATAATTCATAAAATGACCTATTTCAAATCAATCTGATGGCTGAAAAAGGCAGAACACAGAATCAAAGTGATTACATAGCTACTCTGAAATGCACAGAAATCAGACCCAAGAATTTTTCTTATTAAACAGTCTTTGTGGGGGTGAAGTCTCTAGCGTGAAACTATGTAACTAAAGCCTTAGAAACATCTCATCAGATTGTAGGTGCTTATGTTTAAGTTTTGTATCAAATATATCTGTTCTGTCTGTAGTGCTTGCTAGTTAACTTGGTAGTTAGAAATGTGAACTCAGCTACTTGGCATTTAAATAGCGGCCTTGATGGAACAAGTGAGACAGTGTGAATCGTGCAGAATTGATGGCAACTAATTGGGTAAGTTCTGCCTAAGTGGAGGCCTTTTAAAGACCTCATGTCACACAACAGGAGTGTGCCATAGCTGAGAAGGTGATCCAGTTCGGGAAGCCAACCTATTAGGAAGCAGCCACATTCTCCTTGTCAGAGTTTAGAGTTTCTGCTGGATTTACCTGGAGGGATCAACTGAGCTTTTTCAGCTGTTGCCTTTGCTACTGCGGGCAAAGACTCAAGCCAAGGTTGAACCTTCTTCTCACTCTTAACCTTGAGATGCCAAGTGAGCATATCCAGTGATCTTAATTTGCCATTCTGTTTTACTCTGAATGTGATTAGTACAGGTAAGGAGCTGAGGTACTCATGTTTTGGAGATGAAGAGAAGAGAAGCAGTTTTATATCCTGGCATGCTAATGTAAACATTCTTTAGATCAGGTAGGTGTATTCTGAAACCAAAGGCTTTCTTTGGCTTAGCTGTGTGCAGGCTAATAAATGGAACCTTTGGGTTTCCTTCCGTCTTACCATTTTTGAAAACCTTTTCTATCTCAGTAAATCCTGCTACCCATGAAACTTAATACAGCAGCGCCCTGGAAGTTCTTACCTTTAAAAAAAAAAAAAAAGGGAAAACATTTGAATATTTGATGAAATAAGTGAAAAAATAATTTTTAAGCAATTTGAATACATAGTATTACTTTTGTAAGATGCCAGGAAGTGAATTTCCACTGTGCTCCTGACTTCTCTGTCAGCCTTTCAGAAGTGGGATTTGTTTTCTCAGTTTTAAAATCAGGAGCAGTGATGGGGTACCAGGGAACATGAGTCAGGGTAGAGCTGGCCTTCCATACTGGTGTCTCAAGCTTTTCCTGGGCACTTATGATGCTCCCTGGGCCACGTCCCTCAGCAAACAGACACTTCTAGTCATATGTGAGAGACAAATTGTAAACAATGAACTGTGCCTCTGGGAATGTGTGTGGTATTAGTGATACTTTGAAAAGGAGACATCTGATGGGAGTATACTTGGAGCCTCAACCTGCTTATCTGTAGAACATGGGAACTGGACAGCATCTCTGCTCCTTTCCAGCTTTGAAATGCTGTGAACCTACAGAAACACGGACTGTGTCTTGTCCTAGAACATTTGTTTTGCTTGATCATTGAATAGTAAATACCCCATCAGACGCAGTAAATATTTACAGCCCCCTGAAACAGTGTTTTTTCCTGTTTGTGATGTTGTTGGCTGGCTCTCCTGAGCACATCATAGGCTTTTCATTAGAGTGTAGCAGGCTGTCTCCGCCTCACCTTTATAGAATGTCTGGGATAGTCTTTAAAAGTAACCTCTTTGCCTCAAAGTGCTAAAAATATCTGCTTCAAAATGAGGTGGGCTGCTGGAGCTGTGGCTCACCCCCATTTCCTCTTAGCAGCTTGAGGGAAAATGCAGAGGATGACACAGTGCCAAGATGAGATAACGCCTGGGATCTGCTGGCTGAAGTCATCCCCAAGGGGCTTCCTGTCAGATGAAACACTTCCGGTCCTCAGAGCTTCGCATCCTGCGGGGTTGTACCAGAGTTTGTAGACCTAGGGACCAGGCCACTTTCTTACTACTCTTTCTCAGGAGGGTAGAGAGCTGTCAGATTCTAAAGGAAGGTAGCCTTCTAAGGTCACTGTTGATGCTTGGCAAACCCAATCAGTAGAAGCTCAGCTATCAGATTCCTTGAGATGTGAGGTGGGGGTACACCGTATGGAAAGTATGTTTAAGTAACCAAGCCCTCATTCTTCTTGGTTTGCTTTCATGTGTTTAATAAACTTCCATTTTGAATTGGTTTTAGATTTATAGAAATATTATACTGCAGAGAGTTCCTTTATATCTCACTCTCAGTTTCCCTTAATAATATCTCACAATCAATATGGCAAGTTGGTCAAAATCAGGAAAGTAACATTGGTGTAGTACTACTAACAAAACGACACTGTTTTTGGATTTCACTACACAGTCCTCTGTAAAAACCAAAGTTAAAACAACAACAACATTAAATCACACACACACCAAAAATAAATATATATGAAACCTCCCACTTTTAAAATGTATATGTGCAAATACACAAATATATCTAGTTGTGTAAGCAGATATTATGTTCTCCTGCCTTGTAACAGGTTATACACATTATCATTTGCCATTCTCAGATGGTCGTTAACCATTATGCTTTGCTATATTGCACTGATGTTTAGGACTGTTTGGTTCCAGGAATTTGTGCTTTTTGAGTCCTCAGTTCAGATCATCACACTTTTTTCTAGCTCCCCTTATATTACCAAGCTGCCAGCTGTTACTTTTTTCTACCATCAGCATTTTTGTTTGTGGCAGACCTTCACCTCACATCACACCTACACTTGAACTGTTAACCTATTAAGGTTTTGTCATCATGAAATAGGGCTTCTTAGAATTATGGAAGGCAAAATATCTGTAAAGAAAATACGTGGGCTGTATTACTGTATGGATTTTATGATATTTTTCCAGAAGCCTTTTTATTATTTCCCTGTTACTCACCAGATTTTGATAAGTAACAGTGTAAACATTCAGTGATAATATAAGAAATAGAATCTAGATTTTAATAGCTAAAAACATGGAGTGACTACCTGTCTTAGGTCCCTGGTGGCTCAGTGGTAAAGAATCCACCTGCCAATGTAGGAGACACAGGTTCGATCCCTGGATTGGAAAGATCCCCCGGAGAAGGAAATGGCAGCCCACTCCAGTGTTCTCGTCTTGGAAATCTCATGAACAGAGAAGCCTGGTGGGCTACACTCCATGGGATCGCAAAGAGTCGGACATAGTGATTAAACAACAGCAACCTGTCTTATGTAGAGATTTTTACCAAAAAGTTCAGTCTACTGCTCTGCTCTTCCAATACATTTAAATTAATACATATTTTTTTCTAAATCATTATTTTGAAAGGCAGCATAATATTCCAATTGTAGCTATACTTATCACATATAAAATGTTGCTTAGGGTCTTTATATATATATATATATTCTTATAAATAGTTCTATGAAGAACAGTCTTAGCTACACTTTTGCACACATCTTCCCAGGAGTGAAATTATTGAGTCAAAACATAATACATGGCACCAGACTGGGCTCTCTGTTATATAGCAGCTTCCCACTGGCTATCTGTTTTATACATGGTAGTATGACAGGCTGGGGGGATGGAATTGAGGAGTGGGAGAGAGGTTCAAGAGGGAAGGGATGTATGTGCGTATATATATATACACACACACACACTTACGACAACTTGCCTTGCTGGTCGGCAGAAACCAACAGAATATTGTAAAGCAATTACCCTCCAATTAAAAAAATTTTTTTAAATTAAAAAACTTGGCTTTTGTTGACTGTTCTTGCAGTTAGCAGAGTTATATGCAGTTAGAAAAATACGTGATTTTCTGGCTGCTGAAGGGAGCTTGTAATCCTAAAGTTCCAGAGTGAGGTTGTTTGCCAGGCTGTGCATGCACAATAGCAGAAGAATCAGCTCTGCTTTGACCAGAATCATAGGTCGAGTATTCATGCTGGGGTGAATTCAGATGGTCAGTACTTCTAAGCTAGCCTTTTCAAGTGGCTTCTTAACTCCTGGAAGGAAACTGTTTGTCAAGACGTGTTGCAGTTTGCTCATCCACTGGAGGTGATGGCTTTGGAATCCGGGGTTTACGAGGGACAGGCTACCACAGGCTCTGCCCCACACAGCACTTCCTTGCCCTGCAACTTCAGGTAGCTTCACAGAATAGCCTCTTTAATGAATAGTCGTCCTCTTTGATTCCCATTGGTAATCATTGGACCATCTTTTATCCTCATGTTTTCTGCCTGGTGGACTGTCAGGCAAAACTTCTTGGCAAGTTTTCTAGCCAGCTAAAAATGGAAGACTTGTTCCATTGAGCAGTCAATTCCAATTAGCTCGACTGGTGGGACTGTGGCACTAATGCTGGACCAAGGAGGAAAGCATGTGATTTCCCCATGAACTCAACTGGCCATGCTCTGTTCAGAGTGTGGTAGCAAAGTTGGAAAAAAACATCTGGATTCTTTGCTTGCCCCTCTCCTTCCTTTTAAATGAGGTCTCTTTTAGTTAGACTCTTCTCTGGGTTATAGGCATCTCCATTCTTTTAAATCAACCACTTAGGGCTAGTCTTTTCAAAAGGTAAAAATAAACTTTCTGAACCTTCTGATTCTGATGGTGACTCTTCACTTTCTTTAGGAAACTATTTATTAAAAATAAAGCACACTTTCTGCAGGCTCTGAAAGCCTGAATACATGTTGAGTATTTAGAGGATGGGCCTTCTGGGAGTGAATGAAGTAAAAATCATATCCTGAAGACTGATTCTTTCACATCATTGTTGGTCCTTACACAATTGTCTATTTATATCTTCTCTGCTTGTGTTATAAGTGTCTTCGGGACTGGTTTGGATCATTCAGAATAGGTCAAAACAACAATGGGCTGAAATCACCTTTGTTTCCCTGCGTCTTGTTTGGGTCCATGTAGGGACTCTGAGTGAGTAAGTGAAGGAATTAGCAAATAAACGAATCCCTGAATGAATTGAATCAATAAATGAATGTATGGCACAACTAATTAGAATAATCTTATAATGGGATTTATAATGCTTCTCAACTTTTAATTTAAAATGTCAACTGTTCCAATTCCCTCCCCCCAAAAAAAGTGGGAGATAGAAGTTTGTGTAACATTTCTGTGCACAAAATATGAAAGAATACTTTAAAAAAAAATTAAGCATTCTGAAGAATGCTTCCTTCCCCTTTTTTCCTTTAGAAATTTTTCATCAACTATTGACCAAAAACAAACATCTGTTTTTTAATCTATTTCTTCCTAAAATTGCTAAATTGGCCTTGTGCAGTTATCAGGAGTTCCCTCTTAAGCACCGAAGATGCAGGGAGAGGACAAGGAAAAGTGATACATCAGCTTGCATCAATCAGATGTAAATACATACCTTTGCTTGCTCAACTGTCACAAAGGTGATTTCTGCTGCAGAAACACTCCTGCTTAATACCAGCAGTTTTTCTAAGAGATGTGATGTCCTTTCCTTTGGGGAAGCTGGGGAAACCCGGACTTCAGTCATTTCTTGACCCTCAGAAATCTTTGCACAGGAGTCCTCATGGAGGTGTACGGTTCAGTTCCTCTATCCTCTTTTTCTCAGAGGTCAGGCGGGAATTGTGAGTGACTCAGCCACAGGGCACTTTATCAGGCCCCATTTTCATCCTCTGGCCTGGGAGGTGCTGAACTTTGCAGGTCATTTTCTGTGTGTATAAAAAGAAGGGAGAGGGTTTGTATATTTAAGCCTTTCTGCTACCATTTAATATTCTTTCAAGGGAACAACATGGTCCTTCCATGTGGCTGAGACCCTTGGAAGGACAAGTAGCAATTAATTAAATCTTACTCTGAACTAATGCTTTTATGTAACAGTTCCATGTCTTTTATTTCATTTTAATGCATGAAGTGTGGGTGAACATCTGTTTTAAGAAACCTAATGTTAAAATTGTGAACACAAAAACAAATAATTTAGTGAATTAATAGTCATAATACTTTTAGGTAAGAATTATTTGCAGTCAGCCCTTAAATGAAAAGTATCTCAACATGTCTATTTTTCACATTTTTCAAATTTTTATATCTTTGTTGTACTGGCATTACAAGGATGTTGTAGAAAATTATAAGATAAAGGTAAACATAAAAAAGATTATTATATCATAATTTTACTACTGGGAGAGAGCTACTCTTCATATGTTGACAGAAAGCTTTGCTAAATGTATAATTATGTATGTTTGCAAATAGAGTGACAGATACTATTTTGTGGCTTGTCTTACTGTCTGGTACACAAGACCATTGCACTTGTTCTTACATCTGGACCTTATTATTCTTAATATCTATGTAGTATGGAATTGTTTAATTGGGACATAGCTTTACTGAATTAATCCACTACTAATCCTGAATTGGTCCACTATTGAATGTATAGTCTGCTTCCAGTTTTTCTTATTGGAAACTTCAACTTTTTCAATAATGATAGCTACTTTCCACTTCACACCCAGTGCTATGTGAAGCATTCACTATATAACATCTCTTTTTCTATTCAATTCTGGTAAAAATCACATAACATAAAATTAACTAAAGTGTACAGTTCTGTGGCATTTAATACAGTCACAATATTGTGAAACCACTGCGTCTATCTAGTGTTCAAAATATTTCCTTCAGCCTAAAGAGGAGCCCCAGGCCTATTAAGCAATTACTCCGTCTGCCCCCATCTCCTCCTTCCCAGCCCCTGGCAACCCAACCACTAATCTATTTTCTGTCCCTATGGGTCTACTTTTCCTGGATATTTCCTATAAATGGGATCACAAAACGTGTGACCTTTCATGTAACATTTCTTGTAACCCTCACACATCCTGTATGGGAAGACCCGGGGAGGTTGAGGGTTTTGCCAGGGACTCCCGCCCTGTAGGATCAGAACCTGAATGCTCATCTGTCTGTCTTAAGATCATATTCCAGCCCTGTGTACTGTGCTGTCTCTCATGATCTTCTAGACTCCATTATACAAAAGTGCTCACTCCTTTCTTAGCCTGTTTACTTTAGCATCATAATTAGGTGACTGGTCCTTTTCCTCTGCTTCAAACTTGCACAGTAGGGAAGTGCTAATTCAGTGGTTCTCACGTTTTAACTGCAGTCAGCATCACCTGGAGGACTTGGAGGGTTTCTGACTCAGGTCTGGGATGAGTCTCAAGAGTTTGCTTTCCTAACAAGTTCCTGGGTGAGACCGATGCTACAGGAAACACACTTTGGAAGCCACCACTCTGACAGTTACGATGCAGAAGAATTGTTTCAGTATACTACCCTCTGATCAGAATGCTTGCAATGCGCTTAAGAATATGGAAAATTTCAGAAAAAGTGTGCATTCATCCCACTTGAGGAGCATGCGAGTGTGATGTACTCTGGAGGCTGAGGAGCCTCCTGAAATGTGATCCAAAGTTGCATTTGGTTTTCCAAATGTATGTTTAAAAAGAAACTAAGCATCTGGTAAGATTGTAAATGTGCATATCCTACAACCTACATTTGAACCTTTAGAAAACCAGTCCCAGGAGTGCAAAAGGAGGCATGTACAGGGAAGTGAAAGGCAATGCTTTTTGTAACATAACAGTAAAAAAAAGAAAGAAAAGTCTAATTCTCCATAAATAAGAGAACAAGTAAAATGTGGTGTAGGGAAGGCCAAATGCAATTAAGCTTTGATCTAGATCTATACAAAATAACATGGAGGGAGCTCAAAAACAATGCTAAGTGGGGAAAATATTTAGATTTACACTCAGAAAACAATAATATACATTATTTGTGGGTGCCTGGAATTTTAAAAAAAGTGATCAAAGGTCTCCAAATAGCCAATAAGAACATGAAAAGATGTTCAATATTAGTTGTCATTGCTGCTGCTGCTGCTGCTAAGTCGCTTCAGTTGTGTCCGACTCCATGCGACCCCACAGAAGGCAGCCCACCAGGCTCCACCGTCCCTGGGATTCTCCAGGCAAGAACACTGGAGTGGGTTGCCATTTCCTTCTCCAATGCGTGAAAGTGAAAAGTGAAAGTGAAGTCGCTCAGTCGTGTCCGACTCCCCGAGACCCCATGAACTGCAGCCCACCAGGCTCCCCCGTCCATGGGATTTTCCAGGCAAGAGTACTGGAGTGGGTTTCCATTGCCTTCTCCATTAGTTGTCATTAGGGAGATGCAAATAAAAATCACAGTAATATACTATTTCACATCCATGCATTAAAAAAAAAAAGATTTGAAAATAACAAACATTGGTGAAGATGTGGAGAAATTGAAACCCTCATACTCTGCTGGTAGCAATGTAACATGGTACACCACTGCGGAAAAGAGTTGACAGTTCCTCAGAAAGTACAGACTTTCCAATTTGTCCAGCAATTCTACTCCTTTAAGTAGAATTCTTTTTACACAAAAGAACTGAAAACAGGTACTCAAAGACTCTCATACAAATGTTCTTTGGCTACTGTAATGTTCACAGTAGCCAAAAAGAGTAACAACTCACATGTCCATGGGCAGAGGTATGAATAATCAAAACGTGGTATATCCAGACAATTGCATATTATTCAGCCAGAACAAGGCATGAATACTGATACATGCTACAACATGGATGAAACTTAGAAATATTACATTAAGTGAAAGAAGCCAGCTACAAAAGATCACATATAGTATGTTTCCATTGTATACGAAATGTACAGCATTGGCAAAAAGTCTGTCTATAAAGTAGTACAGATTGGGGAGGTACAGGATTTCCTCTGGGTGATAGAAATGTTCTGGAATTAGACAGTAGTGGTGGTTGCACGACATTGTAAATATACTGGTCACAGCAGAATTGCATATTTTAAAATGGGTAAAATGGTGAATTTTAATTCAATAAAAACATTTTTTGTAATAAGTGGACTGGTAGGATATATACCCAATCCATGACAACAGTTGCCCCTTGGGGAGTGGATTGAGTTAGGATATGGGACTGTGGCTGTAGGGAAAGGAGATACTAGGTATTATAGTAATGTTTTGTTTCTTTTATCTATTTAAAAAAAAAAAGTACTAGAAGCACATTTAACAAAAAATTGAGTCCATAGTTTTGGATGGTGGGGATATCAACATTCATTATATATTACCCATAGCATTTGCTTTGATTATTTTAAACTGCTTTTAAAAAAGAATGAAACCCCATTCTAAAGGCCCAGTGGAGTGGGCGTAACACAAGAAGAGCCGCCTTCTTGTCTAACTCAGACCTCCGCCTGCCTCCTAAGATCCCCCAGATCCTGGGCCCTCTAGTTTGTGCACTCTTTCCACACAGCCTCCACTGGGTCCTCTTAACCAAAGGCGTCATGACACTCCTGATTTAGTAAGAAAAGCAAGTTTCTTGATTCCCCAGTGACTCACAGCAGACATCTGTCCTCCTGACTCCTCCCTGAGCCTAGACACAAGTCTTTCCTCCTGTTAGAGAACCCCCTGCCCCCAGGCTCACCTAAAGATTTCTCAGGTTAGGTCCAGAAAAAGCAGAAGGGTGTCCATTTCTGTTTCTGTGAACATGATAGCTGGTTAATATAGTTGCATGGATAGACCTGAACCTTCCTTAAAACACTGATATGTCTTCTGAATATACAGACCAGTTTTCTGGGGGTAAGATCTTCTTATCTGATTGGTGGTATTGTTCAGTCACTAAGTCGTGTCTGACTCTCTGGAACCTCATGGACTACAGACCACCAGGCTCCTCTGTCCTCCACTAACTCCTGGCGTTTGCTCAGATCCATGTCCATTGAGCCAGTGAATGATGGGTGAAGGCTACAGACTTCTTCCCTGGTGGTTTAGTGCGGATATCTTCAAGCTAGGGCCGACTCTGCTGGCCTGCGGTCTGTCTGTCTTACTGGAACACAGCCACATTCTCATTGCCCATGTCTGTTCTCTACTGCAGCAGCATAATTGAGTTGCTGCAACAGAGACTGCATGGCCCGCAATGCCTAGAATAATTATCTGCCCTTTATAGGAAAGTTTGCCAGGCTCTGGTATAGTGGTCAGGATAGTGGGCTCTTGAGCCCAGATACGCTTGGAAGGCAGGTAAGAGACATGGGAGATCTTCTGATCATTTTATTTTAAAAAGAGAATAACACTGAAATATAGAGAAGTGGTGTGAAGTCAGGGTCACAGAGCCAGTTACTCATGGAGGTGAAGCGTGTTGACTTTGGAGTTAAGTACTTCTAGACTTCTAGACTTACAGCCTGAGGTACGTCATTAAAAGTTACAAAGCTGTGCTTCACCTCTGAAGCAGCATTCTTGAGAAGAGTAAATGAGACGACTCAGTTATTTCATGAATAAACATTTACTGGGCTCCATTCAGTGCTGGGCACTGTTTTGAAGCGCTGGTGAGAAAACAGCAAACATGAGGGAGAAGAATCTCTGCCTTCACAGAGTTGTAGCTTAGATGGGAGATGGTAAATAACAGTAAATCAGCAAAGGTACAGTTGGTTCTGAGATGCCAGGACAGGCGGAGAGGGAGAGAGATGGGGGTTGGGGATCTCCCATAGGTGGGAGTTTAGGAAAGGCCCCTCTAAGGACCAGCCTTGTGAGCTGACGCCTCAGTGACAAAAGGAAGCCAGTCCTGCAGAGATTTGGTGGCAGAGGACATAGCCAGTACAAATGTCCTGGCATGGCAGCAGGACGGAAAGGAGGCTGTGCTGGAGCCCCATGGATGAGGAGGAGAGATGCAGGAAGACGAGGTCCGACAGGTGGACACGGGTCAGATCCCTCAGGGCCTCATCATTTGTGGCAAGGAATTGGGATTTAAGTCTAAGTGCGGTAAAACCACTGGAGGATTTAGGCATGCAGTGAGTGCTATGATTTGAGATAACTGTTTAAACAATCCTTCTGCTCTCTGTTGCTGTTCAGTTGCTAAGCCGTGTCCAACTCTCTGCGACCCATGGACTGCAGCATGCCAGGCTTCTCTGTCCTTCACTGTCTCCCGGAGTTTGCTCAAACTCATAATGGCAACCCACTCCAGTGTTCTTGCCTGGAAAATCCCAGGGACAGAGGAGCCTGGTGGGCTGCCGTCTATGGGGTCGCACAGAGCCAGACACGACTGAAGCGACTTAGCAGCAGCAGCAGCATATCCATTGAGTCAATGATGCTATCTAACCATCTCATCCTCTGCCGCCCCTTCTCCTTTTGCCTTCAATCTTTCCCAGTATCAGGGTCTTTTTCAGTGATCGGCTCTTCACATCAGGTGGCTAAAGTATTGGAGCTTCAGCAACTTCCATTCCATTTAGTATTCAGAGTTGATTTCCTCCAGAGTTGACTGGTTTGATCTCCATGCTGTTCATGGGACTCTCCCCAGCACCACACATCGAAAGCATGACGCTGAGCCTTTGTGGTCCATTTCTCACTTTCATGCTGCAGTGAGATTGTAGAGACAAGATTTGCAACTGGGAGAACATTGAGTGGACTGCTTCACTAGTCCACGTGAAAGATGATGGCTGGTATAGTGGTGGGAGATGGGGAGAAGTTGACAGATGTGGTGAAACTGATGGGGCTTGCTGGAAGATTAGATTTAATGTGGTGATGTATGGGAAATGCTCAACATGGAGCCAGGGACATAGTATCTTCATCATTATCGTTACCGTTCCTACCACCACCACCATGACCATCTTGAGAGACAGTGTAGCATTATGGTTCGGAGTATAGACTCAAACCACACTACTTGAGTTAAACTCTAGCTGGTGGCTCAGGCAGGCGGTAAAGAATCCTCCTGCAATGCAGGAGACTCAGGTTCAATCCCTGGGTCAGGTAGATCCCATGGAGAAGGAAATGGCAACCCACTGCAGCATTCTTGCCTGGAGAATTCCATGGATAGAGGAGCCTGGTGGGCTACAGTCCATGGGGTTGCAAGGAGTCAGACACGACTGAGCAACCAACATTTTCACTTTTACTTTTCCTGCCATTTGTAAGCATTGTGACCTTGGGTAAATTACACATCCTCTCTGTATTTCAGTTACCCTCTTTGTAAAATGCAGGGGGATCAGAGTGCCTTCCTTACAGACGTTGTAAAATATTATAATATTCCTGCCAGAGAGTAAACCATAAACACCATTGCTGTTATTTGAAAACAGGTAGATGGCCCAATACTTGATAGAAGTGACTATTGCTAAAATCCCAGCATTCTGTGGAAATCCTCATTAGAGGTCAGAAACAAGTCCCTCTTTATGTAACCCATCAAAGGGTGGTGGGAGGGCTCTCTTCTTGACCTCTGAGAATCAGCACTTCCAGGGAGAGAAGACAGCCCCACTGTTCATTAGACTGTTTCAGCTGCCAGCGTTTAAATCAGCATTCCAAAGATGTAAAGGCAAAAAAAAGTAAGCACTGGGATTTCCATAGAAAAAGGTGTGGGGCTCTGTGCTTGTTTTGAAAAGCTCTGTCTGTGTGGGGGTTGGCAGAACTGTCATTTGAGAGACATCTCCTCGTAGAGGGAGGCTTTCATTTCTCCATATTAGGCAGACCCTATTTCGGCTGTGGGGCCTCAGGGGTAACTAGGGCTCCCTGAGTAGGCAGCTATGGTCTTTGAACAACCTGAGGCAAAGGCAGGGGCATTGCTGTTTCCATCATGCGCAGCTGGAGCCAGGGGACCAGTCTCTGGGAGGTGGGAAGGACCCCCAGGTGTACACTTTCAGACCTCACACAGATCGCCCAAGAGCTCACATTCCCTGCTAGCTGCAGGTGTGTCCTTCCCGGCCCCAGGCAGACGGCACCTGCACCCATGCAGAAGTCTGCCCCAGAGAAACAGCGGGGTGTGCACCCCTTCACCACAACCACAGAAGGGCCTCTTTAAACTTTCTGTCTTCTGAGCAATAAGCAGCAATACATGGGAAAGGTGTGCTCAAAACCCAGTGTGGGCCTTCTCCCTCCCGCTCAGAAACAAGCTTCCAGAAGTAGAAGCTTTTACTCCTGGACCAGAGTCTGTTCTTATCACTGAGCGCTTTAATTTTTAGAACTTTGGGGGCTCTGAATATCTTTTTCTGCACCTGCTTAGTTGGACAACTTGTTTCTTAGCTTTTAAGTTAGGCAGACTGCTGTAAGTACAGCCATGTTTGTAAGATAGAAAAGAGTAGGCTCTTATTAAGTTAATAATGATGTTAATGTTTGTTTTGTTAGCTATGCATCACATGGACCTTACATTCTGAATATCTACAAGATCTTGAGGTTAAATTATGTCCTCAATTTTAAAATCTCTCCTTGAATATTAACAGCTCACATTTATTGAGCACTTTCTATGTGACAGGTAGTCACTGAGCGTATTTACATGTGTTTAATTCCTGAATCCACAGTTAGAATAGCTTGCCCAAGTCACAGATGAGAAAGTGGCAGAGCTGGGATTTGAACCTGGAGCACCAAGTCCAAGCCCTAACTCACCCCACGAACTCTTAGAACACTCATGCATCATAAGCAGCTTTGCTCCTTGTGAATATTTTCGTACCAGACATACAGAGATGGTTGTTGGTCCTTAGCCTCTTTGCTTTCTATTTTCTAGGAGGTCTTCACATATTATGCAGATTCGAGTTTTCTGATATAAGTTACGAATATATTTTCCCAGTTTGTCCTTTGTTTTGTGATTTTGTTTACGATGTTTCTGTTGTTTTGTTTGCCATGTAAAAGAGTTTTTTTTTTTTAATTTAAACTTTAAATTTTACCTCTTATATTTTATGATAAGTGAAAGTCGCTCAGTCGTGTCTGACTCTTTGTGACCCCATGGACTGACTGTATAGTCCATGGAATTCTCCAGGCCAGAATACTGGAGTGGGTAGCCTTTCTCTTCTCCAGCGGCTCCTCCCAACCCAGGGATCAAACCCTGGTCTCCCGTATTGCAGGCGGATTCTTTACCAGCTGAGCCCCTGGGGAAGCCCATTTTATGATAAAAAGATCTCCAAGTATTTTCTTCTGAACTTTGAGTCATAGTTAAAGTAAAAAATCTTTACACCAGGAAATTTGCCCATCTTCTTCTAGTACTTTTATGCTTTTCACATTTATATTTAAATCTTTGATCCATTTGAAATCTGTTCTGGTACACAATGTGAAATATGCGTTAAGAAAAAAAATTTTAAGAAACACTTTAAGAAAAAATTTCCCTGTCCAAATGTAGTCAGAGTTTGTGTATGAAGAGTACTTGGAGTGGTGAATCCTCCTTCAAAATAAAGCAGGCTTATTAGTGTCATAGGTGGTCAGTGTGGAAAGTTGTTTGTGGTTCTAATTAGACCTCTGACTAGCCTGCAGCTTTGGTAGGGGTTTTCCCATCTGCTAAGATGGTCCAAGTACAAGGTGATAGGAGACTCAGACAAATGAAGGTATTGGAGGTGTCAGTAGCTTTGGATACTCATGAGACCCCTAACTCCTCACGCCATCAACTTCCAAAAGCTCACCTATGGAACAACTTTTAACTTTTTTCTACTTTCTTTGGCATTATTAAAGAGTGATTCTTTGGCCAACCTAAGTTTGGTTCTGACAAAAAGTGTCACTTTATCAGTAGGTTACCATACTTGTCTCCTGGTGTCAAGAAATTTACAGTCTTATGGAGGGAAGCAAGACTTAGATACGTAATACAAATCCTGAATAATGCGAGGGAGTAAGAGGACAAGCACTCATTTATTTGGTAGAGGCCCTTCTGTATGTCTTTGAGTCAAAACTCTTCCAGCTCCAAGAGACAGAAACACAATTCAAATTCCTTTAAGCAAAAAGCAGATTTCCGCTTATATAGTGGAAAAGTCCATGGCTTATTGGCCTCAGCAGTGTCTGGATCCAGGTGCTTATTTTTTCCCCAGGAATTTGCCTCTCTTTACCTCCCAGCTTTTATTTCTCTCTCTTGCCTTGATTCTTGGATATGATCTCCCCTCCTGGTGGAAAGATAGCCACCAGCAGCTCCAAGCTTACCCCACTTGTAACTTAGAGGTCCTCTCTTACCTAGTTCTTCCTGCAGAAATCCCAAGCCCAGTTCTTATTTCCCCTTTCTGAATCAGTCACTCCGGCCAGAAGGAGGGGTCAGTTGCTGGCTGGCCAGTCCTGAGTTACACATACTCCCAAGGGGACTGGTGGTGGGCTCAGCATCACTGAAACCACAAGCGCTGAGAGAGGAGCCGTTTCCCCAAAGGTCTGTTCTAAGAAGAGGGGTGAACTGATGCTGAATGAGTCAAAACCCCAGAGTGCCCTAGAGCCTGAGCTACTGCTTCTCAAAGCTCTTAAAGGAGCAACACAAGCAGAGAGTCTTGAATGGAGCAGTTAGACTTGGTTAAGCCTATAAAAATGAAGACTCGCTGAGTTGCTGTTTTGTGATAAGAGCAATAGCTTTTGCCCATTCTCACTGACATTGCAAAATAAAAAACAGATGACGTCACTGTTACGGAGGATGGGTTTCTGAGATTCTAATGGAATTTGTTGGAAAAGCTACCACCCTGTCATCAATGTTTGTCAAATACCAAAACCCAGCAGAAAAGAACATGCATAGGTAAGTGTTTCCTTCTCTCAACCATGGACTATGGCTTGGGGAAAGAACAAGGTCTCAAATAGGGTGAGGTTCTCAGCTGGGTGCTTTGACAAATGTCATTTACTCATTCCACACCTGAACAGTCCATAACTTGTGAGGAATGTGGCAGGAAATGCAGGAGTCTTTGTAAATGAAATGGCCTGGCTGCTTGGTTAGTTGTACTGAAACACTAGCTAACATTGTGTCTGGCATAGTGGCTCATCCTGTCTATGCATCATCTGTTCAGTTCTTATCATAGCCTTATATGCTGTTCTTATCCCCATTTTACAGGCGAGGAAACTGAGGCTCGGAAAGAGTCAGTCACCCAGGGTCCCAGAGCAAAGGAGTAGTAGAGTCAGAAGTGAGCCTCACAGTGCTCAGTTATCAGCTGGCCATGTGACCCCGACCTTGTTACCTAACAGGGTTTCCTCATTCCTTTTTATAGGTGAATACTTGGGTTGTTAGAAGATTCTTTAAGCAGTGATGCCACTAAAGTGTTTTACTCTGAGAATCCTGGTATACAATGAGCTTGTAATAATGATAGATCACAAAGAAAGAAAAATCCCCCAGATTTTTCAAACCAGTTTCCTCCTGCCTTTCCCAGAAAACATCCACAATTGCTAACATGGACTTGATAGCATTTCATTCTTTTCATTTTTATCTCTAGGAAGGAAAGCAAGGAGCCAGGGTACTGACCAACTTGGCCATCAGCTCTGAATTTTATAATTACCAATAATCTTCAGAAATGACATTGATGGTCTTTGAGGTCTGGTAATTATATACCTGTGTGTGAATAGTTCAAATGCTGGGCTTTTAAGCAAATCTGAGTTTGAATCACAGTCTTACCATTGTGACCTCGAAGAAGTTGTGGAGCCTGTCTGAGCCTCAGGTTTCCCCATCTATAAAGAAGGTCACTAGCTGATCTGAGCTAATACAGGGTGTTATGGGGATAAAAGAAGATGCTTACAAAATGCTTAGCATAGCGCTGCCCCGAGTAAGTGATCAAAGTAGGCCAATTGCCAGTTTTACCGTCATTTATTATTCCAGTGACTTGCTCTTATTATTTCTTGTCCTCACTCCTTCCCCCTCCAAAATAAACACCGCACTGATGCACCGCACCACATCTCCATTCTTTTTTTTTTTTTTTTTTTTAACACATCTCCATTCTTATCACTGACATTTAATAGTTAAACAGGCTTTTCTTTACTACAACGGTTTGCAAAGCACCTTGCAATTTCCTCTCCTAATTCCTGGAATTTTGTTTGTTTGAACTTGAATTGTTTAAAGCTCTCTGTTCTGCAAGCTCTCTATTGTGTGTTTTCCTCTGATGTCCAAAGGCTTTGAAACAGTAGCTTTTCCATAATCTTCACCGAAAGTTGCACTAACTCCCTAAAGGGTCGCTGCCTTTTGCACAGTCTCTTCCAGCTGGCTGTCTGACTTGTTCTCTTTTCATTCTTTTCCCCAAGATCTCTTCTCTCTGTTTAGCTCTTTTGTGGGGAATCTGTTGCAGGGCGTTCTGTAAAATATTCTTGCCTCCTCCGTTCAAGATGAAGCTGTTATCTTGGTGACAGGTACTGACGAATACCGTGTAGGCGCGTGGACAATCACGTGGCCAGGTTTACAGATTAGCACCTTTTTCAGGGGATGATCATCTCCATAGCTGTTGCAGAAGCTTTGTTAGAAAAAGTTGGACATTAATGGCAACCCTGGTTCTGGCAGTTAAAAGAATGTGGAATCTAGCTAGTAGTTTTTTTCCGCTCCCCAAGGAACATCTCTGGAACTCATTGAAACACACAAGAACACTGATCAGATTTTTAATCAGGATAACCTCCCACCTGTAGAGCATTTTATAGATTCCCAAGCACTTCAGTGTTCACAATCTCTCAGTGCACTTGTCTCTGGGAACCCAGCATATGTGTCTGTTCCAGGGAAGGGGAGGGGGAGGATAAAGAGAGTAGATCCAGGATGCTGAGCTTTGGAGTGGGATTTTGAGGATCTGCCTGGGCCTGATGGTAGTAAGATGGAGAACGGGATCTCCTGCTTTCTGGTGCTTTTCTGAGTCTTGCTAATAACAAGCGACCTGTGAGAGAATTTCACAAGACTCAGAGGGCACTTCCATTATGAAACAATCCTTTGTAGATTCGTTTAAGCTGTTGTCTTTTGTCCTCTTGTGGTATGTTTAGACATCCATCTTATAGTGTAACATTTTACTTGGCATCTAGTGCAAAAGGAAACTATGGAATAATTCTTGCTCTCTGATCAAACTAGATGAATTCCTAGTAGAGGTCATTGGAAAAATATTTGGGGGAGGAGAAGAGGAATATTTCTTCTTTTAGTTTTGGAAGACATCCAAAGAGGAAAGGGAAAATAAAATATACATCAAGAAACTGATGGTTTACAGTGTTTATGGAAACACCATTACCCAGATGCCTTGGTTCCCTCTGCAGTGTTAGACACCTCAATTCAGTGACCTCCCTTTTCATTTTTTTCATTATAAAAATAACATATCGTCATGACCCATAATTAGGAAACCTCCCTTCTGATGCAGCCATTTTCATTTTATGTATTTTCCCTGCCAGCCTTTTCCACATTTATACATATTGCATAGCTACCCTAATAAATCGTTTTCATCCTGTGGGGTTTTCTTTCTTTCTTTCTTTTCTTTTTTTTTTGTTTGGAGGCATGCAGAGGCTGTGCCATGTCGGTTGTGGAATTTTAGTTTCCCGACCAGGGATCAAACCCAGGCCCTCAGCAGCGAGAGCACAGAGTCCTACATGACTGGACTGTCAGGGAATTCCTCATCTTGCTTCTTGTTTAATTAAGCATTTTTCATGTTGCTTGACTTCACAGGTATACTTGTTAATGTTTACAGTGTCACCAGTGGATGTTCTGTAATTTAAGTAAACATCTCCTGTTGTCTGACACTTGGATTCCAGGGTAACTTAGTGCAGAGTTGTAAAAACGTGGGCCCTGGAGCCAGCCTGACCTGGATTTCTTGCTCTGCCAATTCTCAGCTGTACCATCTTGCTGGGAAAAGTGATGATACTTTTCTTAGAGGATTGTGTGAAGGGAAATAATGTATTTGAAGTACTTAAACATAGCTCCTGGCAGATTAAGTCTTCTCCATATTTAGTAGCTAGTCTGTCATTATTTCCAGTTCATCACTGTTAAGCGATAGTGCACTAACAGTGTTTTCTTTTGGTAAATTCACACATGTAGGAATATTAGGCCAAGATAATTGCATATTTATCCTGTTCTTCCTATATAGATTGACATTTCTTGATATCCCAGTTGTTATTGTTGTTGTTTTTTTTTTTTTTTTTTTTTACTCTTGTGAACAATTCTTTGCTATGCAGCTCAGCCAGAAAAAAAAAAAAAAAGACCTAAGAACTTCTCTGGTGGTCCAATGGTTACGACTCCATGCTCCCAAAGCAGGGGGCACAGGTTTGAACCCTGGTGGGGAACTAAGCTCCCACACTGGGGAACTGGCTCAGGTCCCACACATCACACTGTCCAGCAGAAAGAAAAGTTCCAGGTGTGTCATTTTCAGCCTACCCTTACCGGCGTTGGAAACTATAATTTCCTAAGTTGTGCAATTTAGCATGTTAAACAGGATACCTTGTGATCTGCCCACACTGAAAAAGTAGAGCAAATAGTGTAATGAGTACCTCCACTCAGGCGGCATCCAGCATCCACGATGGTTAACCTCTTCCCTGTGTTTTTAGAACACCTCAAGTCATTTCATCATTTCACTCATCAGGAATCCGGTACACGGCACTCCCTGGTGAGGACTTTTTTTTTTTTTTGCATAACCACCACACCATATCTCACTTAACAAGACTAACAAGAATTCCTTAATATCAAATATTAAGTCCAAAGTCAAATGTCTCCAAATTCACATTTGTCTTTGAGGCTTCATCTTAGGTGATACTAAGGAATTTTTGTTAACTTGTGTCCAGAAGGTCCTTGTTCAATTGATCTGTTTGAATCAGGATCCCAGCATGTTCTACCCATTTCTCATGGTTGACATTCTGTAAAACTCCCCCTTCCTCCTTCCCCCATGGTATTGATTTGTTGAAGAATTCAGGTCATTTGTCTTGTGGACTGTCTTCTGTCCTGGAGTCTGGGTGTGGCTTAACTTTCCCCTTTCTCCTCCTGCTTTCTGTAAGCTGATGTGTAGATCTGGAGGTTTAATAAGTATCTCACTTAATTTTAATGGGGATGTTAGGTTGTGATTTTTTTTTTTAAGATTTGTTTTTTATGTGGACCATTCTTAAAGTTTTTATTGAATTTGTTACAATATCATTTCTGTTGTCTGTTTTAGTTTTTTGTCTAGGTCATGTAGGATCTTAGCTCCCTGACCTGGGATCGAACCCACACTCCCTGCATTGGCAGGCAAAGTCTTAACCACCGGGCTGCCAGGGAGGTCATTAATGGGGTGTTTTGAGGAGAGAGCACTTTGTTATAGTCCTTCCCTGTGTAGAATCTTATGCAGTTGACCTGATGCCAATGGTTATTGGCTTCTCCTGGCAGTAGGAGGACAAGCAGCATTGAGATTCTATTAAACTAGTTGGAAGAAATTGAATATAAAATTAAGTGATTATATTAGCCTAAAAATACTCCAGTATAGTTAGTCATTGCTCTGGAAGTCACCCTTTCTTTGTTTCAGTGCCCTAAGAGTAGTTCCAGAGGTAGGTGTGGACTGGCCCTGCCCTCCAGGAGTTCTAGGTGGGAAGATAATCAGAAAAGTTACGTGGCTCTAGAATGTTAATTTCAAAAGTTGGCACCTGGCAGAACATGGTTGATGAGTGACAGATAATAAGAATGGTTAGATCTCAAGAAATGAAACCATCTCCTATGGGTTGGGTTGATCTGGGAAGATTTCTCAAAAGAAAATCTTGATTGAGGAACTGTATAATGGGTGATATTTGAAAAGGCCGAGAAGGCGGAGGAACGGGCTATTGTGGATAAGAGTTCAAAGATACAGAAGACTTCCACTGGTAGCCAGTTGATCCTCTCCTGTTGATGGCCTTTGGTATCTATCTTCTGAACTGTTTTCTTTCTTTTGTTCTTTAATTAATTCAACAAATATTTTTGGAGCATTAATTAAGTGCCAGTCTTTTTTGTGGCCTGGGAACATGACTCATCAGGCAATCTGATTTCATGAAAGAAACATGAGCTGGGAGTCAGACGACCCGAATTACTTTGTTTTTAAAATAAAAATATTGAAAGCACTCCTTGAGGTTGTTGTTAACCCTCGTATCACCAGAGGGAGACTTTGGCAGGTCTGACAGATGTTGTACCCTGTCATCTTTCCTGAGAAGAAAAGCCTCTGCTATTTGAATGAAGGGGGGAAATAGTGAAGGAGACAGGGAAGTCTGGCATGCTGCAGTATATGGGGTCACAAAGAGTCGGACAGGACTTAGTGACTGAACAACAAGAATATATATTAATTTTATTTTTTATTCTCTTACCTTCTTTCTTCTCCTTTCTTGTGGAAGCACTTTATCCTTTGAGCTCTAAAGCTAAGCTGGAAACTCATGAAACAATATTTGTCACTACCCTGGGCAAGGATACAAATGAAAACAAGAAGAATTCTTTAGCTCCCAGACAGCTCAGCTCACCTTTGTTCAGATTCCAAGCGCGTGGGATGCAGGCCGGGGAAGGTTTACCTGTGGTTTATCCCGCTGGAAGACATGGGCTCATTCACATGAAAAAACATTGATCTTGAGATTGAAAATGGCTTAGGGGGAGTGGGTGGCTGAGAATAAAAGAAAGACATTGTTAGCATTTTTCACATAGTCATACATCTTCTGCAGCAGCTCACCTTCTATCAATTTGATCTAGGTCTGTTTTCCTTTAAACTCAAATCTACCAGCATCTGTGGAGAGCTTGCTGTATGCAACAGTGGTCATTTAAGAGAGACTTAGCTTCTAGCCCCATCATATTCACCAGCTGCCCCCACCCCAAAGCACCCCAGATAAGCTTACGAGCTAGGTATGTACATTTGTTGCTATGCAAACACAGCCTTAAGATAAACGCCCCCACTAACCCTGCTACCTCCCCGCCATGATTCCCGTTAAGTCCCTCTCTTCCCCTTTCTCTTTCCCTATCACGTAACATTCTGTAGAATTTCTGAATTTTCAAGATGAAAGGGAAATGAAGAGTCACCCAGTTCTGTGTTTGCTAACAAACATATTCCATTCCTTCCCCCAACCAGGATACCACACAGGGGTATGTTTTAGCTCATGTTTTAGCTCTTTTATCCCTCACCACCTGGGTATAAAATGTAAGTGGTTAATGTTCCACACTATTTGCATTGAAATACTTGGTGCAGTATATTCTGTTTGATCAAAACAGGATCCAGGAAAGTTGAATGATTTGTCCACAGCTGCCGGGAGTTGGTGGGTAGATGGTGACTGAAACCCAACGTCACTTGAGCCCACACATGTCCTACCTGTAAAGCCACCGCATGGACAAAGACTGCCGCCCTGTGAATCTGAGCATGTTCAGAAGGGGTTGCAGCTGTTGGGCAAGACCGTCAGTGTTCTGGGCAGACTACGTGACGATTGGCTCTCTAGCAGCTGTGTGACCTTGAGCCAGTCAAGCCTCTGCGCCCTCATCTATAAAACAGGGAGAGCACCCTCTTCAGCAAGTTGTGAGGATTCAGTAGGTAATACGCATCATGTGCTTATCACAGCCCTAGCAATAGAGCTAATGGCAGCCTCACAGTATTTTCTAACTTTACAGCATGCACATGTCAGTGCCCTCCATCCCAGCGGATCCTTTTTGTTTTACCCAAAGTTAATTCAAACCTGTCCACATCACTCACTTTTGGAAAGAGAATTCCATACAGAACTTTGCTCTGGGGATGTGGGAAATATGTATATTCCACTTTTAGAAATGACTTAAAACATCTTTGTTTCAGTGTGATCTTTTCGATTGGTTGGCTGGTTCCTGGGCTTTGAGGAGATTCTTTCTTTCTCCAGACTTACCTCCCAGCGCTCTTCAGAACCATCATAAACCAAGCTACTGTTTATGAAATTACTACTGTATGTCAGCCCCCTTACTGGCTTCTCTCTAATCTTCACCTCCACCCTTTGAAGTGGGTACTATTATGTTCTAATTGCAGATCAGGGCACTGAGGCTCTGAGAGATTAACGTGCTTGATTATTTTAGATATTTTGGTGGTTCTCCCTTGTTGAACGATGCAGAGGCATACTTGTGTGACCTGCAGTTGTCTGGATGGATAAGGAGATTACATCTAGGATGACTCTAGTACTTAGGAGTTATAAGTGTCAGGGCCCTGAATGACCATCCAACCCCTTATTGACCAGCAGGGGAAAGCGGTGAGCAAAGAGGTCACCAGACTTGATCAGACTCAGTGCAGGAGTCCAGGGCTCAGATCTGCACCCAGATCTCCTGACTCTTGCTTAAGTGTTCTTTCTTTAATTGTATCATATGGGCTCACATCCTTGACCCTCAGCACCATCAGTGTTGGTATTAAGACACCAGCTAAGTTGCAAATGGTCTGTAGATAATTAATGTTCCACTTCATTTGTGGAATGTCAGGTTCCAGAAGCAAAGTACTAGCATTTGAACCCAGCTCTGCCCCTTACCAGCTCTGTGACTCCAGGGAAGTGAGTTGAACTCCCTGTGCCTCAGTTGGATTGGACTGTTACAAGGATTCCCTGAGAGACAGCATGGAAAATGAAGGCACGGTGCCTGAAGAGCTGACCCCTGGTCAGTGTCAGCTGTGGTCATCACTTGCCAAGCCCCTGTCACTCGCTAAGCACCTTTTGGTACTGGAGCTACGACACTGAACAAGAGACATGTTTCTTGCCTCGATGGAGCCGACATAGACAGCTCCTACTGTCAAGTGGGAGACACGGTTGTTCAAAAATAATAAAGTGTATGATTTGGTGAATTATTCTAGTTACATTTGTTATTTGTAGAGCACTGTTTAAAAGTTGCTGCAAGATATCTTTAGTAGCAATTTTTTTTTACAAATGTGTGGCACTAGTGTAAATATTTTGCATCAGAAGTTTGGTCAGGGGTGCACAGAGCCCTCAGCCTTCTCAGCCTTGAGGAGCATTGGTCCTCAGCTTCCTGCCAGCAGCCATCTGCATGTCGCCTCCAGAACAGAACTGGCTGAGGTCCTGCTCCTTAGGCAGTCTACCCAAAGGGCAGAAAGGAAGTTACAGCCAGGGAAAATCCACGAGGCAGCAGGACTTGCTCACTGAGGAAACAGACAGCTCTAATAGTCCTAACAGGCCTGTAGGCAGGGGACACAGTAGGAACCAAATGTTGTCATACGGATAACACAAGCACCATGCAAGCCAAGTGCCTATTTTTGAGTGACAGTGGTGTATTTTAGGACAGTTCCAGCCCCTGCGTAGACGAACTCCGTCTTCCTTTCAGTTTCTCTGTCCATGGTTAATCTAATCTCTGTTTCAAGCTTGTTTTCTTGGCCATTTGATATTTTTAAGAATCTATATTCCCCATTGCATTTCCTGACAAATGAGAACATTGAGCTGAACTTTCTGATGAACTCTTATAAAATATTATCATACTATCCGTTCAGTCGCTCAGTTATGTCTAACTCGTTGTGACCCATGGACTGAAGCATGCTAGGCCTCCCTGTCCATCACCAACTCCCAGAGCTTGCTCAAACTCATGTCCATTGAGTCAGTGATGTCATCCAACCATCTCATCCTCCGTCATCCCCTTCTCCTCTTGCCTTCAATCTTTCCCAGCATCAGGGTCTTTTCCAGTGAATAAGTTCTTCGCATCAGGTGGCCAAATTATTGGAGTTTCAGCTTCAGCATCAGTCCTTCCAATTCAGGGCTGATTTCCTTTAGGATTGAGTGGTTTGATCTCCTTGCTGTCCAAGGGACTCTCAAGAGTCTTCTCCAGCACCACAGTTCAAAAGCATGAATTATTTGGTACTTAGTTTTCTTTATAGTCCAACTCTCATATTCATACATGACTACTGGAAAAACCATAGCTTTGAGTAGATGGACCTTTGTTGGAAAAGTGATGTCTCCGCTTTTTAATATGCTGTACAGATTGGTCATAACTTTTCTTCCAAGGAGCAAGAGTCTTTTAATTTCATGGCTGCAGTCACCATCTGCAGTGATTTTGGAGCCCCCCAAAATAAAGTCTCTCACTGTTTCCCCATCTATTTGCAATGAAGTGATGGGACCGGATGCCATGATCTTCATTTTTTGAATGTGAGTTTTAAGCCAGCTATTTCACTCTCATCTTTCACTTTCATCAAGAGGCTCTTCAGTTCCTCTTTGCTTTCTGCCATAAGGGTGGTGTCACATGCATATCTGAAGTTATAGATATTTTCCCTACAATCTTGATTCCAGCTTGTGCTTCATCCAGTCTGGCATTTCACATGATGTATTCTGCAGAGAAGTTAACCAAACAGGCTGACAATATATAGCCTTGATGTACTCCTTTCCCAATTTGGAACCAGTCCGTGGTTCCATGTCTGGTTCTAACTGTTGCTTCTTGACCTGTATAGAGATTTCTCATTAGGCGGGTAAGGTGGTCTGGTATTTCCATCTCTTTAAGAATTTTCCGCAGTTTGTTGTGACCCACACAGTCAAAGGCTTTAGCATAGTCAGTAAAGCAGAAGTAGATATTTTTCTGGAATTCTCTTGCTTTTTCTATGATCCAGTGGATGTTGGCAGTTTGATCTCTGGTTTCTCTGCCTTTTCTAAATCCAGCTTATCATGCTAAAGTAATCCAAAGTGTGGGCTGCCTGTACCCAGTGTGCTAATTTTAGACAAGGATACTTTCATCAGCAAGTGATATTATCCCTTTTAGATTCTTCCCTGAAATAAAGTAGCATAAATTTGAGGCAATACTTTATATACAGCTTAGTCTTTGCTGTTTTATAGGATCGCAGAAGATGAGCATTTATGTTTGAAAGTGAAAGTTGCTCAGTTGTATCCATCTCTTTGCAACCCTATGGACTATATAGTCCATGGAATTCTCCAGGCCAGAATACTGGAGTGGGTAGCCTTTCCCTTCTCCAGGGGATCTTTCCAACCCAGGAATCGAACTGGGGTCTCCTGCATTGCAGGCGGATTCTTTACCAACTGAGCTATCAGGGAATGTTAAATTGCCATATTTTATAGTTTAAGAAACTGCACCTCGGAGAGTTTAATTGACTTGCTCAAGGTCACATGGCAAATTTAGTGGCAGAACTGGTGTTGGATCCAATGCTTTCACATTTAGGTCAGTTCACTCTTCACTGTGCTTCTTCTTTTATACATGTCCAATAGTTGAATCAATATTTGAAATCCTGCTTTAAAGAATTAACTCCTTTGAAGGCAAGGTGGGTGGAAAAGATCCCCAAATCCACCTTTTCCTCTCTGATTCTTTGAGAAGAGAGAGGGTAGGATGATTTGTATACCAGAAAGGTTAATAACAGTATAGACTATGTGCTTACCTTGTGCCTTACATATGGAGCACCTCATTAAACTATGGGCTTCCCAGGTAGTGGGAATCTGATAAAAGAATTCACCTGCCAATGCAGGAGATACTGGAGACATGGTTTTGATCCCTGGGTTGGGAAAATCCCCTGGAGAAGGAAGTGGCAGTCCTCTGCAGTATTCTTGCATAGGGGATTCCACGGACAGAGTCTGATGGGCTGCAGTCCAAGGGGTCACAAAGTGAAGTGAAGTGAAGTTGCTCAGCTGTGTGTGACTCTTTGCAATCCCATGGATGGTAACTTAGCAGGCTCCTCCGTGCATGGAATTTTCCAGGCAAGAATACTGGAGTAGCTTGCCATTTCTTTCTCCAGGGGATCTTCCCAAGCTCACAAAGAGTAGGACTCAACTGAGCATGCATGTATATATTTTATCTCATTAAAGCCTTTAAACTCTCATATCCCCATTTTCCAGTTGATTAAGCTGAAGTTATTGTTGTTGTTCAGTCGCTCAGTTGTGTCCAACTCTTTGCGACCCCATGGACTGCAGTACACCCGGCTTCCTTGTCCTTCACCATCTCCTGGAGCTTGCTCAAACTTATGTCCATTGAGTCGATGATTCCATCCAACCACCAAGTCCTCTGTTGTCCCCTTCTCCTCCTGCCTTCAGTCTTTCCCAGAATCAGGGTCTTTTCCAATGAGTCAGTTCTTCGCATCAGGTGGCCAAAGTATTGCAGCTTCTGCCTCGGCATCAGTTCCTCCAATGGGTATTCAAGGTTGATTTCCTTTAAGATGGACTGGTTTGATCTCCTTGCAGTCCAAGGGACTCTCAAGAGTCTTCTCTAACACCACAGTTCTAAAGTATCAACTTTTCAGCGCTCAGCCTTCTTTATGGTCCAAGCTGAGGTTTGGCATGGTTATATAGTCCAAAGTCATATAGTCAGCAAGTGGAAATGTTGATGTTTGCATTCAGGCTTCTTATTCTAGAACTTGTATTCCCCTGTGTTCTCCCAGGTACTGAAGGATGGGGTGTTACATATTCCATAAAGTTTTACTGTTCTTGTAGAAGGAGGGTGGAAGGGAAATACCTTATTCTTCAAAAATTAATGTCAGGAGGCAGTGCATTTATAATTATCAGTTTACCGGAGCAGTCTGTAGGAATTTTTTTCCTTCACTTTGAAATTTTGCACTTTCCATATTAAAAGCTTATTTAGGAAATGAAAATTAATTTGAGGGAAGGAAGCCTGTGTTATTCCTGCTTCCAGCTGGAGCAGATGCCTGGCCTCCTCTGGACAGGTAGGAGGGGCAACACTGGCCTCTGCTGAGCTCGTAAAGTGGAGAAGTGTCTGAATTCAGGAGCGATGCCAGGTGGGGTGGGGGCACGGAAGGGAGGAAAGGGATGTGGTGTTTGGAGCCCATAACTCAGGAAACGTGATGGCACCTAATTTCAGAGTGGCATGAGGCAAGCGTTTAGGAAAAGAATAATGAGCTATTGTTGTGGGCTTTTTTTCTTTAATGGGTGGGTTGTTTTTATAAAGTTTTATGAACAGGAAACTGAAGCAAAATGCTGACCCTTTTGGTTTTTGAGCTCTGCCAGCATCATTTTCGTTTTTATTTTTGACTGTTGGTGACAGGCACTTCCCTTAACATTTTTGAGGGTGAAGCGTAACCCCAAACTGCCTTTTTATAACAACAGCAGAATCCAGATGAAGCATTGTGGTTTCAGATCTTCTTGATAATACCATGAGACAAAAAAAAAAAAAAACACCCCCAACCCAGGGAGAAAGACAGCTCTTTCAGAAACCAAGGCAGACTATAGAATGTTTTCCTTTTGAGGACATTCTAGAAAAATTACCCGACATGTGGGAAACCTCTAACAGGTATTAAAATGGGTCTTGCTGTGGCAAAGAAAATACTGACTGAATTGTCGAATTCCCCTCCTGCCCCGAAAGGCTGAGAATCATAAAAACTTGGCCTCCGCAGCTGTTGTTTCCTCTGGAAGATGACTTAATGTTGAAGGTGGTCTTATCTGTTGTGCATTGTGGGTGCACTGAACCAAGGTTTCAGGCATCTATCTGGCTGCCAATTTCAGAGATGTTAAAGGCTGTTTTGTTCCTGCAGGGCGTTTATTCATTGCTTACCTTATAAAAAGTTATGTCTTACTGCATTTTCCTGGCACCAGAGCAATCCTTGTACCTACCCATTGCACATGGCTTTTCTGAGCCTGCAGGCAGCACTGGGTTATTAAAGTTCAAGGAGGAAGCCACGTGATGTTGGCTTTACCATTTTAATTCTCTCTTACCTTCCTCCCACCCCCAGACAGATGAGTTTTGTTCAGCGCATACTGTGTCTAAGCCAGAGTGAGCCCTCAAAGCACCTCTTGTCAGACTCCAGGTGAGGAGGCCCAGACAGGGAGGGCACGCGCAGAGCAGCCCGCAGAGAAGTTGCCTTCCTCTCTCATTGGCTCCCTCGGACAAAACGTTTCCAAGTCCATAATTTCACATCAGCCTGGCAACATTAGACCAGAACCATGTTTGATCCTGCAGAAATAACCAGCAAAATCTCCCTTTCCCTTTGAAAGTCAGCCACCCAGGGCCCCCCTCAAGAGGACAAAGTCTCTGTATTAATAGTACTAGGTATGACCATGGCAAATTGAAAAGAAAAAAGAAATATATAGAGAGTTTAATCTGGAATCAGACACTTAGAACAGGAAAGGGAAGAAAGAGCCACTGGAGGGAAGGAAAAGGGAAGATGAGGTTGTCACTAGGAATCTCTGAAAACAAACTATTTGACATCTCTTTGTCACCAGTTTCAATCTCCCTGGCATGTCTGCCTTGTTCAGAAATTAGGGTAAATTGCTGAGTGTCTGTGAAAAGCTGGAGGGAACCAAAAGCTCACAGTAATATCCAACAGGGCTCCCATAGCCTTACACTGCAGGTGCCATCTCTACAAGTAGTTTCAGTGAGTTTGGGACTCTTCAAGAAGCTTATTAAGGGACTCATGTCTCCTTTTCAAAATTTCTGTTAACAGCCCATGGTGGTATTCTGCATATGATTTCTTGGTCCTATCTTAGAAACTTTTTAAGGTTTTTTTTTTTTTTTTATGTAGACCATTTTTAAAGTCTTCATTGAATTTGATCCAATATTGCTTCTATTGTATGTTTTGGGTTTTTAGCCGCTCAAACCCACACCCCCTATATTGGAAAGTGAAGTCCTAACCTCTGGGACACCTGGGAAAAGTCCCCCATCTCAGAAACTTTAGACAACTTTCCTCATTGCACAAAGTCTCTGAATTTACCTTCTCTATGACATGTTCTACTTAATTTTTCCATTAAGTTAATAAAAATTAACTTAATTTTTGTTTCAACAAAGATGGATTCTTCAACCATGCACCAGCCAGAATGATAGAAGGAGCTGGAGCTGTTGCGATGATTGAGAAAGTTATGGTCCTTGTGCCTTTGTAGGTAGAGACATGCTGAGTCAGTCATTATGAGCGAGATGAATCTTAGGGAGAGGTAATCAGTGCCATGGGCTTCCCTGGTGGCCCACATGATAAAGATTCTGCCTGCAGTGCAGGGGACCCAGGTTTGATCCTTGGGTCAGAAAGATCCCCGGGAGAAGGGAATGGCAATCCAGTCCAGTATTCTTGTGCCTGGAGAATTCCATGAACAGAGGAGCCTGGTGGGCTACAGTCCATGGGATCCCAAAGAGTTGGACACAACTGGGTGACTAACAGTTTCACTTTCACTCAGCACTGTGGGGGTACAAAGTAGAGGTTCCCCTTGCTGGGGGACTGAGGACCGTCTTGGAGGAGAGGAATTAGCCAGGAAGTTATCTGGTTGGTGGTTCTTGTCTTGCAAAAGAACTAAATGATCATGCACTCATAAAAGTTGGTGAACTAGAAGCTGGTGCTTTTCTTCAGCCTTTTGTTGCATAGGCTTTGGGTTCCGTCCGAATTGCAGGCATGTGGGCACCTGTGTTTTCTGAGCTTGGTTTTGGGTGTAAGATGGAAAACTTCAGCAGCTCCTCTACCTGCTTTCTACCACACAGCAGCTGACTTCCGCTCCCACCAGATGAGTGAGAACCAGGTTTGCTAGGAGTCCCAGAGTCTGTCTGTGCTGGTTAAACTCGTTCTGTAATTAAGGTCTTCTCCTCACGCCATTGTCCCCTCCCCACCCCCACCATAAACCCGGGGGCTTTTTCAAGTAAACATCTCAAGCCAACCACCCTCCTCCCATTCTCTACTGCTGCTGCTAATTTTTTAAAAATGTAAATGCAGCCATGCCCCTTGGCTATGAAGAGATAAGCATGGTTTTAGTTGGAACTTTTGGATAGGAGACTGTAAATCCAAGTCCCAAGAGCCAGAACCCATCTCCTGGTGGGTGGCTTAGTTGGCAGTTTACTGGGAGTGTGGAGCTGCATACTTCTTGCTGTGTCCGATGCACCCATATGTTTTTAGTGGGCTGTGCGGCATGTATTGTTCCTCAGTACAGCCTGAGCAAATAAGCAGCGCTCTCTGTGCCTGTTCTGGATTGCAATACTACAGCCCGTGGGCTCGTTACCCCTGGGTACCAAGGATCTGTGGTCTCCTTAACTTACACTGTACTACTCAAACCATGGTCTTGAAGGGAGTTTATCAAAAATTCAGATTTCTCGCGTCCACTGCTAAAGAGTCCAGTTCAGTTAATCCAAAGCGAGGCCCAGTAATCTGGATTTGGTAAGTTTCTCAGTTGATTTCACTGCATGTGGTCTCTGGAATTATTGTCCCTAAATCCCCACAATTCACATTTCTATAAATGTGTAGGTTTTCAAATCCTGGCCAGAAGATATGAATAGTGCTATATTTCATTGTTACCCACACTTTCCCCACATTTTAAATTTCTCTGGAATTGGGATGTATCTTACAATTGATCATGTGTTATAATTTTTTTTGTTTTATAAAGTATTTATTTATTTCTAATTGATTGATTGCTTTACAATATTGGTTTGATTTCTGCCATACCTCAACATGAATTAAACAAGAAGTACATATGTCTGCTCCCTCTTGAAGCTCCCTCCCACCTCCCACCGTGTGTTATAATGTAATTGGCAACTTTTTTTTTCTTTCTTGGCTGTACATAAGATAATAGAACATATTTCAGTCTTTGACATCTTAGGTTTGATGAAATATGGTACTTTGATGCTGAGTTTGTAGTTGATGGAAAATAAAACATTTCCACTATCCAAAGCTAGAACTGATACATTTTAGATTCCAGTTTCTCCATGCAGTGATTAGTATTAAAAAAAAAAAAAAAACCTACTGATGCATACATTGCTGTAGTCTAAAGAGAATAAGTAGTTTTAGAATATAAAAAGTTTATTAAATTTTTGGTCAAAAATATGAAATAGTTTCAACTAAATGCAGGCTCTCCATAAAGTTCAGTGTACAAAAAGTGTTCTAACGATTGACTTAAATTCTATAAGCAAAGCAAGCCTGCTGATAGTAATCAGCTCAGATTAAAAAGTTAGCATTCTTATTGCAACACCTTGGGTGAGGACAGGTTTCTGACTGCACAGGCTGCGCTATGTATCACAAACACAGTAAGCCGTACCCTCTGGGGTTTTTACTTTATCACCACATTTGCATTTCTGCCACCTAAAGTAATTAAATATGCTGGTAAAGTTTGTCCTATCAAGTTTGACTATAAAGAAAGCTGAGCACCAAGGAATTGATGCTTTTGAACTGTGGTGTTGGAGAAGACTCTTGAGAGTCCCTCGGACTGCAAGGAGATCCAACCAGTCCATCCTAAAGGAGATCAGTCCCGAGTCTTCATTGGAAGGACTGATGTTGAAGCTGAAACTCCAATACTTTGGCTGCCTGATGTGAAGAGCTGACTCATTTGAAAATGACCCTGATGCTGGGAAAGATTGAAGGCAAGAGGAGAACGGGATGACAGAGGGTGAGATGGTTGGATGGCATCACTGACTCAATGGACATGAGCTTGGGTAAACTCCGAGAGTTGGTGATGGACAGGGAGGCCTGGCATGCTGCAGTCCATGGGGTCGCAAAGAGTCGGACACAACTGAGCAACTGAACTGAACTGAAAGTTTGTCCTAGGAAAAACAAGCTAGAAACATTTCTTCCCCCTTTCCAAGTTATTCTTAAATTATCTATTCATTTTCACTGGTGTTTTCAGGTACATTTTCATATCTTAAACAAGTTAAGATAATCTTCTGTTCCCTTCCCCCCTTACTCATGTTCTCCTTTATACTTTTCTCCTTTCATGCTTTATGAAGTCTGTTATTCTGTTAAGGGTCAGGTATGGGCATGAAGGAAAGATTCTAGACATGTCAATATTCTAAGGCTTCTTGGCAGTCAAGCATTTTGTTCGCAGCTCCACTGTGCCTAAACTGACATTTGACATCAACCAATGATCACAGTCTAAATCGAAAATATCCCTGAGGTCAATACCAACAGGTTATCCTGGCTCTGATGCCATGTTTCAGCTCTACTCTTTAATGTAGGGTCTGTCACCTGTGACATTATAAGCATTTTGAATCTGTTAATTCTTTGGTTTGTGGGCAGGGGGGGAGGTGGGGTGTCCTGTGCATTATAGGATGTTTACCAGCATCCTGGGCCTCTACCCATTAAATGACACTAGCTCCCTCCCCCAGTGACTGTCTAAAACATCTAGACATTGCCGAATGTCCCCCAGGGAACAAAATCATACCCCTTTGGGAAACAGTGCTATAGTGATTGTACCTGTCTGTGTTATATCAGAGCATGACACATAGCATTCTTTGTTTTTAAACATAAAATCTTGATTGTTTTTGGATTATAGCTAATAAGTCACAAGATAAGCTCATTACTGGGATAAAGAGATGCTGTCACTTAACCAGTTTTTCAGACTTGTTTCAGAAAATGAGATCTATGAGAGAAGGCAAGAATGAAGTCTTCCAGCTTTAGAATATCCAGGTATATATATTCGTAAATCTAGCCTGGAGCCAGTGAACATATCCCCAGGCAAAGGGAGAGGTTTTCGATGATTCTATGATTTTAGATATTATCAGTACTTGATTTGTTCCATTTTTACTTGTCTGGCAGTAAACCACACTTCTGATCTCTCAGAATTCACTCCAAGAACTTCTTCAGGCTTTTAACTGCCCTCTCCCATCAAGACTGAAGTTACTGAGAGGAGAGGGAACTTGGTCACTAGCTGGGAATGTCCCCCAAACAGAAGGGGAGCCGGGGGGTTGGTACACACGTGTGTCCAACATGTACATTCAGGACTGTGTCAGATTAGCAGAGGTAGACGAGATGGCTCCAGATGCCAAGGAAGCAGACAGAGGTGCTCTGTGTTTGAAGGCTAGGCTTTGGGACATCTGCTTCTCTCGCTTGCACTCCTTCTACAAATGCACACCCCACAGCAGAGGTTACAGGTGAAAGGCTTTTTTTCAAACTCAGCTGTATTTCTTGAGCAGGTGTGTATTACTCACCTTTCTGCCATAGAGATTCAGGAATGGGTGGAAGATATTTTAAGTATAATGCTGTCAGGACAACAACAATATAATGTTGTCCCATTGGCAGAGAAGACTGTCACAACCACTTTAACTTGTGAAGTTTTAGCCTCACGCTGGGCCTGTTCCACTCACAGTCTTGGCAGTGGGATTTGGGGAGCTGATTGATGGCCTCCCAGTCATGCCTGGCTGTCTGCTCGTCTAAAAGGAGCTAACAACCAGTGCCGGGCTTGTGGGTAGAAGCCCACCACTCCAGCAGCAGCACAAACGTGCCCTGCTCAGCCCAAGCGAGAATGCAGGCTTTGTTCTTGGCACCGTTCCTGGAAATGCAGAACAGGCTTCTTTATTCCAGTCTCCAGGCTTCTGGCTAGCGAGGAACACTGCCTGGCTGTGAAGCATTTTACAGGATTATAACGGGTTGTGCCGAAGGCGAGTTCTGAAAGGCACTTTGTGCCGTTGCTTTGAGTGAAGCTGACTGTTGAGGCAGTGTTGTTCCTAAGCCCATAAACACACACACAGGGAGAATGGGGAATGCTGGGCTCCTGGGGCCACTCAGCTGGGCAGCACTGCAGAGCTGGGGAGACTTCTCTCCACTGTGACACCAGCTTCGGGGGTGTGCTTGGGAACTCTCCTGTAGAGCAGCCTACTTTCTGACCAAGGCTTTGACCATAGCCACTTCCGGCTGGAATACTAGGCAGATTGCCCAGACTCCACATCTGCTAATGTTGGAGCTGTGCATCATGCACACACGAGGGAGGTTCTGAAAGTGGAAATTGCGTGGACTCAACAATATCCTTGAAAAGCCTCTGGATGTCTCAGGGACCACATCCCTGACTTGAATATACCCAAAATTGCTGGTTTCAGTTTATAGGTCTTATTATACCAAAAATATATGTCTTTAAGCATCAAAATCTTATTTATGGTGGTGAGACACTCAGGCTGTGAGAGGCTTGGAAGCATCAGACCACCCAAAGGAGAAATCCAGATACCCATTTTCCCTTTCACACTTATTTAAATTGTTACTGGCTATTAGCAATCTCTCTCTCTCTTTTCCTCTTTCTTTACCTCTGCCTAGCATAGACAGTGGGAAAGACATAAGTTTGCTGCACATATATTGTACCATGTATATGGATTGCTTTTCATGGTTCCATTCTTTGAAGAGGGGCAAAAAAAAAATGTTTTAAGAGCAAGTGGATATGGCAGCCTTTTCATCAACCATTATGATTATTCTTTGCTCTACGATACTTGCACTTGAGGTTAAAGTCCCCTCTCTTCCTTAGGGTTGATTTATTACTACACTGTGCTTCCTAGGTGGCACTAGTGGTAAAGAACTTGCCTGCCAACGCTGGAGACATAAGAGACGTAGGTTCGATCCCTGGTTTGGGAAGATCCCCTGGAGGAGGGCATGGCAACCCACCCCAGTATTCTTGCCTCAGAAATCCCATGGACAGAAGACCTTGGCAGGCTATACAGTCCACAGGGTTGCAAAGAGTCGGAAACAAGTGAAGCAACTTAGCACGCATGCACAGATTTACATTACGCAGACTTCCTCCTTGGTCCTGAGAATCCTGCTCTGAGTAGCCCGGCCCCAGGGCTGGCGTAATTTACTAGTGTCAGTCTCTTCTTCACCAAGTGCTGGCTGTACACTCCCAACTGGAAGTCAATGCCAAGCCAGCTCCACCAGGGTTCAAAGCCCATCCATGAAGGGACAGTTTACTGGCCAGAGCCACCTGCCTAGTTGAGGCCGTGGGCCTGCAGGGGCCAGAGGATCAGGGAGGGAAAGGGAATGAGGAGCAAGCTTCAGCTCAAATCCTTGGCAGCCAGAGGAGCCCTGTGTGAGACTCTTGGTGGCAGGATTAATCAGGGGCTGCTTTGGTTGGTTGCCCTTGGATACAGGATTGCCCCTCACTCCCCACCTCAAACTTGACCAGACTTGCAGTGAGCATCTATGAAGCTCTCCATCAGCACAGTTTAGGCTAAAGGACAAAGCTGTGTTCAAGAATGCAGGTAGGAGAAAGATCAGTAGTCCTGAGGTACTCTTTCCCATTCCAAACCTCCTTTTCAGCCACTTCCTTCCTACTGCTTTAGGGTGTACATTTGAGGAGGAAAAAAAAATCAGGTGCTCTCTTCAATGTCAATTGAACCTCACTCATTCAGCAGCCTCCTTTACATGGTTGGCAAGAGCAAGACCTGCAGAACTGGGCCAGATTCTCTTTGCTTCTGAAGGCAGTTTGTCCACACCGGCTGGGCAGGAAAGCAGGCACATTTAGTGCCAGCATGTGGGTTTGGTACCTGGGATGAAAGGGCTGTATACCATGAGGTTTCCTGCCTGGAAAGTGGGAATTGTTGGATTTTGGCCTCAGCTGGAGCAGAGAACACTTAAGCAGGGACCGGATATTTCCATTCCTAGTACCTCCTGCACACCTCAGATGTGAGAAGAAGAGACCCCCCACTTGCTGTGACCATGACTTTGATAGGAGGGGAAGAAAACTCAACAGTGCAGTCTACAGAATAACTTTTGAGGTAATGATCATTTTAATATTTTAAAAATTAATTTCTAATTTCCCAAGGAACAGTTCATGTAAAAGTTTTAAGAACATATTAGCTATAAATGTGAAGTTCTCCTTTGTACACTACCTTTAATTCCCCTGAAACTGGCTGCCTCCTTTCAGCCCCATAAAAATTTGCTGTGCTGGGCTTAGTTGCTCAATCGTGTCCAACTCTTTGTGACCCCATGGACTGTAACCCACCAAGCACCTCTGTCCATGGGCATTCTCCAGGCAAGAATACTGGAGTGGATTGCCATGCCCTCCTCCCGGGGATCTTCCCAACCCAGGGATTGAACCCATGTCCGCGCATTGCAAGCAGATTCTTTACCATCTGGGCCACCAAAAATTTGCTGTGTTTCCTTCCAAATGGTTTTCAATGGTATTTACCTACATTTCTCTATAGAAAATATATGGTAGTCATTTGTAGATTTTTTTTTTTAAACACAAATGGCATTATACTGCTTACTCTGCAATAGTTTTTTAACTGAACCTGATACCTCAGAGATCTTTCCATGCCTCACCCACAGGCCCATCTTCAAAATGACTGCAACTGAGTGGTGTTCCATAGTGATAAGAGTTTATTTCAGCACTCCATAATGGGGGATGTTGCTTCCCTGGTGACTCAGTGGTAAAGAATCTGCCTGCAGTGCAGGAGATGCTGGTTTGATTCCTAGGCCGGGAAGATCCTACGGAGAAGGAAATGGCAACCCACTCCAGTAGTGTCAGCTCATCACTGGACAGCTTTGTCTGGACACACCCCATCAGATTCCTCTTCTGAGTGGCAGGCGGCCTCTTACCAGCCTCTTCACACTTAAAAGTGGGTGCAGAGGATAGGGCTCTAGGATACTTTTTGGAAGTGGTGGAAAGGTTTTGTGTCCCCATCATGGAGGTGGTTATTCTAGTGTTTACATTTATTAAGACTCAATTAATGGTACAGTAAAATGGGAGCATTTTACTCTTTGTAGCTTATACTCCAATGACAAGTACACACACACACACACACACACACACACACACACACACACACACACACACACACACACACACACACACACACACACACACACACACACACACACACACACTCCATATATATGTATATGGAGAGACTGGCTATGAGTAAGGCGAGGCAGAATACCGCTTCTTCTTAATATGGGCTTTTCAAAGAGCTTACTTCCCCCAAGGCCGCTTGCCTCCTCCCGGCTTCGCGTCAGCCTCCATTCTGTCCGCTGCCTCTTCCACCCCGCGAGGGCCAAGGAGCCCGAGTGGACCTGCCACTTAGGCTGCGCAGCCCCGAGTCCGGGGCCTGTGGGAGGAAGGGTCCAGCGGCCGGATACCCTAGCTGCTCGGGAGAGGGCTTCCGCGGGGCGGCACCTGAGCGCCCCTGGCGGGGCCCCGCCCACTCCCCGCCCAAGACGGGCGGGCTCTGTCTAGGCTCCGCCCCCTTCCCGCCTGTGCGCCCGAGTCTGTTGGAGCTAGGCTAAAGAAGCCGGCTGTCAGTCTCCGTGTAGCCGCTGCTGCTGCCGCCGCCGCCGCCGCCGGCACCGTGGAGCTGGGACCCCCTTTCGCCTGGGAGTTTTGTGGTCTTATTGGATCAGCGGTGACATCCCAACGGGCAGGGCCGGCAGCCGCCATGGTAGCCAAGGATTATCCCTTCTACCTCACGGTCAAGAGAGCGAACTGTAGCCTGGAGGTACCCCCGGCCAGCAGTCCAGCCAAGGACGCCGAGGTAGGGCCTCCACCTGGACCTCTCTGTGCATCTCTTACTCTTTCCAGTCCCTCTCTGTGGCACTGTTTCCCACCTCTCCCTCTGCGTTCCTCTTCCTCTCTCTCTCTCCATCTCTCATACACTCTTGTCTCCCTGTCTTCATCTCTAACTCTTGTCTCTCTCTCATTGCCTCCCTTCCACTCCCTCTCTGTGGATCAAAAGAACGCCACCTCCTCTGTCCCCATCTCTTTGACCCTGTCTCTCTCTCGCATCCTGCAGAGCTCACAGACTGTGGATCCACTCCACAGAGGGACTTTCTCATACTGCATCAATGGGCTCGGTCGTCAGGGAAGAGCTACCCTTTAAAAGCACAGGTTTCCTCTTGCAGGAGGTTTGGGGGAGGGCAGGGGAACATTCTTGAGGACCCCTCGGGACCTCTCACCTGTCGGGCTTGGACTTGCAGCTGTTTGGCAGCAAAGACAGGACACGGCACCTCTGCTTGTTCCTGTGGCCAGTGGGAATCATTCAGTTGGGGGTCTGGGAGCTAAATGAGTAATCTGAATGTGTCGCATGTGAATTCTGAAAATGAATTAAACTCCCTGGGGCAGTGGGAAGCTGTCTTGGAAGACTGGAAGCATTTCCCCTTCTGGTAACTTTCCTATACTGGGAGGGTGAGGTGAGGGAGTCCTCCTGGCTGGTGTTTAGTCTGCCTTTTCCTCCTGTGAGTTTCATCTCGGGCAAAGAGCTCACTGGCCTTAAAGATTGGATTCAGGTGGAGGAGAAAGTGTCTCTTTCTTTTTTTGAGGGTCTTGGGGAATACAGTTGCTTTCATTAGACTGCACTTTTGCTGTGACTAAGCTGTGGTAGGATCCACAGAACCCAGATCATCATTTCCGCTGATGTGTTTCTGCGAGATCTCCACTCTGCCCCCACCATGAGGGGGAAAGTCTGGGGGAAGGGGTGCTTCCGGCCTTGTCACAGTGCTTTTGGGGGTCCACCCACCTGCCACCCTTGGGTCTGCTTAGCTGTGAGCAGTTGGTTCACTGAATTATGCATATTTGGGAGAACAGCATCAAAGATTCATTGCCTCTAACAAGAGCTGCTCCACACTGACACAACTCTAAACAGTTTCAGGTTGTAATCAGCTTTCTATAAGTTGAGTAGAGACTAACTTCTCACCCCTGTCCCACACCTCAGTTCACTTGTATATTTTCACAAAGGGCTTTTGTTCCCAGCAGCTGTGGAAGTGTGATGGTCTTAGTGGTGTTTGGGCTCTTACTGAAGTTTTGACAGGACAGCAACTGCACAGAATTCAGGTTGTTCAGGCTTGGAATGGATATATGATCTTTTCAGTGGGAACTTCACAATTTAATGAATGTAGGAGCAGTGAAGCTATTGTCTGCTCAAATTCCTTTTGGAAGGAAGCAAAGCATAACTGAGTTTAATTAATGAATTGAGTCAAAGAAAAGAATGAGGATAGCTCTAGACTCTGGTCCCTTCCTGCTATCACTTAGTCCTATATTTTTGTGCAGTTTGACTAAAGGTGTAGGTATAAAACCCATATGCTTCATTTTTTCTTATTCTTTTCTTGTTTATTAAAAAAAAATCTGTATCTAACAAATGTGATATGAGATATGTATCACTAGAAGTCAAATACTAATTTTCTTCACAGTGGCTGGATCCAGATTATGAAATGTGACTTAATTTCCTTTTATGGGGATGTTCTGGTGTAGGAATAAGGGTGGGAGAGGAACAGTTTTTTAAATAGTTGGTACTGTTTTTCAGGTATCACTATTTAGGATTTTCCCCCTAGTGGTTAAATCAGAGTAGAAGTATCTCATATACGGTATACTCCTCGAGTCCAGGGAGGCAAATCCAGTACATCCCCTAGCTTCATTCATCTGGCATTTCGCTTCCTGATAATGGCAATAGGCAGAGTTAGAAAAAGAAACCTAAGCGATGTGGGGGCTTGTTTTCTGTTTCAATGTCAGCTCAGAAGACAGCCCTCCTTTGCAGGCCTCACTTCTCCATAGGCAGTTAATTAAAATATATTTGCTGCCAGCAGGGGTCGTCAGCATTTGTGTTTAAAAAACAGCATCCGCTAGTTGGCCTTTTGAAAAACATGATTATATCCTTGTTTCTAAGCTAGGTATGGACTGTCAGTTCCAATACAGGTAGTTTTTCAGGATCATTTTCTTTGTGGAAAGAAGGTGCTTATGCTGAAAAGAAGGATTGGCCAATCCAAAGTCCTTTTTAACTTTCAGGGGTAGCTGAAGCAAAGCATCTGTGCCCTTTAGCACATAATGACTATTCCTTCCGAATTTGTGGTGAAGAGGACAGTGGGCACACAGTGGGCAAGTGCCTTCTAGCATTTGTTCCTATTCTTGGGCAAGTGTGCTGGGCAAGGCTCATGGGGAAGGGATGGGTGTCACTAATGTGCATTTGATACCATGCACTTGAGTAAAAATGTGCGACACAGACATTCTCTTGAAAACACATCTTAACAAAATTTCTACTCGGGATTAAATGCTTTGTACATTTTTAAATTTCAATGATAGTTTTCAGTGATAGACAAAAATGATATAGTTTAAATATTTATCTTCTTTAAATTATTTATTTTAAATATTAAAATTATTCTACATGGATTATGCTATTAATACAATGTGGCTCCTTAATCTAGTATTTCTTATGACATGGGTATATGAGTTTGGTTGCAGATGTTTAATTTTAATACGACAACCAGCTTGATCCTTCCAACTGTAATCATTAGCCATGAAATCTAAGGAGCTTAGTTCATCTTAGTCCAGTAGCACTAGACTTTCACGGAGAAACATAGTATCACGTGAGCATCATTAAGCTTATTTCTTCTGACTCATCGATGCAACTTTGTTCCATTGATCTTTTTTTATATATATATATTTAATGGGTACTTATTTCTCATGCCAGGAGGAACTGATTTTTCTAGGCATTATTAAGTGCTCTGAATACCTGATTAAGTCACTCAAAGAAAAGTTGTTAGTCCTAATGAATTACACCGATCCCAAGTCAGAAGTCACTGTTTCCCCATGGGAAGGTTTGCTTTTAAAGAAAGAAGGCTCAAATGCATGTATATGTTGGCTAAGGACGCTGGAGCCTGGTGAGAAGGTTTTAGGTGTTTTGGAGTCCATTTAATGAAAATACAAAGTGGTAATTCTGTTATTTTCTTTCTAAGAATATATCTGACAATATGATGGACAACTTACTTTTGGTTTTCAGATTCATTGTCTCAGATGTCGATCTAGTTTAGGTCAGATTTAGTTAGTGATGTTTGTAGTCATTGCTTTTGTCTCTCTTGTATATGTCCCTGACTTGTCCCTTTGTTCTAACTTTGACTCAGCCAGTAGCTTTATATGGAACCTTGGAATGACCCAGAAATGATGGAATTCTATTCTTTTTCTAAGTACCACATTTAATGTCTCATTTGAGAACCTAACCATGTTGTAAGAGGAACATAAAACAAGCATTATTCTGCTCACTTTATGCATAAAGACACTGAGGGGAAGTGACTTGCAGAGAGCCACTGAGCAAAGCAGCAGTGAAGCCGAGACCCAGTGCCAGGTTTCCTGATGGATTCGGTCTAGGGTTTAATACCAGTGCCTCCTGTGACATCTAAGGATGTTTACCTCGGTGAAGAAAAAGGGGCGATGCAAAACAAAAGCCGTGTAAAGTGCTTTAAAACATATTCTTCTGAGTACATAATCTTGAGCACTCTATTAACTGAGGAGGTGCCTTTCAAGTTTCCGTTTTAAAGGGCAAGGTGAACTCTCTGCCCCACCGTAATTTATGCCCCCGGTCAATCCACAAGTGTATTTGAAATATATGCATCTGGAGCTGTGTTCCTGACATGCCAGCTGGAGAGCCAAGGAGGTGAGCTGGCTTCTCGTGATTTATGCATTTCTTGGAATTTGTATCATACAGTGTTGAGCTGACCGTTTATACAGCCAACTACATGGAAATAGCTCCAAGGAGTTATTGCAGTTGGAATCTTGATTTCAATCAGGTGATTAATTAGACTCCATGAATCATGCGACCTCAGATGGTTCTGGACGGGAGCCTCATGGACAGTGAAGGTCTCTCACTTGCTGGCAGGAGCTGAGTATGGTCATTGGCCTTGGTTCTCTTGGGGATCAGTATCTTGGGGGTCCTGGTCTTCTAGGATGCATGTGAACTAGGAGTAGGTTTGTTAGAGAAAAAATACGTTGACATGTACATTTGAGGCTGTTCAGGGCATCAGCTCTGGAATAAGACTGTCCAGGTCCCAGTGCCATCTCCACCACCTGCTAGTGATGTGGCCTTGGACAGTCTCCTGTGCTTTTCTCAGCCCCAGTTTCCACAGCTGTAAAATGGGCATGATGAAAAAAAATAAAAATAAAAAAATAAAATGGGCATGATGATGGCACTACCGTAATGAGATGATTCATTACAGTGCTAAGCACATGGTAAGTGCTCCATAAACAGCAGCAGCATCAAGAAAATTTCCTAAAACAATTTTAAGAAACATGATCACCGTCCTCATTCTCCAAATGCAGTTTTTTGCATATCGTGCAACAGGGGTCTGACTGTAAGTTCTCGAAGCATAAGCATCCTTACAGTGATCCTATGAGGTTGGTGTAACTGCCCCCCCCCTTTTTTTTAGAAGAAACTGAGGCCCAGAGTTGGGTAGTGACCCTTCCAGGATGGCTGAGCCGGTAGATGGAGGAGCCAGTGTTCACACCCCAGTCTGACCCCAAAGTCTGTACTTTCCCAACCACATCATGTTGCCTCTAAATGACTAAATCGCCAGTCTCCTCACCACATAACACATGAAGGGTGAGCATGCCTGCCAGAGCAAATTGCCTCATGGTCAAAGGCCCATTTTTTTCTCTGAGTGCCTGGAAGGGAGACCCCACCATTAGTGAGTGCGCCTGGCAGCCACTTCATAGAGTGGCCACGACCCACAGGAGCGAGTTTTGCAAACCTTTACTTGGGAGGGCTCTGGTAACTTCCGTTTTGTGTTTCTCAAGACCAAAGAGCTAGTCTTTGGCAGAATTCTGCATGCTCAGCACTGTGGAGGTGACACTGTTAGTTCTGCAGTTAGTCATTTTGCTTATCTGCATTAACCACCAGCCTTCCACATAAACTAGTAACTTGGAAGCTTCTGACCACCATCTGGATATTTGCAAATTGTGTCATTTCCTTAAGATACTTTGTGATTGCTTGTAAAATCCTGGACCAGTGCCACTATTTTTGTAACAGCCGAAAATAAATTATTGATCACGGGCGAATTTTGCAAAGTCCTATGTACATGTAATTGTTACTAATGGTGTGTGTGTATTTGGAAGGGCTCCTTCATTTGTGGTGTGTGCACACAGTTGCCTTCCATAATTTGTCAGCTCCGGTAATGGGTACAGGTCTCACACAAAATGAGGAAATTGCTGTGATTGCACGGCCATTTATTATTGTTGTGTTGGCTCATGGACTATTAGGAGTAAAGGCCAGTGGTTTCTAATGCCTTCAATTTTTTATGACTTGACAGTGGTTATTAGCTAAGAAGAGGCTATTAGTCAAGAAAGGCCTCCAAACCTTTGGCTAGAAAAGGAACGGATCTTTTAAAGTCTAGAAACACTTGTGCCTGGTCCTTCTCTGTTTGGGTCATTGTGTCCTTTTGCAAGAAGGCAGCTGATTCTTAGTCAATTAATGGGAGCTAAACCAGAAACCTTAACGGTAAGTTCACTTTTTTAAATCTTCTTTTTCTGGCTCTTAAGATGAGGAGGAAAGGAGTAGCAAAACAGGCTTTTTTCCGGGGATTTATGAAACAAATAAACAAAACCAGCCTCTAGGAAATGACCCGGGGTCATTGAATTAGAGAACCTGAGTTTTTGGGAAAGGCCTATTGAGAACATGGAGCCCAGTTCTCGTCCATTGCGGGATCCTTTCAGTCTCGGTTCAAACACTTCCAGGAACCTTCCAGGTCTATACATTGCATCTTTGTTCATTGTGGATCATGAGAAAATCTTTTCTTAATTGTAACATTCCTTTCTCAAGCTGAATATTATAAAATGGCACTTTATCTCTCTCAGTATTTTCTCTCTCCCTACTGTCTACTCCTGTTCCACAAATGTGTGCTCACACTCACACACACACACACCCACACCACACTCTTCCCCCAGGTGCCTGTCTTCTCCTGGCTAGACATCCTGGTTCCTCTAACTTTTCCAAATGGGACACAACACCCAAACTCTTTCTCTTCCTTGCTTGTTCCCATTGGACATCATCAGTGACCTCTTGAGTATTGACCAGCCTAAAGACACTGTATGATGCTATATCAACAAACAAGATTGTTTTTATGTTTAATGCACTTTTTAGACAAGGGGAGTAGACTGATACATTAAAAAAGACTTTTGAAATAGAAATGACAGAAAAGAAAAAAGATTAATCTTTGTCATCTACATAATTTATAGAGATATAAAAGAACACTCCAAGATGTCCATTGACAAATGGGCAAGAAGATAATATAGGCAGTTCACATTACAAAAGTAACATTATTTTAAAAGTTCACTCCAATAGACATTGTAGAAATGAAAAGGCAAATAATTTTAAGATACTATTTCATACCTAATTGATGTCACAAGTACTTTAAAGACATGATAAAACCCAAAGCTGGGGATGCTGCAGAGAAATAAAATACTTCTGTGTGCAGTGAGAAGACTTTTCTGTGCATATTAAAAGACAAAAATGCTTCTAATCTTTGCACCCAGTATTCTAACTCTTGTGGGAATAAAGCTATGTGCCCAGAGTTGTTCATAGTGACATTATATGCAATAATGTTCATGTGTTATGTTTATGCATTCTATAGATTTCAAAATACTTTTATATTCTCTCCCTCACCTGAGTATAATAACCCTCATTTTAAAGATAAGAATACACCAGGAGTCAGAGAGATTCAATGATTTCCCCAGGATCACACAGCCAGGACTGGCAGAGCTGAAAGCTTTAAGTCTGATCATCTGGTTCCAGGCGAGCATCCTTTCCTGCTTACTTAGAACAGCCGGAAGAGCCAGCAACCTCTCTGACCTTTGAGAAGGAGATGGCTCCATGTGCCATGGCCTCTGGGCCAGGGATCAGTGACATCATTTGAGCCATTCCACACTAGCAAACAGAAATACCCTAGTGTTCCTGAGAAAAATGAAGAGGCGGAAAGTTGAGCATAATTATATAGATGATGTAACCAACGTAACTATATATGTATGCACATGGCATGTAGACAGGTCGGGGAAGGGACCTTTCAATCAGAGCCTCCCCCTTCCTGTCTCATTGTGATCACTAAAGCAGTGCTGCCTTGTGTTCTGATAACAGTCTATTGTTTTCATGTGCACTCTCTCTTTTGAATCCTGCACCAGCTTTGGACCTGCACGAGGCACGGCCTGTCTTGGAAACAGAGATTCAGAGAGATCAGGAGGCAAGGCTAAAATGCTGGTCCCTCCTTGACTCGCCTTAACCTCTTGGCACACCAGAATGTTGGCTTAAGCCTGAGTGAGGCTGGTTGTAAGCAGCACTGTTTTAGGCATGTTCAAAGTGAACCACATTAAATTTAACACTGCGTACCTCACCTGGGGGCCGGTCGACTTGGGGGCGGGCCCTTCCTTGGCCCCAACTCCTCCTACAGATCCAAGTGCAAGGTCTTGTGCGTAATCAGTCAGTCATGCCTGACTCTTTGCAACCCCACGGACTATAGCCCACCAGGCTCCTCTGTCCATGGGGATTCTCCAGACAAAATACTGGAATGGGTAGCCATTCTCTTCTCCAGGGACTCTTTCCAGCCCAGGGATCAAACCGGGTCTCCTGCATTGCAGGCAGATTGTTTACCATCTGAGCGACCTGGGAAGGCAATGTGAGATCCCTGGTAGAATAAACAGGAAGCCCACAAAGAAGAGACACAAACTTCTCTGCATGTAGATGACATCCTTTAAAATGATGTCTTTCTGAGCTCTGCAGATGTAATTTGCATCAGAAGTGATAATTAAATGGTAATAACAAATAGAGTATTTCCCCAAGAGTACTGTTTCCATAGATACCACTGGACCTGGCAACCTGATTGAATTACATAAATCTGAGAGCCTGTGTCAGGACCTTGGAAAAAAAAAAGTTAAATGTTTACCAGTTGCCGTACATTGTCAAATTTGAAACTTTGGAGTCTTGCTAGAGGAAGAAGCTGCAGAGGGGAAAAGGAAACAGGCCAGTGGGTAGAGAGAGATGGAATCGGACCCGATGGCCAGAGGGACTGAGTGATAAAGTTTCCCTCTGTGCTTTCTGGCCCTGACACAAGGCCAGTGCAAGCTCCCTCCTCAAGCATGTTATCTTATATTGCAGTGCTAATGTTTCATAATCCCCGAGTGACGTAAGCTTGTCAAGAACGACCCCCAGCAAATACAGAGACGATAATTAAAGGTCATTGGTGAAGACGAGTGTTCTTATTTTTGACTTCACAGAAGTGGGGTGGGGGTGACCCATCTGCATCCTGTTGGGTTTTAGCCGCCTTGGTTCGTTTTCTCACACCTCGGCAGCCATCCTCCTTGCTGGTAGGTGACTGCCTGGTGCTTCTGGGTGTGGTCTTACAGAAGACCACTGTGAAGAAACCACTGTGAAGAAGGAAACAGACTGAAGGCGAAAAAATGATGGTAGATGACGTGTCAACCACAGACGCATAGTGAAGAGTCCTAGCCTTCCGCCTCAGCTGTTTGATGGAGCCTTTTCAGAGAGCTTTGAAGGAGACAGTCTCAGAAAAGATAGCTGGTTTTCTCTTGGCAGTCTCCGAATGTTTTGTGCCCAGGCTGTAACAGTTTAGAAGAGTGAGCATTGTTCTGGCTCAGTATCAAGAAACCTTTGCTTTGTAGGACTCTTAAGTGCTCACCTGAATTTCTTTAGCCGCAACTATTTCTAAGTTGGTTCTTAGAAGAGTTTCACTACTAGCTGGGGACAGGGTGCTAGCAGGCTCAACTTCTTGGAACCTCAGCATCTTTGTTGCTGAATGAGTAGACTGGGTTAGACCATTATTTCCCAGAAGATGGGTTTCATAACATTTGTGGTAGCTCAAATGATATGGGACTAGGTGACCCAGAGACAAGAGACAAAACAGTTTTGAATCACTTTCCCTTTCCAGTTCCCTTCTGATCTTTCTCATTATGTCGAAGAGAAAGGTTCCTTTGGAGTTAGTGTCTTTAATGCCTCTCTGGCACTTGCTAATTTCCCTTTTTAACAAAGCACAGGCCTGAGGCAGGCAAGCATCTCTAACAAAAATTTAACAATGGGGGTTCACTTTTTTAAAAAGTAGTTCCTATTTATGGCAGCTGATAGTGATTTTCTGTTTAAGACAATGATAGAGTTGTTTTTACAATACATTTACTTAAATAAAAGAAAAAAGTGAGTAAGGAAACATTATGTAATAGCTCAGGGGACATGTACATAGGGCAGAAAATTGCCGTGATGAAACCAAGGGTGTGAAACAGTGCATTGTCGAGTTCCAAGACCTTTCTAGGACTAGCCCTCTGCCACAAAAATTTCCAAGTTTGGGTATAGTGACTTACAGACTAGAAACTTGGGCTTTGAGCATGGAATCCGGATTTCAGGTATTAAGATGTTTAAATAGATCAAAGCTGGCTTAGAATGTGACATAGAAAATTATTATTATGAACTAGTTGCTAGCCAATTAAAAAAAATAAAATTGGATTTCTATTCTAAGAACAAAAGCCTTTTTTGTTTCTTTTCAATACTTCGAGTAAAAGTTCCAAAGTTCCAACCAAAATCATCCCTTCTTCTTCCTTTTCCCCTTCACCCTGAAGGAAGGGATGGAGTAAGATCACATTTTAATTTGGGGCAGCCATCGACTATCATGGTTAGAAATTTGGATTTGAGGGTCAGACTGAGCTGCACTTGAATCCCAAACTTGGCCGCTTATGAGCAATAGACCCTGCACCAATGACTCATCCTCCAAGCCTCGGTTTCCTCATCTGTAAAATGAGAACTTCCAAGGGAGTTGTAAAGATGAAATGGGGCATGCTGGGGGCGTCCACAGAGCAAGTGCTGCACAGACCATTAGCCACAACAGCATCTATTTCCCCCGAGCATAAGCTGAGTAGAAGCTGTGGATGAACATCCCTATCAAGTGATGTACTAGGAGGTCACTTCTTCCTTTTAAGAAACATCCACCCAGTTTCCCAGGGATCCAAGTTGGCACTGGGCGTTATTTTTGAAAAAACAAGATGTTCCAAGCACACTGGCAAGTTTCACATTTATCCCTGCCAGGTAGGATGAAAAAATTTAGTGTGGTTTTCTAGTGTTCCAATAACAACTCTGCCACAGAGGGTGGGGTATGAGCTCTAGATAGAGAGGGACCCTGCTCACGGGAGATGAGGAGTGTGTCGTTGTCCTCAAGGCCACCGCCCACCTGACACATTTCATCTGGGAACCTCACCCACCTTTGGACCACAGACACAGACCCAGGGAAGGTGAGGAGGATTAGGTTGCTCTGGGAGTTCTTCTTGTCGTATTCATTAGCAGCACACTTTAATTATAAAGAGGTCGTTTGTTAGAAGTTGGCGAAGAGTTGGACAACTAAAAATGACTCCCAGTGCTGTTTGATTGTCAGTAAATATTTGTTAAGACCAGACTCTAGCTAGTTTTTTCTTTTTTTCTTCTTTCTGGGTTTAAAGAAAAGAAGGGCATGCTTTGACCCTCAAGGAATTTTTCCTTGAGTTTGATGAGGTCATTCACAACCCTAAAGTACTGGCAGTGATTGTCAATCCGTGGAAAACTGGTTGGGGAAGTGGCAGCCTCAGTGGGGAGTTTGGCAAATAGGGAGGGGAGGCAGCACTGGGAGGGGTCATCCGATGAGCCCCCTGGTGCTGGAGGTTAACCCACCAATCCCCTGGCCTGCCCTGAACACCAGCTTGGTGCCCGTGTGCCTGGCCAGGCACTCTTAAGATGTGGGGGAAGCACACAAAAGGCGTGCTGATTCCTGAATTTCAGGACTTGGATGTCGAACCAACAGTTCCTACTTTTTCACCCCTTCCCTCAGTCCCTTCTGCCTCTACAGTCTTTGATTTCTTCTGGGCTCCTGACTCTTGGCTTCGGAAACAGCAGTGCTGTGGTTTAGAACCAAGCCTTGCAGGGTTGGAGCCTTGGGCTCGGTCCTGGCTCCATCAGTCACTACCAGATCTGTGACCTCAGGCAGAGTTGTTAACCCCTCTGAGCTTCAGTTGCCTGCTTTGTGAAATGGGTATATTAGTAGTACTAACCTAAGTGAAATCAAGGGAATCATGCATGGAACATACTTTGACAAAGCCTGGCTCAAAATCGCCATCAGTAGCATCGTTGCTGTTGCAGGGTGCTCAGATGCGTCCAGCTCTTTGGGACCCCGTGAACAGTAGCCCACCAGGCTCCTCTCATCATGGGATTTCCCAGGGAAGAATAATGGAGTAGGTTGCCATTTCTTTCTCCAGGGGATCTTCCCAACCCAGGGATCAAACCCATGTCTCCTCCATTGCCAGGCTTACCACTGAGCCACCTGGGAAACCATTTATTACTATTAATGTAGTTGTTATTGTCAGAGGAATTTGCATATCCTGTGAAGCCGGAGCGGGGGGTTGCCGGGAAAGCTTTTCAAGTCAAGAGCTGAACTTGAATTTCAGCTCTGCCAATAACGACTGGGTATGACTTGGAGCAAGTCACCTCGCTTCTCTGAACACCTGCTTCCTCTTCTGTAAAATGGGGTGATGGGATTGCTGTGTGGAATAGATGAGTGACTGTGTGCTGGCACCTAGCGGCAGGAGACCCCGGGGGTCTCGGTCCCTCTTCCTCCCCATCCAGGGGTCTCCCACTGGCTGCACAGTGCTTCCTTCTCTTCTTCTTTTTAAATTTTATTGTTGTCTATTATTTTAATCCTGAGGTATCTTTTTGTTTTTAAATTGAGGTTACATTGGTTTACAACATTATCTAAGTTTCACGTGTGCAACATTATATTTTGACTTCTGTGTATACTCTTTGACTTCTGCATAGTTGCCAACAAGTTTCATCTACATCCATCACCATAGAGCTGACCCCCTTTACCCATTTTGCAATCCTCCCACCCTCTTCCTCTCCTTCTCCTCTTGACAAAATCAGAAGAGAATTACATCTGGGTCGGGGTGGAACGACCTACTTCCCTGTTTCTAGAAATTTGCTAGAAGCTCACAAAGAGTGACTGAACTAACTCAATAGGTCGGTCGGGGCCCTGGCAGCATGTAGTTTATGTAGCCACAATTCTGGGGCCTTTACTGGGCCGGGGCAGCCCGTTGCCACCCTTCTGCACAGACCTGCTTTGTAAATTCTGGAGTGGTCCAGAGCCTGACCCCTAAGTGATGGAGCAGAAGGAGGGAGCACCTTCTGGTGAATGGGCCTTCCCCTCATCCCTGGGGGTGCTTGGGAACTGGGGGGAATCTGTCAGGTTAGACCCTCACCAGCCTCCCGGAGGAGCCCTTCCCTCTAGAGCTGGCCAGTCCTGGCAAGCTCATGGGAACTTTGCCCCTTTCTGCCACAGGAGCACTTGACTTCAGGAATAAAGAACATTTCTCTTTTACCACAAAACTGCCCTTGTCTTTCCTGGAAACTTTTACTGGCACCCCTTACCACTGAATCTCCAGTGGCAAAACGAAACAACCAAATCACAGATTTGTATTTACTTCTTTTAAGTCAGCTGCCCTTTTTTATTCATTTGCCCTCTTGTGTCTTTGTAATTGAAATGAACCCTGTGTGACTGGGGAACACGGCTGGGGCTCTGAGGTTTCTGCCTCTTTTGTCAGTGTGATGCAGGCTTTTTCAAATGCACAGTCTTCTGAATTTTAATAGACTGTAGATAATGATACATCTGGTTGCATATTAATTGCTGAGAGTTAGAAATAACACATAATCACTGTGTTTCAAGGTTGCAAGTGTGCAGCAGTGGGAGCCAGGGTTTGTTATGAGCCTTTGGAAAAATACATTGTTAGTGGGCATGATTTCATTCCTGTCATTAAAAACGTGTCACAGAAGGAAAGCTCTCAAGCAAAGTTCAGTCTTGTGTTCTGCATGTGTGCACCAACACACACACACACATACACCTCCTAAGGAATAACATTGTGAAGCTATTCATCTGCCCACTTGGGGACTGTGGGAGCAATGGCGAGGCTGTACAAATCCATTATAGCTTACCTACCTCACAGTTTCCTGGACCTTATTTTCCTATAAACCATTGCTTGGTGGGTGGTAAGATGTCAGCTGAAAGCCAAAGCAGGAAAGTTTTCAATTTTAAGAAAAAAACGATTTTCCCAATTCAGCCACTCCCTGGTGTCTGTGTGGCGTCCACTTTGAAGGATCGGGTTTCAGTGCTCTCAGTCGAGAGCGGCCTGTTCTGTAACACCCAAGTGCCGTGTTCCCCGGTTCCAAGTGGAGGCATGTGCCGCCTAGGATGCGCACCGGCCAAACGGTTTGAAGGGATAAATTATGCTCGGAGGGACAGCGGAGGGTTACCAGGGAGCTCAGTAACTGCATCTTATGTTTCTCTCTGGAAGTCACACCTCTGTGAGGCTTGCAAACTGCTCCCAATCGCTTCCCATCCAGAACAGAAACTGACCAGGCAGAGAGAGGAGGGGGTCCACGTTCTTTTCCTGCAGACCCAGGGCCCTTGGTTGGATGTTCCTTTTAGGTTTCATCTAGCAGCTGAATCTGGGATCCCTCACCCCAACCTCGTCTTCAGTCAGATGGCAGACTCGGCTGTCAGCGTTGCTTGCCTGTGACGTGTTTGCTCATCTCAGATTCGGCTGGAACACGCTGTGCTTCCTTTGGGACACTGAGATTGCGATCTGTGCATCCTTTTCCATCTCTGTGCTTCTTTTTCCTCTTCTGGGAAGCTAAGATAATGCTGAGATTCAAGGGATGACAGGAGGATGAGAGAGAGAGACAACAGGTCAGTGGATCTGTGCCTGGTGCTTTCTGGAAGCCAAAAGAAGCATGTTGTTTTTGGGAGTTCTACCTCGCACCTCCGACATGGCTTGAACACCCGGAATTCCTATCATTGCCTCATCCCAGATAGTACTGGGATCAGGCAAGATTGGAAACCAGCTGTTCTAGCCCACAGTTCAGCAGTGTGGGCTGGGGAGGGGTAGGCTGGGCAGAGTTCCTTGTAGACTTCACGACCCACCCTACTTGGATGCCCTTCAGCCCCTCAGGCTCTTATCTTGGGATTCCACGGCTGATGTTTTTTTTCCTACTTGGATGTAGCCTTGGATCTTGCCAAACCACTCCCAGTTTTGCTGTGTCCAGTCAGGGCTGGACTAAGCAGATGATGAAACTGCCGGAGGAAAGGGAAGGCAAGAATGTGGACTCAAAATGTGGTCTCGTAGCAGCCCGAGTCCCTCAGAGAGCAGGGCATGTCACTGGTGAGACTGTGGCAGTGAGCTGGAGTGGCAGCTCTGTCCCTGGGCAGGAAGAGGCCAGTGCTACAGGGAATGAGTGAGAGCACAGCCTTGTGGGTTGTAGGAGGGTCCCCCCCACTTCACAGGGCGTGAGACCTAGCCTGTGGAAGTGACACTGTTGGCCTGAAGTCAGAAGGTATGGAGTTGACAGGGCACTGTCCTCTGACCAGAAAGGTTGGTTCATATTTCATCCTTGGAACCTTTGCAAAGAATCATTTAGGGCGTCAGAGTGATAAGAACTTTGTCACTTGCAGCAGAGGCTTTCTGCTCATTCTTCAAACACGGAGGAAGCCTCAGCCAGTGTCCTTAAAGTGCCCTTGAGGTCTGTACACACCCGTTTCCAAACCCTGAAGCGGAGCTGGCATCCCCGGTGCATTCTTCTCCCCCTACACCTTCAACCCAGCCCAAGGGGAAGCCAGGGGATCCCTTTTACAGAGATAAACAAATACAGAGTTTATATCCCACCCCACGGCTTCCGAGAAGTCAGTAGGAAACAACTGACTTAAACCCCAGAACCACAGAGCCCTTCCTCCAGGCCTGTGGCTGTAATTAGGTCACCATGTCACCTCCGGGGGACTTGTTGGCATCTACCAGTAATGTGAGACTCTGACCCCATTTTCCAGACGTGTGGGAACACTTCTTCTGCGGCCTGCTTGGCAAAAAGACATAACCTGACGCCAATCAAGAGAAAACATCTGTGCCTAAGGTTTGCTTCCCCGTAAGGGCCACAGAGGCTCAAGTCTGCCGGCAGCTCTCAGGCTGTTCCAGGTCAGACTCGTAAAGTGCTTCAGCTCTAAACATCTGGCCCTTTCTCCTTGACAGAGTCAGGGCTTTGCTTGATGATCAGAAGGCATATGTTGAGCCAGGGACCACAGACAGAGCTAAATATTTAGCTTCCTCTTTCTCTGAAGGTCTGCAGTGCCATGTCTGGGCATGACCAAAATGAGTTTCAGGCAGTGGGCTGGCGTTTGCTTAAAAAACCTATCGAGGTGAAGGTGTGCATGTCTCCTTCTGCCCAAGGTTAAATAATAGTAACATCCTGTGTAAGAGAACTTGAATGTGGTTTTCTGCTAAACTCTAATCTTCTGGGGCTATTTATTAGATGTGTTTAATCATGGGCCAATTTAACTAGTAGCAGACTAATAAAATAACAAAATTGGGCTTGCTGCCAGGACAAATGTTGACTTACCCTTATAATGTTGACTGAAACGAATAACTTTGAAAGTAATTGAGGAGTGAAACCTTAGCCAAAAATAGGGTGTCTGAAACAGTGGTTCTGTTTTATTTTACTGGCACTGCTAAGAGACTTTGTTCGTAACCTAGGCTGCTGCCCGCCTCAGCTCTTGGAGAGTCCGTATTTTACTAAATTATTTTCCAAGATGTTGTTTTGGTTTTCTTTTTCTTTATCCCATAGACCATCATTTAGAAAAAAATTAATAGCCCCATTGCAGAGAAGAACAGGCTGCTTTTCCAGTGTGGGGGCAAACATTCAACGATAATGGGAGGGATACAGATAACTTGCTTGAGGTCTTCTCTCAGAAATGAAGTGGTGTGCCAGGAACATTAACCCTCTCAGAGTCTGCAGTAAAATTAATTGTTCCTGCAAGGTACTCTGGATGAAATCCATCTAACTCGCCGCACACTCTCCTTTCTTTCATTCTGCCATTAAGTTTATACGAACATTCAAGAGTGATAGTGTTTTTGCCAGTGTGTGTTTTGAACTTGAAGGAAGCAGGGGAAGCCTGGAGGAAATGAAGCCAGGATGACCACATAAATTGTCATAAACTGGGACTTCTTTCTCTTCTCATTTTTTTACTTGCATTTGATGGGAGCTGTGTTTGGGGCTGGAACTGAGCATACTTTCAGAGGCTCATGTCAGCAGTGTCAGAGTTCAGTCCAGCATCCCCCTCTCAGGCTTCTGCCTTATGCATGGTTCCCCTAAAAGCAAACCATTTCACAGGCTGACCTTGGCCAGAGGCTGTAGGTGCTGACTGGCTCAAGCAGAAGTCAAGGTGTTGACTGAGTTGACATACAGGGAATAAGGACCATCTCCCCATCCTCAATGTGTTCAGTTTTACAGCCCTGAGAGTCAATGGTTCAGTTCGTGAATTTGCCCAGACCATCTTCTGATGTCTCCATCATGTGCTTTTTAGCATTTCCATGAGGGAAGACAGGAGAAATTATCAGATCCTAAATGCAGCAACACCCTGTCTACAACTTGGCCGTAAGACTAAGCTAACTGAGAGTGTCCTGTAGATTTCATTTATGCAGGCTTAGTTCCTAGTAACAACAACAACGAAAAAGACCACTTTTTTTTTTCTTTTAAAGAAGGAAATTAGGGTGCTTTCCTTGTAGCATCTGATGCAGAGAGAGTTGGGCCGTTGCATCAAAAGGGAATAGGCAAAACACTCTCCGACATAAATCACAGCAAGATCCTCTATGACCCACCTCCCAAAATATTGGAAATAAAAGCAAAACTAAACAAATGGGACCTAATGAAACTTAAAAGTTTTTGCACTACAAAGGAAACTATAAGTAAGGTGAAAAGACAGCCCTCAGATTGGGAGAAAATAATAGCAAATGAAGAAACAGACAAAGGATTAATCTCAAAAATATACAAGCAACTCCTGCAGCTCAATTCCAGAAAAATAAATGACCCAATCAAAAAATGGGCCAAAGAACTAAACAGACATTTCTCCAAAGAAGACATACAGATGGCTAACAAACACATGAAAAGATGCTCAACATCACTCATTATTAGAGAAATGCAAATCAAAACCACAATGAGGTACCATTACACGCCAGTCAGGATGGCTGCTATCCAAAAGTCTACAAGCAATAAATGCTGGAGAGGGTGTGGAGAAAAGGGAACCCTCTTACACTGTTGGTGGGAATGCAAACTAGTACAGCCGCTATGGAAAACAGTGTGGAGATTTCTTAAAAAACTGGAAATAGAACTGCCATATGACCCAGCAATCCCACTTCTGGGCATACACACTGAGGAAACCAGATCTGAAAGAGACACGTGCACCCCAATGTTCATCGCAGCACTGTTTATAATAGCCAGGACATGGAAGCAACCTAGATGCCCATCAGCAGATGAATGGATAAGGAAGCTGTGGTACATATACACCATGGAATATTACTCAGCCATTAAAAAGAATTCATTTGAACCAGTCCTAATGAGATGGATGAAGCTGGAGCCCATTATACAGAGTGAAGTAAGCCAGAAAGATAAAGAATATTACAGCATACTAACACATATATATGGAATTTAGAAAGGTGATAACGATAACCCTATATGCAAAACAGAAAAAGAGACACAGAAATACAGAACAGACTTTTGAACTTTGTGGGAGAATGTGAGGGTGGGATATTTCAAAAGAACAGCATGTATACTATCTATGAAAAAAAAAAAAAGAAAAAAAAAATATACTTTATCACAATCAAATGAGAAACTAACATCAGTATCAGGCATTAAAGCAATTAAGTTCTCTATTCCAGTCCTCCCAAAATACTTATTTATATATTCTAATGTCCTCAAAACAAAGATTACCTCACAGCTTTCAGGTGTTATATGGGGCTGAAGCTTATTATTATGAATTTTAAATATATGTTTGAATTAATAAAGAAATAGTCACAAAAAAAAATAAATAAAATAAATAAATAGATGTTCAAATTCAAAAAAAAAAAAAAAGGGAATTGTAATCTTCATTAATGCACAGCGTGAGGCAACTAGATTTGCACCTGGACAAGATAAGCACAAGGGTGTGGCCTCCACCTTTGCAATTAGCGGGGAAGGAGGTGTCAGGAGTTCTTCCTAGAGCTGTTCCCGGTGGTTTGTCAGTGTCCACAAAGCCTGTGGTCCATCTGTTGAAATCATGGATAATCGTCTCTAAGGGAAAATTATAGTTCCTTGTCTGAAGACTTTTTGCTTACCTTGTGGGTTAGCAACCAATAATTCTGAAATGCATTTGGCCTAATCAATGAAGCCAGGTTTCCATTGGAATTTGGCCCTCATTATTTGCCTTTTAACTTTTGGTAACAAATGATACCAGGTCAGTTAGCTTCATGCCAGGGAAAAGAAAACATAACAACAGCAACAAAAAATTTTAATGGAAATTTTGGAGTCAGAAACCATTATTTCATTACTGTCTTTTTCTATTTTGGAAGAAATTAAGATGAAGTCCCTTGCAGGCTCCGAAGAAGCTCCCTGTCGCGTTCCTACAGCCCCGCCCCTCTCGCTCAGACAGCTCTGTGAAGGCCTCCTCATCGGTGCCTCTGTGCCCTGCACACCCCTGTGGTCCACTGTGCCCTTCCTGCTGGTCACATCGCCTGCCCCCCTCCTTGCCCACTCCCCCAGGGCTGACTCTCTCGGGTGCTCTGCCTGGATCAACCTTCTGGTTTTCCCTGTTCAGCCAGGAGACATCCCCTCAAGGGTGACATCTTGTACACTTGAGTGAAACCACTTTGCATATTGCTGGGTGAACACTCGCAGAACTGAGCTTCAAAGGATGCACATGGTCCCAAAGTATCTCTTCCATTCTGTGTAATAATTACAAAGGCAATAGTAGTAACTTTACCATGGAGGAAATTTTCCAGCAAATACCTTCCACCTGGCTGCTGTAACAGGGTATCACAAGCAGGCAGGCTTAGAACAACGGAGATTTATTTCTTACAGTTCTGCAGACTGGAAGTCAAAACTCACAGTGTTGGTAGGGCCATGCTCCCTCTGACTCCTGCAGGGTCATTCTTCCTTGCCTCTTTCTATGCTGATTTGATGACAAAATAAAATGAAAGGGTGGGACGGCCTTGGCAACAGGAGGTGTCATAAGAAGTGAGAACAGAAGAATATTTGTGGTGACCTAGAAGTTTTGAAGGGTGAGAATCTTGAGTATTAACTGTAAAACAATTTAAACCACAAGGAAAGCAGTGGTAAAGTCGAGACAACTGTAACGAGCGGAACTGATGATCAGCAAGGAGGGGAGCCCTCAGCCTTCTTAGTGGAAGACTGGGCTATTGTATGAAAGAAAAGAGTGGATTCAGGAGGCAGTTGTAGGGAAAGGAAAGCACCTTCACAAATTAAAACCAATACAGTGGAACAGAGGTCTCTTCTGATGGGCAGCCTGATCTTGAATGACCCCTGTTTTCTCTCTATATTTCTAAGACAAATCAGAGTTGAATTCTATCAGATTGTTTTATGTTGTGGAGCTGAGTGATCAGAAGCCAGTTGATGGATTTCTTTTCTTTCCTTTTTTTCTTTATAAAATCAATTTGCTTATTTTAATTGGAGGCTAATTACTTTACAATATCGTGGTGGTTTTTGCCATACATTGACATGAACCAGCCACGGGTGTACATGTGTCCCCCATCCCGAACCCCCTTCCCACCTCCCTCCCCATCCCGTTCCTCTGGGCTTTGAGAGCCCTGTTTCATGCAAGTCGATGGGTTTCTTAATGAGAACAAATAGTAGCACAGTCAGTAATCAAACAGACTTCATGGAATCTTGACAGCCATGTTGGTGCCTCTCCATGGGGCGTCCTACCTTTAAGTTTAAATGTTTCAAGGTATCTCGCTCTGTTCCCAGTTTCCCAGCCTCCTGGATCTGTCTCTATTCTGGCCTATAGCAGTTGAGAGTTTAAATTCCGTAGTGGGATTTTTTTTTTTTTTTTTCCATTTTACCAGGTTTCTTCTACTTACGTCCAGTTCTAGATGATGTCTCCCTCCTCAGTATACTTTCTCACTAGACAGACCCTCACTAACAAGTAAAGTAAAAATCTCAGATGGCACCTGTCTGCTCCGGGTCAGCATTCCCTAGTACATCTGCAAAACTGTTTTCAGTCCACTGAAGTCAATCTTTGTATTATGGGGCATTTTGACCAGGCACCAGAGGCAGGACTGAGCATACTATGCCCTTCGCCAGTCTAGGGTTGGCCCCTAGATTTGCCAGTTGCCACACAAAGAGTCAGACACAACTGAGTGACTGAACTCTACAACAAAACCTGGAATCTATGCCATTTCCTACATAGACCCTTTCCCTGGCCCCATATCACTTTGAAGCAGATCCCAAGCATCATAACATTTTATGTCCCTTATTTCATGGTATTAATGGTCCAGGAAAGTTTGTGTTATGTTCAGGATAATTTGGAAAGCTAAGAGGATAAAATGTAGTAGGATAGTGTTCAGTCACAGAAAAGGTGAGTCAGAGATACCCTCTGTTTCCCTGGGGACCCTGGGTCCCCAGCTGCAAGGAAGGGGTACAGATCGAGCCAGTGCTGTCTGGCAGAGCCTGAAGACTATCTGAGTGTGCCTGTGAGAGACGCCCTGCTTGGGAGTGTCATCTCTGGGTATGTCCCAGCAGAAGGCTGAGGCTGAAGACCACTGGCCCAGGACATGACCCATATGAAGCCAGCAGTGGTACAGGGCAGTGGTCAGCCAGCTCTGGCCCCTGCACCAAATACAGTCCACTTCCAATGGCCCTTAAGCTATTTGTTTCAGTGGCATGACATAGTATTGCCCCCCCCATCTTAAAAAAATCAGTTGTTTTTTTTTAAGGAATCAGATTTCTAACCCTGATTTTTAACTCAGTAGTACTTGGAGGTAGAGCTCAGGATCAAAACATTGTAAATGTTGCCTGGTGTACTAAAGATACAGTTAGAAAACAGTATTTTGGAAATTAATTTTCTAGAATTTTCTACATACAAATGGCTAACAAACACACAAAAAGATGCTCAACATCACTCATTATCAGAGAAATGCAAATCAAAACCACAATGGGTACCATCTCACGCTGGTCAGAATGGCTGCTTTCACAAAGTCTATAAACGATAAATGCTGGAGAGGGTGTGGAGAAAAGGGAACCCTCTTACACTGTTGGTGGGAATGCAAACTAGTACAGCCACTATGGAGAACAGTATGGAGATTCCTTAAAAAACTGGAAATAGAACTGCCATATGACCCAGCAATCCCACTCCTGGGCATACACACCGAGGGAACCAGAATTGAAAGAGACATGTGTACCCCAATGTTCATCGCAGCACTGTCTATAATAGCTGGACATGGAAGCACCTAGATGTCCATCGGCAGATGAATGGATAAGAAAGCTGTGGTACATATACACCATGGAATATTACTCAGCCATTAAAAAGAATACATTTGAATCAGTTCTAATGAGGTGGATGAAACTGGAGCCTATTATACAAAGCGAAGTAAGTCAGAAAGAAAAACACCAACACAGTATATTAACACATATATATGGAATTTAGGAAGATGGTAATGATGACCCTATATACAAAACAGCAAAAGAGACACAGATGTAAAGAACAGTTTGTTGGACTCTGTGGGAGAAGGCGAGGGTGGGATGATTTGAGAGATTAGGATTGAATCATGTATATTATCATATGTGAAATAGAGCGCCAGTCCAGGTTCGATGCATGAGGCAGGGTGCTCAGGGCTGGTGCACTGGGATGACCCTGAGGGATGGGGTGGCGAGGGAGGTGGGAGGGACGGTCAGGATGGGGAACACATGTACACCCATGGCTGATTCATGTGAATATATGGCAAAAGCCACCACAATATTGTAAAGTAATTAGCCTCCAATTAAATTTTTTAAAAAATGCTAGAATCTTCCGTAGTGTCCTCTACTGAGCAAAATACTTGATTGAAAATTGGAGAATCTCCAACAAAACTCATATTCCTTTTTCTAATGAACAGGGGGAAAAAGAGGGGGCCTCAGGCCCTCAAGAACGGTTTCTCTATTTTTTAATGGTTGAAAAAGGCAGAAGGATAATACTTGGGGACATGTGAAAATTATATGAAATTTGAATTTTAGTGTCTATAAATGAAAGCTTAATGGAACACAGCCACATTCACTTATTTACATACTGTTTATGGCTGATGGTAGAGATGAATAGTTGTGACAGAGGCTAGACAGCCCTCAAAGTCTGAAACGTTTGGCCATCTGTCCCCTCACTGAAAAACATCACCAATCCCTAAAGTAGGGCATGGGCTCTGGAGCCAGCCTGCCTACATTTAAATCCTAGCCATCTTTTTTTTTTTAGCTTTCCCTGTCTTTATTTTATTTTATTTTTTTGCTTTCCCTGTCTTTAAAATGATAATCACAATAGTGGCTACCTTGCAGAGATGTTGGGCTTCCCTGATAGCTCAGTTGGTAAAGAATCCGCCTGCAGTGCAGGAGACTCCGGTTTGATTCCTGGGTCAGGAAGATCCCCTGGAGAAGGGATAGGCTACCCTCTCCAGTGTTCTTGGGCTTCCGTTGTGACTCAGCTGGTAAAGAATCTGCCTGCCATACAGGAGACCTGGGTTCAACCCCTGGGTTGGGAGGATCCCCTGGAGAAGGGAAAGGCTGCCCACTCTAGTATTCTGGCCTGGAGAATTCCATGGACAGTCCATGGGGTCTCAAAGAGTCAGATATAACTGAATGACTTTCACTTTTGCAGAGATGTTAGGAGAAATAAATTACTAATTATCTGTAAAGCATAGAGAAGAGTCCCTGCAATGACTATGCACTCATTATTCTTAGTTAATACTACTAGAGCTTTTCCATCACTCACAGATCAAAACTTCCTGTTTAAAACATGAGGATGATGAAAGCCTCCTAGAGGGTTCAGGGTGGGTGACACATGATGCCTGGGTGTGCAATTCCCAGCACATCTCCTGTCTTACAGATGGAGCCCCAGAAAGGATTCCTGGTGTTTCTAAACATTTGAAAGACATTAAAAAAATAAAAAATTACTCCATCAACTCATGGACAGAAGCACCTGTTAGCACAGTTGTTTCTCACCTCTCCCTAGCTCCTGGCCAGAGGTAGAGCATCCAAGGGCAGTGTTGCCCTGCAGAGGAGTGGTCAGTTCTACATTAAAGGCTGCATATCTGGCCCCTCCTGGGCCATGTTTGTGACTCAGTAAAACCAGAGTGTCAGGGAAGCTTCAGAGGTGATGTGGAAGACCCTTCCACTGTTCTCCAACCCCACTCTGGCCACAAAAATGAGGTGTAGGGAGAATGAGTGGTTTCCTGTATGCTGTGTCTGTTGGAATGGAACCTTTTTTTGGAGGAATAAAAATAGTGCCAATTTATATTGATATGATAGGCATTTTCTTACATTGCATATGTTGTGCTTTGGCTTTTATCTCTTAGAGGGAAAAATGAGGAAAGGACAAAAACTGTATCCCCTAGGGAAGGATTATTAAAATATATTTAATGAAATCTCACATTAAAAATAAAATTACATGCAGTGCTTTGTTCTCTTTTCTTTGCAATTCAAGCACAAGAGACTTTTAAAATTGCTGAATCAATTCCTGTATGAAAAATATGACCTGTATGTCTTTCTTCATCCTCTCCTTCCCCTCTTCCCACCCTCTTCCTTCTTTTTCCCCCCTTCCTTGTCCTCTAGGAAGATAAAGAGAAAATATTTGATAAAAGTCAGTACTCATTCATGATAAAAATTCACAGCAAACTTAGCATGGAAAGGAACTGCCTTACTTGATAAAGGGTATCTCTTCCATGCGCTTAGCAAGTATAATACTTAATGATGAAACCTTCATAATAATTACTTAATAATTAGGAATTAGACTGTGGTACCCACTCTCTCAGCTTGTAATCAACGACATACAGATGGTCCTAGCCAGTGCGATAAGATAAGAAAAAAAAAGGTGTGAGATATGGAAAGCATGCAACAAGTCTGTTATTCAAGAAATACTGCCCACACTGCATTTTTCTTTTTTTCTTTTTTTTTTTCTTTTTAACCTCTTTAGTGAGATGCCCCCCCTGTTCTGTCTTAAAATTGCAGGGTGAGGGTATAGTCTGCCCTTGAAAGTGGGTTTAGTAGTAACCTTGCCCAGCTTCGTTTGGCAGCTGAGTTGTTGGATTAGGGAGCTTCTGCAGGTTGTGTTCTGTCATCTCTCTATAAAGCCTAAAAGCATCCCTGGAATTGTATTTGCTGGTTTTCAGTACAGCTATTTAACTGGAATCTGGAAACATTTTCCCTGAGGGCTCTTTTTAGACAGCAGTAAAATGTAGCTGGAGACATACTGAGTAAATGGAAAAGAAAAATCAAATTAGGCCAAGAATGTTTTTAATCTCCTATTCTCACTGAAGCCCTCAAGGAGAACACCATAATTCATACTTCACTCTTGTGGGTCAGGCATAAAGCCTTCTCCATAGATCTAATGACCTGTAAATGTTCTGGTTTGAAATTGCACCTGCCCACTTTGCGGGATCAAGTACATCGTGCAGCAATGGTTTCTGTTTCGATTTTTCATTACTTGGGAATGTCACATTGCCAGAGAGCAGCCCAGAGTTTACTTCCAAATGGGTGAAGCCTTCGGAAAGGAGTTTTAATTACAATCTCATGTAGCAACACTGGGCACAAGCTGCAGAGGGGCCGACATTTGCACTGTGCATTCCTCTTACAGCAGTGCAGAAAACACACAGCTGACCGGCTCATGTAAAATGGGCAGCAGAGTCAGCGGAGCCTTAGAAAAATGACACAGCAAGTGAAACAAAGCCGAATCTTCCCGCCAAGCATGCAAGGCTCCCTGCTCTCTTTTTAAAGCAAGATAACCCAGTTGGCGTTTGCCCTTCAACCTCTCCAATTTGATATGGAACCTGTGACCTGGGAGCTTTAACCATTAATAAATCAGAGACCTGGGAGTCAACAGGCTCTGAGGTACATGGCAGAAGTAAATGAGACCACATCCTGCTCCCCTAGGAAAGCCCTCTTCTTCTCACTTGCTGCAATGCAGTTTGTGCCACCAAAGGTGGTATATCAAAACTCTGGCATTTCCAGCCAGAGCAGGAGCCATTTAGAAAAATTCAGGGGATGCTCAAGAGACTGTGCGTGCGTGTGTGTGCATGTGTGCGTGTGTGTGTGTGTGTGTCTATTCAGTAAGCCTGCTGGTGGTGCAGCTCTGACGTAAAAAATATTTTAAAAATCCTCCTCTGGGCACAGATACTCAGGAGCCAGGCACTGGACAGGGAGCATCCTTGAAGGGCACTGTCACCTGGAAACAGAGGGGCAATCGGACTTTGTCTTCAGCATTTACGTAATTATAATATGATATCTCTTGTGTTGAGAGATTCATCCTTTGCACTTTGGAACTAAGCCTTCCTGATGTTCGGAGAGTTGCCTTCTGTCTGTTCAGCTCAGCATGCCAAGAGACTGGAGAAGTCCCCAGCAGCTCGGATGCATTCTCCGTCTTGGAAAAGTATTTGCTTTGAGGAACCATGAAGTCACTCCTGGCTACATCGTGCAATTGTTTTGTGCTTTTTAAACAGCCTTTAGATTTTTTCTGTTTGCCAGAAAGGTTGGGTCTGTTTCAGAGGAATCTTCTGTTTTCTAAGGCTGCCAAGGGCATAAAATGACATGAGAGTGTCTCAGCAGAACTCCAGATTCAGGCAAGATTTTTCCAAGCACCTACTATGTTCAAAACACCTTGCAGGGATATTCTGGAGAATCTTAACTCTCAAAACTTTGAAGGCAATGGCTGAAAAAGAAAGATGAACACCTTGAGGCTCCCTCTGGAAATGGTTGAGTTTCACCACAACCACTGGCAAGTGTGGCTTTTTCCATCAAAATTTGGTGTCTTCATGTGCTGTCCAGCATCTCCTGCAGGTCAGATGGAGCTTAGGAAGACAAGGGTAACCGTTCTCTTTGTCAAGTGTTTTGTCTGTCATCCCTCTCTTATCCACAGCCTCTTGTTTTTATTTATGTAACTGTAATCTGCAGAGTCATTGGTTTAGGTAGGCTCCCCCACCGATCAGTTTGGTTTGGGATAACTTGCGGATTTGCACATGTTTTATGTGGTGATAATTTTCATAACTTGTGGCTAGGTATAATATAAAAACTAGTGCTCATGGTAGGGTTTTCTCTCTGTATATTTTCTTTTTGCTGTCTAGTTGTTATAAGTATTAATATGTGCATTTCAAATATACTGTAGGTACAAAGAGGCTTTCTTAACAGCCTAGTAATAGAATAACTTCTTTAAAATGTTTTTTTAAATTTGGTGTACTAAAAGAAAGAGTGAGTCTCTGTGCTCTAGAAAAGCCATTGCATATTAGAAATTTGGACAGTGGCTTCAGGCAAGGTGGAGAAAAGGTTTTTTAAAAAGATGAAACCAGAAGCATCAAAAGACAACCGCCCGACAAGGTCATTGGATGGGAAATTGGAGGCAGCTTTTGTCTGCAGGAGGGGTTGGAGAGAGTGACTCTCCTAAGTGCGAGCCTCTGATTTAAAAGCCGGCAGACACTGTTGGGGTGAAGGAATTTGCCTATTTGCGGTCTGCTCAGACACTGCCTCTGTTGACCGCATCCCCCCCCCACCCCGACTATTTACCCTTCCCTGGCTCACCAGACACCTTCACACAGCAGGAATGAGATGGGTACCATTTCCATTCTACAGAGTGGTATGCAGCCGGCAGCTCATGGAGTGAGACATGACTGTGTGGTGGAGTTACATTCTCTTTGGAATTGACCTTGACAGTTTCCTTTTTTTTTTTTTTTTTTTAACCCTAGGAGCCCAGTAATAAACGAGTCAAACCTCTTTCCAGAGTCACATCCCTTGCCAACCTCATCCCACCTGTGAAGGCCACGCCGTTAAAGCGCTTCAGCCAAACCCTGCAGGTAAGGACACGGTGGGCTCATGTTTGCAAAAAAAACCCTGTTGTGTGGGAAGAGACACCTCTGTCCAGCCAGAACCTCCCCTGGTTTCAGTCTGACCTAAATCAATGCTTATTATTTGAGTAGAAGAGAGCAAGTGATCAGACTGAAAGAGAAAGAGATGTTTTAAAGTTGGTGTCAGACAGAGTCTTTCAAGGTGTAACTGGAGGCATCATCTCTGTTGGGTCTTTGCTCACAGTTCTGTTTCAGAGACCCCATCCAGATGTACTTTCATAGGTATCCGTTTGGTCCTAAAATATCTATGGGCCTCCCAAGGAGACCAGCACCTGACCTCAGATGGAGGGCAAGAGAGTCTAGTGGCTTCGACGAGTGGCTTAGAGTCTAGCAGCATGTGAGGAGAAACTCAGTCCACCCACTCATTTCTTATGGCCCTGGAGCTGAGAATGATTTTTGCCTTTTAAATTGGCTGTGGAAAAACAATCCAAAGAGGAATATCTCATAACCCATGAAGATGATTGGAAATTGCAGTGTCTGTAGCTGAAGTTGTGCGGGCACACAGGCGTGCCTAAATGTCAATGTGTTGTCTGTAGCTGCCATGACCCTACAAAGGCAGAGTCAAGTAGTTGTGACCCCAACCATATTGCCCACACCACCAAAAATATTTACTGTTGGACCCGTTAGAGAAAATGTTTGTTGCTCACTGACTGAGGAAAAGGGCCTGGGAGTAGAAGTATCTCACTTCTGGCCTTGACTCTGTCCCTCAAAGAGCTTATCCCCTTGAGCGGGTAATGCCACACCTCTCTAGGTCTTGTGTTATTCCATGTGGATACATTGGGGATGGTGCTACCAGCTCCTCTAGAGAATCACTGTAAAGACTTAAGAGGTAGTACATTTAGAGGACCTAGCATGGTTCCTTGGCCCTTGGTTCGTAATCACTGACTTCCTAACCAGCTAAGGTGTAAATATTAGCTACTGTAAAAATTCTTTGGTTAACAGGTAGTTGTAGTTCTTGTTCATAAACTCCTGATAAAGTTTATCTTTTAAAGTGAAAATTGAGCTTTTTTTTTGTTTTTTTCCTTTCTCCAAAGGCCTTGGGCACCCAGTGTGATAAAAATCCTTTTCATATCATGAAAAGGCTCACCTTGTTCAGCTGAGTAGACTTGAGTCCTTCAGTTCCTTACGTGTCCTGAATACTTTTGCTTAGCGATATTTTTTATCTTGACTTTCTGAGTCATTAAGAAAGTTGTGGGCCAGCACCCAAGGCATGTCCGAAGCTATGAACACTAACGATTTGAGAGCTGTTTGAAGTCTCCCTCACCCGCTCCTGTCCTTGGTGCCACACCAAGCAGCCGAAACTCTTCCCCCCTCTTTCCTATCCACCCTCAGTGCTCGTCCCCTGCCCTGCGCATTCCTCTCTTAGCTCTGCTAATATTTCTCCTGAATGAATACCTCATCTCATTAGCTATAGGCTTGGCTCTGTGCTGGAACCTCTGGGCTCCTGACTATCCCCTGATCCCCTTTGTGGGAGAACAGAGGAGGAAAAAAAAAAAAAATAAGGTCATCCTGGGGAGCCAGATGAAGGGCTTTGAAGCTCATGAAGAAAAATGTGTTTACCTTCTCTCCCTGGTGACGTCTCTCAGCCCTCTGGCCAAGTTCATCACAGGCTTCCCCTGGAAGATTCATCACCGCCCTAGCCCCGCACATCTGGTCTTTCACTGAGTTCTGCTTTTCAAAAATTCTTCAGCCTGTCGATTGCCATTTCACCCTTTCCTTTCCATTTCAGTGGTGGTGGCTCGAGGTCACCGGAGTTACTTCCTCCCTTGATTACAGTCTCCGTGTTGCCCGCCATCTCTTCCCCTTGTCTCTCCGAGGACAGTCCACCCTGTGCCCCAGGAAGGGCCTTGCTCACGCCACAAGTGTTTAGGCGGGCTCTACCCCCTACCTTCATGCCACTTACATCCTAGATAGGGCTGCCTTCTGGTCACATCTGGCCCTCGGTTGTGTTTTTGGCTGCACGTTGTTTTGAGCTCACATTTAGAAATCAAAAGAGTCCTCGTAACTGTCTGAACTTCTGGCTTCTTTTGAGGAATTGGAACGCCTAGAAGTGCTGGGCCTGTGTTCTCACATGGCACTTATGAGCCGTACCTAAGTGGCCAGTCAGCATTCACCTACTGATGTCCCCACTTCTCCCAGCTATCCTCCCAACACCTGGCCTCTTCCCTCAGCGTCATCAGCTTGCCTGGCCTGCAGGCTCCACATTCGTGCTCACGGTTCCCGGGAGAGCGCTGTCTATGCCTCCTCACCGCCTCCCAGCCCCAACCCAAAGTGCATCTTCCATTGTCATTCCTTCAAAATCTTTCCTTTGGCTCGCCAGGAAACCTTTCATTTTTTTCTCTTATTTCTACCCTACACAGATCCCACACAGGGAACACTGCAGGAAATATTTAATCACTTTGCAAATTTGCCCTGACCTAGAGCACTGGGGCAAAGAGAAATTGAGCCATGTCTGAAATCCAGCAGACTGAGGCCAGACTTGAGGGGCTGGATCTGACATGTGGTTATTGGTTTCTAAAACCTCAAAGATTTTTTTTGGCAAAATAATTTTTAACTTAACTTGTTTAAAATACCAGGATAAAGAGCTAATCCCAGGTTCTGTTTATTGGGCAGAAACAACCAGACAGAAACAGAATAATGATTCATAATGGTTATGTCCACAAACACAGAGAGAACTTGGACAGTGTCTTTATGTTGTGAGTGTGTCTTTGGTGGGGGTCAATAAATGGAAATACGCCCCTGAGGTTGTATGCAGAGTTAGACAGCCTCGTTTGCAGGATGGTCTGCAAAGCTTGGAGTATGCCATCTTGCCCCCACCTATCTCCCTGTAAGTCACCTTGGCACATGCAGTGCAAATTCTGCAGAATTACTTTCAGTCCTAGCATCCCAATAATTGCCTCCTGGCTTTATTGCTTCCTTCCCCAGCTAGAGCGGGATAGATGTTGATGTAGCCTGAGGAGCAGGGAGGATGGGGGAGGGGGCCCTGAAGGGAGTACTCATTGTGCCAACTTCACAACCTTCCTCATTCCGCCTCTGGTGGTCCTGATGCCCCTTCTAAAATGGGAGAGACAGAAAAAGAAGCCACAGGGTGGCTCCAAACCTCTCGGCAGTCATTCATTCCTTACCCATAGGTGTGTGTTCTTTTTCTCTAACTTCCCAAAACAGCACAGTGCTGGAATGGAGCAGCTTGCTTCTCTGTGGCAGTATCCTTGCCCCTGGCTCCTGGCCTTTAGAGATACTCATTCGGCCTCTCAGGGTACATTCCTTTTATCGTAGGAGAAGAGATGACTTAGGCCCAAACCCAATGCTTTAATCAATAGTAGAACACTTAGACCCTGATGCTGGGAAAGATTGAAGGCAGAAGGAGAAGAGGGCAGCAGAGGATGAGGTGGTTGGATGGCATCACTGACTCAACGGACATGAGTTTGAACAAACTCCGGGAGTTGGTGATGGATAGGGAAGCCTGGCGTGCTGCAGTCCATGGAGTCGAGAAGAGTCAGACACGACTGAGGGACTGCACAGGAACAGAACACTGAGCAGGCCTCCCTCTGGCTTCCCAGGAGGGCGTCAGGAGAGCTCGGGGCTGGCAGCCTCTTCCAAAAAGGTTAAGGGCCGTGTCGCAAACGTAAGTGGTCCTTGGAGCCACAGTTCAGGAAGACACTGCAGGACTTGTTCTCTGTGGCCTCCTCCCTACCCCCACCCCGTGCCCCTGTGGACCCCGGTCTTGGGCCCCAGCACAAAGGCGGCATTTGTGGAGGTCGGAGAGGGAGCGCCGACTGCATGGCGCTGCGTCCGCTTCTGCCCGGGGAGGTTAGCGCTGCTGGTCAACTGGAGCACAGATATCCGGATCCCTCTGTGCCTATAAATGCCCTCCCTGGACTGCCCCGCTCTGGAGGGGGCGTGTGTGCCCTCACCCCTCGTGTGCAGTGAGGAAGGCGGGAGGCGAGCTGCCTTGGCCGGTCAGTCTCTCTCCGAGGCCGCCTCCCCCGTCACAGCCGCATGGCTGGTGGGCTCATTTGGGCTGAGTCCCGGGTGTGCTATGGGATGCTGTGTTCCCTACACAGCAACTGAGCCCTCTGTTCTCTTTGAACTGTGTTTCTTTTCCCTTGTAAAAGTGGGTGTTCATTATGGAAAAATACAGAAAAGAGAAAAGAGAAAGATTCCACTCCCAAACAACCCCTGTTAATATTTTACAATTTCCTTTCAGTGTTATTCTAGGTCTGTCTATGAAGCTTAAACACTGAGCCTAATTTGGGGTTACTCACAGTCTGCCAACCTTATCTTTGTGTTATCTGTTTACCTTTGGATTTATACTTCCCCCTTGCCACCCCCAGGGTCTGTGGATGACCAGTTTCTCTTGCATCTCTATTGATCTTTGCTTCACATATTTCCAAGCTGCACAGTTAGGTATATAAAGGTTCCTCTTCATCTCCTGAAGGTTTTGTACCTTTTACTAAAGTTAAATATTTCTATTTATTTCTTTTAATGCTTTTTGTATTGGATTTTCTTTTGTTTTTGTCTTTTCGTGCATTTTACCTGCTGTTTCTTGTTCATCTCTTCTTTTCCCCCTCCCTTTGTCACTTAGCTAGATGAAAGTTCTATTATGGCTTAAGGGAAATGTTATATCACAGTTAGAGAATATGATCTTAATTGACTAAGTATATATTATTTCAACATGATGTGATTTATTTTATATAACCAGTCTTCTATTAATGGATATTTATGTTGTAAATATTTTATGTCATTAAGTACTTATGTTGAATTTTTTAATGACATTTCTCCTATTTTTTAAAGTGCCTTCTATTTTGCTTTTTTTTTTTCTGATTATATAACATCATAGTCAGAAAAGGGAATAAAAGTTCTTGTAATCCCATCTTCCCATCACCAAAAAACTTTTATTAATATTTTGGTATATACTTGGGCAGTCTTTTCTTTTACTCTTAATATATACTTGCATTTGTACTTTTTAAAAACAAAATTATAATCATACTATTTTAACTTGCTTTTGTCTTAACCATATAAAGTAACTCATGGTATAAGGACCTTTTTTCTTGTTATTAAACTTTTTCATTATCTCTAGTTTTAAGAGATAATGGGTTCATATAGTGTTTTGTCAAAAGGATGTATGTTTATTCAATCACCCTTCTATCATTGAACATTTTAGTAGTTTGCATTTTTCTGCCATTATAGAAAACCACAAATCTGAGCCATCTGATATCACTGTTAGACCTCTGATTTTTTTTATAGGAGTGTAGTTGATTTATAGTTCTGTGTTAGTTTCAGGTGTATGACAGCGTGATTCAGTCAGACATGTACATATATCCATTCTTTCTCAGATTCTTTTCCCATGTAGGTTATTATAGAATGTTGAGTAGAATCTCCTGTGCTATATAGTAGATCCTTGTTGATTATTTTATATGTTTTTTTTTTTTAGTTCAATATGATTTTATTTAAAAATCTGCAAAGCCAAAGGAGGGATCTGATGTTTTGTTAAAACAATTTTCACAGTATATATTTCAGCCTTTTTAGCTTTGTGTTGAATAACAACAGAAAAGGAAGTTTCTATTCAAGACCCTCACTCCAGCACAGCACACTCAGCCAGGCACCCGGGATCAAGTGGCTGGGCAGGTCACCCTGGCCTGAGCTCACAGTGAATCCTCCCCCTTGAATGGAACCCCAGTTCTTCCCCAGGCACACACACTTATTTTCACTGCTCTCCACAGGCCCTGAGAATCCTTCATCTTAAAGTTGAGTCGTGTGGATATGTTAATCCCTAACTCCTAATTTACCCCTGTCCCCTACCCCCACATTTCCCCTTTGTAACCATAAGTTTGTTTTTTGTTTTTGTTTTTTTTAATTTTTAAAATTATATTTGTTTATTTTAAATATTTTTGATAAAATTAATGTTTTATTATACTTTTAAGTTTCAGAAATTGTTACTTTATTTAACAGGGTAATAGTTAAGCAATGGAAATGATGCACACACGTTCATCATTTTTCTATATTATATTCAAAGGCTGGTCTTTGTTTTAGTTAGACTCTTTTTTTTTTTTTTAATTTATTTATTTTTTTTTCAGTGGGTTTTGTCATACATTGACACGAACCAGCAATAGATTTACACGTATAAAAATATGGAACGCTTCACGAATTTGCGTGTCATCCTTGCGCAGGGGCCATGCTAATCTTCTCTGTATCGTTCCAATTTTAGTATATGTGCTGCCGAAGCGAGCACATAAGTTTGTTTTTGAATTCTATAAATCTGTTTCTGTTTTGTAAATAAGCTCATTTGTGTCATTTTTTTTAAGATTCCACATATAAGTGATATCATATATTTGTCTTTCTCTCTCTGACTTAAATCCATCCACGGTGTTGCAGGTGGCATTATTTTATTCTTTTTATGGCTGAGTAATATTTCATTGTATATATGTACCACATCTTCTGTATTCATTCCTTTGTTGATGGACATTTAGGTTGCTTCCATGTCTTGGCTGTTGTAAATAGTGCTGCAATGAACATTGGGGTGAACAGATCTTTTCGAATTCTGGTTTTCTCTGAGAGTTTGCCCAGGAGTGGGATTGCTGGATCATACAGTGGTTCTCTTTTTAGTTCCCATTAGTGGTATAGATGGGTTCCCTTTTCTCCACACTCTCTCCAGCATTTTTTGTTTGTAGACAATTTGATGATGGCCATTCTGACCAGTGAGAGGTGATACCTCATGATAGTTTTGATTTGCATTTCTCTGATAATTAGTGACATTGAGCATCAAGCCTCTTACTTTTGATGTATATCTGTCTTGGCCAGAATTGCTTCTCCATGTTCTCACATACTAATTCTAAACTCATAGTCATATTTCTTTCCCTCTCTGAGCAAGGGTGCAGGGGCTCCTGTTGGGTCTGAAATGGCTCAGAGATGATGAGGGTAAAAGGGAGAAAGGACATATGAGGTTTGAGGAAGAAGTGTGGGAAGAAAAGCAGAAGCCAAACTGCCTGTCTGGAAGGAAGACTGTAGCTGAGGACTAACTTGTATTCCATGTTAAAGGGAACTCCTGAGTTTCTGCTGTTGCTGGAATAACAGTTTGACTATCGTAATAGTTGACTATTGCAATTTCAAGCTTGTCGTTTTACATCTCGTCCTATCTTTCATTAGTTCGGTATTTACAATGAGCCAAGTTCTGTGCAAGGTCCTTTATATTCATAGCCTCATTTTCAACTCTGCAGGGTAGGTTTCACCAGGACTTTATAGGGAAAAAACCTGAATGTGCCCAAGGTCATGCAGCCAGTCATGCTAGAGCTGGATCCTCTAGGGTTTGGCAATGCGTCTGCTGTGGTAGGCTTTTATAAAGTCAGTTTGGTCCTAAGAAAGCCTGCAGTTTGCCAGGATCTAAAAGTAATAACCAGATTTTCAGTCTGGAGCATCCTGCCTCACTGCTGTTCCTTATGCTTTGTTTGCTTATGTGATAGCGAGAGTCATCATTCCATTTCAGCCTGTGGAATATTTTACCTTTAGCGTTATTGTGCGCTTGCCCAAGGCTCTGGAAGACTTCCTAATTCCTGGCTGGCACTAAGCAAAGTGTACGATATTTTCTCCACACCTGAAACAAATATTTTCTTCAGCTATCATTCACTTCTACTCAGAATGTCTCCCAACGAAAAAAAGGTTTGTCCTCATACTAGATCTTTCAGGATTGTGAATTGGTCTAGTGCCGTTTACCATGCTTTTAATGTGCATTAATCTGAACTGGATACCATACTGTGATTTTGTTGATAGCACCACTTCTGACTCAGTGTTCATGGTCTTGCACATTTGTCTGCTGATTGTGTTTTCCCTTCATTACTATCTCTTTATTATGGAAAATCTGGAAAATAAATGTAGAGAAGTATGAATATGAAAATAAAAATCCTCCATAGTCAGGGCTTCCCTGGTGGCTCAGTGGTAAAAAAAAAAAAAAAAAAAAAATCCACCTGCCAATGCAGGAGACACGGGTTTAATCCCTGATCTGGAAGGATCCCGTATGCCTCAGAGCAGCTGAGCCCTAGAGCGCATGGTCCACACAAGAGAAGCCACCATGAGATGCCCTCACACAGCAACTAGAGAGTAGCCCCCACTTGCCACAACTAGAGAAAAGCCCAAGCAGCAGACCCACCACAGCCAAAAATAAAAACAAATAAATAAAAAGCATCCATAGTCCCACCATTCAGGGGTAACCCCTGTTATCATTTTGTATTTTAAATAGGGATCTTTCTTTTCTTCCTTAACTCTACTTGTGAGACTTTCCTATTTTCATTACGCATTTCTAAAAAAGAATGTTCTTTCCAAGTTTTATTGGCATATAACTTGACATACAGCTGTACTGTGTAAGTTTAAAGTATACAGCATAATTTGATTTGTATGAATTGTGAAATGATTACCACAATGAGTTAACATCCATCATCTCATTAGATACAAAGAAAATAAAACAGTATTCTCTCAGGAAGAATGCTTTACAGACTTGCATGTCATCCTTGTGTGGGCCCTTCTCTGCATGGCTCTGCCCTTGGTAAATGAGCTGCCAAAATGAGCACAGAAGAATGCTTTTAACAACCATGCAATATTCCAGTATATGATTACACTGTAATTTATTGAACTAATCCCTGTTGTCAGGTATTTTAGGCTCTTTCCACATCTTTTGCTTTTATAGTGTTTTCTCCTCCTAAAAGTTACCTTAGTGGAGGTCCCATGTAGAGGTATTTAGTCCAAGTAGTTTAGGCATGTGTCTGCTGTTTGCTGATAAATGAAGTCATATAAACAAGTACTGACGGCAGCAGAGCAGTCAGTGGTGTGATAACCGTGATAGGTCATACCCTTTCCCTATTGATCACCTACCGGGCACCTGGCCAAACCCTTGATACGCTTTATCTTATCAAATCCTCACTACTACTTTGTGAGGCGTTTATTACTATGTCCCTTCCCTTTTACAGATAATCTGCCTCCAATGCAGGAGATGTGGTTCAATTACTGGGTCAGGAAGATCCCTTGGAGAAGGACATGGCAACCCACCCCAGTATTCTTGCCTGGGAAATCCCATGGACAGAGGGGCCTGGTGGGCTACAGTCCGTGCGGTCGCAAAAGAGTCAGACACAACTGAGTGACTAAAACAATTTACAGGTAAAGAAACTGAAATCCAAAGAGATGTCCAAGGTCCCTCAGCAGTTGAAGTGACTTGACTCCAGGTCTGTTTTACTCCTGGCGTGTTCTTAACCCATGTTTTGGAGTTTCATAGTTGAAAGGCTAGACTCAGTTCTCTTCCAGCATGTACCTGTGCCAGTCACTTAATCCTCTGGTACTTGGATTTCTTATCTGTTAAAAGGGGGCAAAATATGAGAACCTGTCCAATGCCTCTGTCAGGATTAGTATGTGATGTATGTGAAGTCGCTCAGTCGTGTCTGACTCTTACAACCCCATGGACTGTAGCCTACCAGGCTCCTCTGTCCATGGGATTTTCCAGGCAAGAGTACTAGAGTGGGTTGCCATTTCCTTCTCCAGAGGATCTTCCCGACCCAGGGATCGAACCCAGGTCTCCCGCATTGTAAGCAGATGCTTTACCGTCTGAGCCACCAGGGAAGTCCTGTCAGGATTAGAATGAGAGGCAAATGTGATAGCGGCTTCATAGCTGATAAATATTATTTCTCAACCTTGATGCTGGGAGGGATTAGGGGCAGGAGGAGAAGGGGACAACAGAGGATGAGATGGCTGGATGGCATCACCAACTCGATGGACGTGAGTTTGAGTAAACTCCGGGAGTTGGTGATGGACAGGGAGGCCTGGCGTGCTGCGATTCATGGGGTCGCAAAGAGTTGGACATGACTGAGTGAACTGAACTGAACTGAACTGAACTGAACTCTAATCAAATTTTATAAGAGAGTCTCCTCCAGGACACTGAGAACATTTCCCCATTCCCCACCACTACCACTGTACTTTCTGGTTTAATCCCTTGTAATAGCAACACAGACATATGTTTTCCTCTTACAGTCCCACCCTAACCTCTAATCCATTTAACAGTAAGCCCTCTGCTACAAAATAGCAGGGTCAGTGTAGAGGATTTCCCTGGCTCCATCTCTTTATTGGAGTGCGTTATCTTTGGCCATAGAGACCTTCTGTTTTGGGAAAAGGACAAGGGAGTGCCCCACTGAACAGGGAGCATTAACAAACCAAATCTGTTCCATCATGCCTAACATGCCGGGTCTACATTTCCTCTGACACGTGTAAAGGCAGCCGCTTTTTCCCCACCTCCAGCATCTTTTCCATATACCCAGCCCAGGCATAAACATGAGCACCCATTTCCTAAATCTGCAGTATCTGCGCCTGCTATGGCCATTGTTATTGTAGCTGCCAGTAGTTATGAGCTTTGGATTTTTGACTGATTTGCTGGGCCAGTTTCCCTCATGGAAACTCTTGCTTGTCCTGGAACATTTTTCATTCCAGGCCCAGATTCCCCACAATGAGGGGTATCGCCGTGCATGTTTCTGTTTTGTATCCAGTCCCTCCCAGGGCTGAGTCCCTTACTTTGAAGTGAGCCTCTCCTGGTCACCCTGTATTCCTGGCATCGAGTGGTTAGAGGTGAGGATCGTATTAAACATCCTGTGCTACCCAGGATAGCCCCTCACAACAAAGGCTATTCTGGCCCAAGTCAGTGGTGGCAAGATGGGGAGTCTCTGCTGCAGGCCAAGAAGTAGCCTGACCCTCATCTGTTTGGGCACACACATCCCATCATGCTTAAATCTTACCCTCTAGGAAGCAGGGTAGTCTATTGGTTAAAAATTGTAAAGGTATGGGGGGAGCTGGACTTAAATAGACCAGACATGGGTTGTCATCCTGAGTTCACTGTTGACCTGGTTTAAATTCTGGAGCACCATTCATCAGCTACATGACCATCAGCAAAGCATCACCCTCTCTGAGCCTCAAGTTCCCTCGTCTATAAATATGGGTAAGAATCCTCACCTTTTGGACAGAGAAGGAGATTAAAGCCCCCCTCACATGCAAGCAGTGAGATTCCCTCATTAAGCAAAATTGTTGAGGACCCACCATGTGCCCGTGCAGATGAATCCATCAGTGAATAGAATGGATGGAGAGCCTTGGCCTTCAAGGAGCTTACCTTCCACTGGGAGGAAACAGACACGTCAGAATCAACCTAGTAAGTGATGCCCAGAGCACGTGGTCACACAAGAGCCAGAGCAGGGGGGTGGGCCGAGATGGGGCACTGGAAGGCGTGTGGCTGTTCTCCTCTCTCAAGGCAGCCTCCTCTTTGGGTTTTTCCTCCCAGCAGCAGTCACCTTGCTCTCCCCTAGCTCCAGTCCTTTCATCTGATTGTGCTGAGCTGTACCAGTGACTGTGAGGGTGTGGTCAGCCCCACCCATGAGCATGGCTCGGGGCTGGTTGGCTGTGAGCTGCCTCCAGGGCCAGTCAGCCACTGACCACACACCTGTCTGGCATTCTTTATTTCTTTGGGATTCTTTCTTTCAGCATCCTTCCCCCCTTCGAAGTGGAGTTTTAAAAAGACAAAATGTTTGTTTTAGTCCATCCTAATTAAATTGCTGCACAATTGCACTCATCTCACACACTAGCAAAGTAGCGCTCAAAAATTCTCCAAGCAAGGCTTCAACAGTAGGTGGACCGAGAACTTCCAGATGTTCAAGCTGGATTTAGAAAGGACAGAGTAACCATAGATCAAGTTGGCAACATCTGTTGGATCATCGAAAAAGCAAGAGAGTTCCAGAGAAACATCTACTTCTGCTTTATTGACTATGCCAAAGCCTTTGACTGTGTGGATCACAACAAACTGGAAAATTCCTAAAGAGATGGGAATACCAGACTACCTTACCTGCCTCATGAGAAATCTCTATGCAGGTCAAGAAGCAACAGTTAGAACTGGACATGGAACCATGGACTGGTTCTAAATTGGGGAAGGAGTACATCAAGACTGTATATTGTTACCCTGTTTGGTTAACTTCTTTGCAGAATACATCATGTGACATGCTGGACTGGTTGAAGCACAAGCTGGAATCAAGATTACCAGGAGAAATATCAATAATTTTATATATATGCAGATGACACCACCCTTATGGCAGAAAGTGAGGAACTGAAGAGCCTCTTGATGAAAGTGAAAGAGGAGAGTGAAAGAGCTGGCTTAAAATTCAACATTAAAAAACAAAGATCTTGGCATCAGGTCCCATCACTTCGTGGCAAATAGATGGAGAAACAATGGAAACAGTGACAGACTTAATTTTGGGGGGCTCCAAAATCACTGCAGATGGTGACTACAGCCATGAAATTAAAAGACGCTTACTCCTTGGAAGGAAAGTTATGACCAACCTAGACAGCATGTTAAAAAGCAGAGACATTATTTTGTCAACAGAAGTCCGTCTAGTCAAGGCTATGATTTTTCCAGTAGTCATGTATAGATGTGAGAGTTGGACCATAAAGAAAGCTGAGTGCCGAAGAATTGATGCTTTTGAACTGTGTTGTTAGAGAAGACTCTTGAGAATCCCATGGACAGCAAGGAGATCAAACCAGTCAATTGCAAAGGAAATCAGTCCTGAATATTCATTTTAAGGACTGATGCTGAAGCTGAAGCTCCAACACTGTGGCCACCTGTTGCAAGGAAATAACTCACTGGAAAAAATCCTGATACTGGGGAAGATTGAAGGCAGGAGGAACAGGGGACAACAAAGGATGAGATGGTTAGATGACATCACCAACTGGATGGACATGAGTTTGAGCAAGCTCTGGGAGTTGGTGATGGACCAGGAAGCCTGGCGTGCTGTAGTCCATGGAGTCGCAAAGAGTCAGACACAACCGAGTGACTGAACTGAACTGAATTAAAGGTGTAAATCAGAAGTTTGCTTAATCAAAGAGCCACGCACTCTTTCTTCCTAAAACTGAGCAAATGAGTGCCCTCTTCTTAACTTGAACTCCGAGAAGGCTGGATCCCATCTCACCAAAACCTCCCCACAGTGCATGATTTGCCTGTAAACAGCAGGTGCATGCATAGTAAGTCACTTCAGTCATGTCCAACTCTGCAACACTATGAATAGTAGCCCAGCAGTCTTCTCTGTCCGTGGGAGTCTCCAGGTAGGAATACTGGAGTGGGTTGCTATTTCCTCCTCCAGGGGATCTTCCTGACTCAGGGATCGAACTCAAGTCCCTTATGTCTCCTGCATTGGCAGGCAGTTTCTTTACCATTAGCACCACCTGGGATACCCAAGTAGCAGGTACAGCCCCTATAGTGGAAAGAGCTCAGTTTTTGGACTCACACATATCTATTTGTATCCTGAGCAGATAATTTAGCCTTCCTGAGCCTTGGTTTACTCACAAGTAAAATGGAAATAAACTCCCACCTTGCAGGGTGCTTGTGAGGATCAGAGAGAACTTATGAGAAGTGCTAAGAAGGGGAAGATGTTTAACGGCCTCTCTGTGATCTGTGGGCTTCCCTGATAGCTCAGTTAGTAAAGAATCCACCTGCAACGCAGGGGACTCCTGTTCGATTACTGGGTCAGGAAGATGCCCTGGAGAAGGCATAGGCCACCCACTCCAGTATTCTTGGGCTTCCCTTGTGGCTCAGCTGGTAAAGAATCCCCCTACAATGCAGGAGACCTGGATTCAATCCCTGGGTTGGGAAGATCCCCTGAAGAAGGGAAAGGCTACCCACTGCAGTATTCTGGCCTGGAGATTTCCATGGACTGTGTAGTCCATGGGGTCGCAAAGAGTTGGACACAACTGAGCGACTTTCACTTTTACTTTTCTGTGATCTATGTGGTGAACTTCACCCCTGCCCCTTCCCCTTTAGCCCCCGAGCCTAGCAGCTGGGTTCTAAGGAAACACAAAGCCAGGAATTCTTAGAGATAGGGCTCACCTAGTATAGCTCACCTGTCTGTTTTTTTCCCTTAAACTGCAACGGTAGAAAATCTCCAACTGTGGGAAATTTTTCAATAAAATTTTCAATTCTATGTTCAGAACATGAAACTGAAATTAAGATGTATTTTTTCCCCGTCAGATTGATAATATCATGTTGATGAGTGTGTAGGAAAGGAACTATCATATGCCTTTCTGGAGACTATCAAGTTGAACAGACTATTTGAAGGTCAATTTGGCAGTACATATCAAACGTTAAGAAGTAGCTACTTCTCAGACCAAGGAATTCTGTTTAAGGAATCTGCCTTATAGAAATACCAGCACAGATACCTAAAGGATGTTCACTGAGTCAAATACTAGCCAGACACTGGAAACGATTTTAATGTCCGTCAGTTGTAGTTGATTAAATCCATGTGGTTCATCCAGATTATGAGACGCTAACACTGTAGCCATTAAAAAGAATGGGTGACTTAAGAGGTACTGCTGCTAAGTCACTTCAGTCGTGTCCGACTCTGTGCGACCCCATCCCTGGGATTCTCCAGGCAAGAGTACTGGAGTGGGGTGCCATTGCCTTCTCTGCTTAAGAGGTATAAACTATATAAAATAAATAAGCTACAGGGATATATTGTACAGCACAGGGAATATAGACAATATTTTATTTGAATTACTATGTTGTATACCTGAAACTAATACAATATTGTAAACCAACTGTACCTCAGTTTAAAAAAAGATTGGGTGACTTCAGGGTGATGAAAGCGTGACACTGTGAATGTACTAAAGTCCACTGACTTGTTCACTGTAAAAGTGGTTAATTTCATATGATGTGCCTTGTCCCTGCATAAATTCTTTTTTTTAAGAGTGAGTCTTATAACATGGAGAGACATGCTGTTGAGTGAAAAGAGAAGATGTCGTGTTTTCTGTGAATGTTAGCAAATGCATAGAGAAGGTTCAGAGAGATCTCAAACTTAAAGCAGTCACTTCTAGAAAGTGGACTTAGAAAAATGAGGGGATTGGTACTTAATTTTATATACTTCTACATGAAAATTCAAAGTTAGCATACAAGACTTTCAACCTGGTGGTGGAGAGGGGAAATTTGAAGTTGGTCAGGGACTGAAAACATAACAAAGAAGGCGGTTGATGCCCTCAAGTGAAAGTGGAGAACGTCTTTCATTTTGAATCTTCCTTTTCGTGTTTTCCTCTCCTTCTGCGCTGCAGTTCCCGCCCCAGCTGGCATCAGAGCCGCAAACTGAGATGAGAGAGTCTCTTGATGACTCACTTTGCTTGTTGTGACCTTCTGTGCCTGTAGCTAATTGATTTTTAGTGCTGGAGGCATCTGCGCGCAGTAGTCTGGTCACTGTTTATTATAAGGGTCTGTTTTCAAGAGATCCCAAGGATTTGCAAGATACTGTTAGTGAACTGTATTTGGAGCAAATGCTTTCTTGGCCAGCCCTGGGCTGGTCCAGTGATTGTGAGCTCACCCACGAGCCCAGAAGCTCACAGACACCTGTGCCAGCCTGCAGAACTGTGGTGCTGTTTGAAGCATCCTGCTTCCAGGAAGTTGTGGTCATACCCTGAAGCCCCTTGGCAGTCTCTTTTTAAATTTTTCATTTACTCATTTTTCTCGATTGATGAAAAATTATAAACTAGGTAAAAAAAATACCTATAATGTAATCAGACAAAAACAGTAGAATTTTGTGGCGTTCCTTCTGTATCTTCGCACATGTGCACTTTATAAAGTGTTCATGTACAGATTTGAATTCTGATTTTATTTTGACTTACAAAGAAGGGATTTTTAGCTGCTAAAACTATCTCAAAAAAAAAACAAAAACAAAAAAACACCACAGAACTATCTCAGAATTGTCTTATTGGCTAGATAACATTCTATCAAGCAGATGTGCGTGTGTGTGTGCAGGCTCTTTGTGACCCCAAGGACTGTAGCCTGCCAGGCTTCTCTGTCCATGGGGATTCTCCAGGCAAGAATTCTGGAGTGGGTTGCCAGGCCCTCCTCCAGAGGATCTTCCCAACCCAGGGATCATACCCAAGTCTTCTCCTGTGTCTCCTGCATTGACAGGCGGTTTCTCTACCATAGTGCCACCTGAGAAGCAGATGAATTCTAATGTACTCAACAATGTTATGGATAGTTCTTGTTATGGATAGTTCTTTTAAAATATACTTTCTTAAATTTTATTGTTGAATCTCAAAATATTTGAAAGCTACCTTAGAAGGTCTCAGTGATGATGACTCATATTTCACATGCAAAATCAGTTCCTACCCTCAGAAGTTTCTAGTTCAGAGCAGATGACTGTAAGTATCATGAAGTGTGATCATCACTATATCAGAGATATGTCCAAATGGTTCTGGGAAAGGATGGGAGAACATTGGTACAGGCTCCCTAGAGGAGGTGTTTGCATTATACCTATCCCAAGGACAGTTAGGAGTTAGCCAGCAAGGCAAAGAAAGAAAAGCATTCCAGAAAAAGAAGACTGCTTGAAGGAAGCACAAGTGGCAGAGCATGGTGGGTACATTTAGGGTATATCCAGCAGATAACCGTGTAGAGCTGGAGAATAGGGGGCTTATGGTTGAGTGGTAGGAGATGATCCTAGATGTACAGACTGTGGTCAGGTTACAAGAGGACTTCAGTGCCCAACCAAGGAGTTGGAACTTCACGTTCAAGGCCACAGACATGTGGCCACAGCCATGGCAGGGAACACTTGCTAAATAAGAATGTCACTTTTGAGCACAGCAACACCTCATTGCTTCAGCAACATTTCCAATAAGTGTGTTGAAATCTTCTAGGATGAAAGCTGAAGATGATGCACTCAGCTTTCTTCTTGATCATTTGCATTTGTCACGAGAAAGCACTGTGCTAGCATGTCTCAGCCACACAGGAGGACTTTGGATGATTAGACCACCCCAAAGTCTACTAGAACCTCTTTGGAAAAATAAGAAAAATAAGGCGAGACTGGTGTCCTTTGCTGCCAAGATGGTAACTGACAGAACTGAAATTGAGGTGAATGTAAACCGAAAGGGGACTGTTTCAGCCCCTTAGTCTCTACGTGGCTCTTCCTGGCTTAAATCACACTGAGACCCAGGGGCTCAGCTGGTGTTGGTGGAGCTTGCCGCTCCCTTGCTCCCCACCTTGAGCTCTCTCCTTTCGTTCTGTGTGTCCCTTTATGCTCTCCTGTAGCATACACAATCTTCTATGTGACCAGAGTGAATTGCTGCAAGAAACCGCTGCTTATGTTATCTCTTGAGCTTACAGTCCTGAAGGAATGATCGTCTGTTCTTTCTCCCATGGAGCACACAGCAAATTTCAGGGAATTAGGTCCCCTCTCTGAAGCAGGGTGGTGGGGTACTCTTGATTGATCAGGCCTGGGGGAGTCTGCCCAAATGAAGTGAGAGCGGTTACCCAAGGAGAGTGGGCTGTATTCCCACAAGGAGGAGAGTCGGCCTACTAGCCAAATGTTGGGTTGGTTTGTTTTTTGAAGAACATCCACTTGTGTTAACTTTTGTTCTCGAGAGCGGAGGTGTCCACGGAAGAAAGCAGAGCCCGTCCCTTGCCTGAGAGCCGCCTGTGCGCACGCGTTTGACCTGAAGTGCTCTTAGGCCGTGGTACACAGGGCTAGCCCAGAGTCTCGCAGAACGGATACTCCCAGCACGTCTCTGAGAGCGGCCCCTTGCCCAATTTTCCTCAGCACGTAGGCGAGAGACAATACCCTGCTTCCCAAGGCCTCGTGGCATTTTCCTCTCCTTCTTGCAAATGTCTGATTTATGTTCTGTCAGTGGCAGGAAGCCACTCAAATGATCCACCCAGTCCTGCTGCTGTGCCTGTGACGGTTTGTTTTTCTCTTTGTTCAGCGGTCCATCAGCTTCCGCAGTGAGAGCCGCCCCGACCTCCTGGGCCCCCGACCCTGGTCCAGGAATGCTGCCCCCTCGAGCACTAAGCGGAGAGACAGCAAGCTGTGGAGTGAGACCTTCGACGTGTGCGTCAATCAGATGCTCACGTCCAAGGAAATCAAACGGCAGGAGGTAGGCTGGGGCCCCTGGAGTTGGGCGTGTGTTTGGAAAAAGGTGCACTACGGGTGAGAGCCAGGCCGGCATCTATGCCAGTGTCTCCAAGTGAGTTCTTCACCGCATTGTTAGAAGGAGGACGAATGGGGATGTCAGACCTTGTAAGGAACTGAGAAGCCAGCATCCAGCTGGTTGGATATGGCCCTGACTTAAAAATAAAACTGACTGGGGACTTCCCTGGTTGTCCAGTGGCTAAGACTCGGTGCTCCTAATGCAGGGGGCCCAGGTTCCATCCCTGGTCAGAGAACTAGATCCCACATGCCACAACTAAAGATCCCACATGCTGCAACTAAGACCTACAGCAGTCAAAGAAATAAATATTAGAAAGGAAAAAAAGAAAGTGATGTGAAAATTTGATTTTACAAAGAAGATGAATCAGGAAGTGTCTATTCACAGAAATAATCACATTAATTAATTATTACATTAATTATACCACATTAATTATTATATTAATTATATCACATTAATTATATCTTAATAGCACCTTCTGGAATACTTTAAAATATTCAGTTTATGAAACTTTGATCCAGTTTTATGGAAGACTTTAGTATGGAATGCAGTTAATTTCATTCCCTATAAATTTTCTGCATCTGTGGCTCTAGATGGCTATGATAATATTACTTTATCGGGAACTTGTCATGTGCCAAGCTGTGCTAAACACTTCAAAGGTGTATCATCTAGGGAAATTCTTGGAATATCTTTTCTAATAGAAAACCTGACATTGGCGAAAGGAGTAGTTGAGAACTTTCTAGGTTTTTGACTCAGCAGTTCTTTTCTAGGACGTTATCTGCCAGGCACATTTGTACATAGATGAAGCAAAGTACGTGTAAGGTTATTCATTACAGAAACATTTAAAACAGTGCCAGAAAGAACCCGAACATCTATTATCAAGGCCTGGTTCCATAATGAATGCCCATACCTTCTGTAACTATAGAAACACAGGAAGTGTTGGCTAAGTGGATAAAACAAGACACAAAGTAGGGTGTTATAGTATGGTACCATTTATGTAGAAGGAAACATGAGTGTGTGTGTATTTGCGTGAACAGGAAAGTCACTCAGTCGTGTCCAGCTCTTTGCGACCCCATGGTCCTATACAGTCCATGGAATTTTCAAGGCCAGAATAATGGAGTGGGTAGCTTTTCCCTTCTCCAGAGGATCTTCCCAACCCAGGGATTGAACCCAGGTCTCCTGCATTGCAGGCGGATTCTTTACCAACTGAGTCACAAGGGAAGCCCAAAAATACTGGAGAGGGTAGCCTATTCCTTCCAGTGGATCGTCCCGATCCAAGAATCAAACTGGGGTCTCCTTCACTGCAGGTGGATTCTTTACCAACTAAGCTATGAGGGAAGCCTTGTATTTGCTTATAGACGCATAAAATATTTCTGAAAAGGAGGTGGTAACATTGTTGACTCCTGATAGGAGAACTAGGTGGTGGGAAGGAGACAAGAGGGAAGTTTTCACCATGTGGCCATTCCTATGCTATGAATTTTGAACCATGTCAATGTATTATCTATTTTTTAAAATGAATAGGTAATTTAAAAATAATATGTACACTAATATCATTTTCAGAAATATTAACAGTGGCAAAATTTTAACAGTGGTTAACAAGATGATATTGTGGATGATTTAAATTTTTCCTCTTTATATTTTTCTGTGTTTTCCCAAGTGTGAATAGTGTGCATATATAACTTGGACTTTCTGATAGTAGGAAGGAAAGATGGGAGGATTGGTTCTGCAGACGAGGAGATTATTAAGGTACAGGGTCACCCACCTAGAAAGTTGCAGAGGTGGGATTTGAACCCAGGTCTGTCCTACTCCAAAGCCCATGGTCTTCATGCTTTCCACACACACAGATGCCTGCCCACCGTCTACCCCACTACAGCTTCCGTGGTCCTCCTCTCCTGGGGACCACACTGAGCTATGGTGAAACAGACACAAGGAAATCTGAGGAAGGTCCAGTTTCCTCCTCCAGGGGATCTTCCCAACCCAGGGATCAAACCTGAGTCTCCTGCATTGGCAGGCGGCTTCTATACCACTGAGCCACCGGGGAAGCTCCCAGGGTCCAAGTAAAAATAGTTAATTGTACTGTGCCTACCCACGTCCTGGACGTGATAATGCTCTATAGTTATATAAGGTGCCACCAGTGCAGGAGGCTGAGTCATGGCTCTACAGATCCTCTCTGTATTATTTTTGTAACTCCTCATGTGAGTCTATAATTATTTCAAAATAAAAAGTTAAACAAAATATGGGGTACCAGGAGGTCATGATGTGGAAACTTTACTGGACCTTGAGAGGGGTCACCATGCACTGGCCTCCAGCACAGCGTCCGGCCTCCACCTGTTGCCAAGGAGCCCGTTCATCACCCCACTGTTCACCAGGCCCAGGGATGCAGGTGTTCTCCACGCCTGCTGCCTCCTTCCCTCTAATTCAAAACACATGCCGTAGTCCCTGAACCATCCCCACAAACATGCAGTCCTTTAATAACATTACGTTTGCCAACAGTTCAGATTCTTAGGTGAAAGTAAAAGACTGTTCTGTGCATCATAGCTCTTAGATTAAGATGGCTTAATAGAGCCAAATTAGAGATTGTTCATTTACACACATTTTCACACAGCCAGCTCCTGTGATTTTATTTATTGTACAGTGTGAAGGTGAGAAGTAATTTAGAATGAATTAACTTTACCAGACATTTAGAGTGATAAAATACTGGATTCTTCCTACAATGCAGCCTTAACACAAGTGGCTGATAGGAATAAAGCTCTCTGTTGAGATTCACCTTCTGTTGAATAGAAGGAAGACAAATTGTGATGGCCCGGTTAATAATAATTCTGTATCCATCACTGAGAACAGACCCTGTATCATTTATTATGATTGCCATTCACAGCCAAGACACAGACTCACAGTCATGGCTCAAATTCTAATTATTTCACCTAAAATAACTCTTGTCTTGTTCAGCTGCATCAAAATTCTGTAAGTGAAAGATGACTTGTTGGATTGGAAGCATAAATGGAAACTCTTTTTCCCACAAACAGAAAAGCACACTACACAGAAGTTTTGCATAATTGTTTCTTTGTAGGTTTTAGTCACTAGATACAGTTGCTTTGGGTTAATTTCATGTTTTAAGAATCCTGTAAAAATCCTGAAGAAATAAGCAGATTTGGGGCTTTGAGCACTGGCACCAGCATCATTTGAATTTGGTCTCATAAATGAAAGTTCAGTAAACGTGTGTTATCTTTCCTTGCAGGCAATCTTTGAGCTTTCTCAAGGAGAAGAAGATTTAATAGAGGACTTGAAATTGGCAAAAAAGGTACATTCAAATCCAGTGGTCCTTTGAGTCACCTCCTGCTTGTTTTCCTCTGAGTAATTTCACAGTTCTAAGACTGTACTTTATGATCACTCTTTTTATGACTAAGACAGGTCATAAAAAATTTGAGAAGAACCTACAAACCAAGTAGTAGGGAAAATGGCTCAAAGCAAGAAGGCTCTAGACCTGACACCTTTAGGGCTGGCACCTGTGCATGTCTCTAACGCAGTCAAAGAATACCTCAGTTTAATCAGAAAGTGTTCATGAGGCCTGGCTGCACATGTATTTCATTGTCCTAGAAGTCTCACAGGCGGGACTCCCTCAGCCCTGGGAGGGAATGTGCAGGCATCTGAAATTGGAATGGTGTCTTAGAAAGAAAGTCATTTGAATCCCATAAGTGGGTAAAGTCATTCATGAAGGCAGTTGAATACTGGCTTGTTAAGTTAGGGTCTTTCATATGGAAACTTGTCCGTAATCACTTTGTGTGTGGGAAGGGAGAGGAAATTCATGCCTTGTAGTCTATGTAATCTTGACAGCCATCCTGCCTCAAAAACCTTTCCATTCCATTGTCCCCCATGAAGGCTAAAATCCAGACTTCCTCCTGTGACACTCACAGCTTTCTCAAAAAATTGCAGGGTGGGAAAGATGCTTCCCTTCTTTTAAGTGTCCTGTGTGTGTGGATGTGCTCAGTAGCTCAGTTATGTCCCACTCTTTGCAACCCCATGGGCTGTAGCCCGCCAGGCTCCTGTGTCCATGGAATTCTCCAGGCAGGAATACTCATGTGGGTGCCATTTGCTTCTGCAGGGGACCTTCCTGACCCGGGAAACTAACTTTATGCTAATATCAAGTCCCATCTGTAGCATTCCTGAGAGATGGCCATCCGAGCTTTTGTTGGATACAGCCAACAAAATTGAGTTTTGGGCAGGGTTGAAGATGAAGAAGATGGGGAGGACAGAGAAGGCATTTAACTCTAGCAGACCTCTTGCTGGTCATAAGTCCAGCTCCTCCTTCCTCCTCCAAGATCAACCTCCTTACCTTTTTCACTTGTATCCTTTGCTTTGCTGGTCCTGTTTTCCTGCAAACCCCTCCCTTTCATTTCAACTATCCATGTCCACCTGTCCTCCAGAAGCAAACTAAAATCCCAGTTCATTCAACAGTATTTACTACCTCCTCCTCTGTGCCAAGCACCTCATCTTTAAAATATCCTGTAGCCAACCCACCTCTAATTCTCTGATCTGCTAGAGCAGTTATCATCTGGTGAATTTTTGCTGCCATGTGACATCTCTCCTATTTTTAATCTTAAACTTTTTTTAACATTAATTTTTCCATACCTTTTTTTTTAATCTTCCCAGTGAGCTTTATAAAACTCCTTGAAGGCAGGGACTCTGCAGTCGCAGTCTCTGCAGCGCCTTGGGTATAATCGTGTATGCATGTATTCATGATCAACCCAGTCCATCCCAAAGGAAATCAGTCCTGAATAGTCATTGAAAGGACTGATGCTGAACCTGAAACTCCAAAACTTTGGCCACCTGATGTGAGGAACTCATTGGAAAAGACCCTGATGATGGGAAAGATTGAAGGCAGGAAAAGAAGGGGACAACAGAGGGCAAGATGGTCCGATGGCATCACCGACTCGATGGACATGAGTTTGAGCAAACTCTGGGAGTTGGTGATGGACAGGGAAGCCTGGCATGCTGCAGTCCATGGGGTTGCAAGAAGTCAGACACAACTGAACAACTGAACTGAACTGTGGTTTACTTACCATTAATAAGAGGTGATAAGACTGGCAGAGATTTTGCCCTCTTTGCTTCGATTTCATAGTAAAGGATGCCAAGCACCTTTTCTCCCCTTCACAGTTTAAATACAGACTGATTGAAAAATAACCTAGTGGTAACTAATTTTGTACATAAGGGGAATTTTTCAAGCTGCTGGACCTTCAATAAAGTTAATTTTTAAAACATCATACAAATCAAATCTGCTCTATAGTTAGAATTCTTGCCCTTTCTGAGATGTAAGATATACTAGGGGGAAAAAAAAGTTTGAAAAAATCAACTTTGGTTTATCAACAATTGCAAAGGCTGAAGGCAATACCGGATTCTCATCTGCTCCAACCACACCCATCTGCTGTTTGTGCAGCATTATGGGAGAAGTCACTGGGGAAAGCCAAATACTCTGTTACTGTGTAGGGCCTCTCAGAAGCCATTTACATTAACAGCTTGCTTTCTCTGATTGTAAATGCGTGCTTCCATCTCTTGCCCTTCTTGTGCAGGCCTATCACGACCCCATGCTGAAACTCTCCATAATGACAGAACAGGAGTTGAATCAAATTTTTGGAACACTGGACTCCCTGATTCCTCTCCATGAAGGTATAATTTTGTTCCCAGGATGAGTCGTGACTTGTAGCATTAACTGAGTTGTCTTATAACAAGTCACGGTTATGTAATAACGTGAGTAACCCAGACTTTCCCAGCCCTGTTCATATTTTGAGTGCCTAACAAAATAAGGACTCTCTTTGTTTTCTCACCAGACCTCCTTAGTCAGCTTCGAGATGTCCGCAAGCCCGATGGCTCGACTGAGCACGTTGGTCCCATCCTCGTGGGCTGGGTAAGAAAAGTTCTCTGGCTTTGACTGAAGATGATTTTCAGTAATGTCAATGGAGTTTCATTTTAGCTGGGCTTTTTTTATAGGCAAACTTTTGGTTTCACATCAGAAAAAATTAAAATAGCAAGTTTCTAGTATAATTTATCATTATATTTATTAGCCTTTATTGTCTCAGAGCATGGAAACAATTTTTTTCTTATTATAAATGAACTGCATTTAAAGGTAACATGGCCTTTGTGCAATAAAAGAAGTAAAGACCCACATGAAATTGTTACTAGTTTCACATCAAATTAAGTAAAGCTAATTAATATTCACATCAGGCCAATTACAACTATAACTATTAACTCTTTTATTCTAGTGAAAATTTAAGGACAGCTTCCTGTCCATCACTAAGAAAGCTTTATTCATGCTACACACACAAAAACAATTTCTTATGGTCAAATGTCATTTCATAAACAAGGTAATAACTAAATACTGTTAATGTTTAGCATATATCTGATCCTGTGTAACTTCTTACGAGAGCTGGGTATTATTCTGATCTGTATCCCAACATAACCCGTACCCTTTCATAATTGAAGAAATTAGTTGTGAGTTTAGATTATGGTGTCGATAGGTTTTTGGTTCTGGGGCTGAGTTGGTGTTTTACCGAGCACATACAGTGGTTGTTCAGTTGTAGTTTATTTTAGACAAGGTATGCACTTGCTGTTTTGCCACAGGCCCCACTGCTCCCTATTATGCATTTCTATTTCCCTCTGTAAGTCCTTGAGTGTTCCACCCCTGCTCCAGGTGTTTTTCATTTGTTTTGAAGCAGATGATGAAAGCAGATTACTTTGAAGACTTCTTCCAGGCAGTATTAGGTCCCTCTGATCCACAGTGTTCCAGAAGAATAGGCAGGAAGTGCCACAGTAGCAGAGCTAGAGTCATTCCACTATTTGGAGAGTGTGTGAAGATTATAAATCCTGTTGCCGTGTGAGTTCTGTTTATCCAGTTACACTTTATTTGTATTTTAACCTTCCTAAACCTTCCAGCAAGTAAGCTTTGCAATTGATCTCTCTTCTTACCTTAATGCTTCTCCATTACTGCCTTGATCAAGAAATTTGACGGTTTCATGACTTAGCTTAAGTCCAGGAGTGAGTTTTAGCACTGAGGCTGAAATATCCCAAGGGTATCTGAAAGTCAAGTAATGTTCTAAGATGAATAATTTAGAAAATGTGCCTTAATATTTCAAGACAGATCATTCATCTTATTTTTTTTTTTTTACTTTTCATTTTATTATGAGCCCTGGTAGATGTCTTAACTTCGTTAGCCCACAAAGAAATTTCTCTAAAGAGAGTCAGCCAGCTGGAGACAGAGGAGGTGTAATGAGATGAGAGAGTCTGCCTTACTGTTTCTTAAACTTCTTCAGTCTGTGGACTGCTTTGGTGGGAGAAGGAACAACTTCGGAATGGCACGATGACGCCTCTGTTTTTGATGAGATGGCAGTGTAGAACTATAAGGTTTCCTTAGACATCATATACAAATTGTCTGTTCATGCAAGAAGCAAAAATGAATGCAATTTGCCTTGTTACTTTTCTTTTTCTGAAATAAATGCACTTTTGTTAGGAAATTGGTTTGATTTGAGGGTAGGTTTTGTAGTCCTTTTCTGTACATACGCCAAAGACGTCTGACCATGCCAGTCCATTGCTGTCTGGACACTTAGACATCAAATGGGAACTTGCAGCTTGAAGAGCAGCCTAAAATTACACAATTGGCCCATTGTTACCAGATCTCATGGGAAATGGTCCTTATTTATCAGGCCTGATGAGCTGTTAAATGTTTTCCCTCTCTTCACTGCAGATGTGTCCGTGCGAGTGGGAATTGTAAACCAAGGGGTACATCTGTTTGAGTTCTGGTCTTTTTAACAGAGCAAAATAAACATCTTAGTAGACTTTGAATGAGAAAAGTCAAAGCCCATTCCACCCATGAAAAATTGATTTATTTCCCCCCAAAGGAAAAAAGTGAGCAAAAAAGCTCTTTTAAACAAGTAAGCCTCCCAAGTGGGATTGCCCTGACCAGTCCTTTTGACCTTAGAATGAATCAATTGCTTTTGCTTTGAAGACCTTAAAGAGAGTGGTGGGTTTTTTCAGGGAACCACCTTCATTACTGGAGATCAGTAACCATGGGCTGGCCTGTTCTCATAAGCCTCCCTTTCTCATAAAGAAACAACTTTCCAAATTACATCTTCATGCTAACATTTTTTCAGTAATAAAATAATTTATCAGCGCTGCAGAGCAGCAAGTTCTCATGTTAATTTGAGTTCTAATTAAATTTTCATTCCAAAGAGAGAGTCAGGGTACATGGAAGCAAAAAAAAAAAAAAACCAACTTTGTTCTATCACTTTTCATAATGTTAGGAAGGTAGAAAGAATTTCTTAAAAAAAAAAAAAGAAAGCATTTCCCTTAGTCTAAAAGATGGGGAGTACTTCAGAACTCTCAGAGGTTGTGGGGAGGACAAATACGCTTCAGACTGGTTTTGTCTCCAGCTAAGCAAGTAGTTTTGCTTCTCTAAACCACAATTTCTTCAATAAAAATATTTTTGGAGTAAATAGTAATAGCTGGTAGCTACTAATTTTTAACTGGGAACCAACCTCCTGTTAATGCTTTTTATCTGCTGTATCTCAACATCTCACTAAAAGAGGATATTAGTATATGCATTTTGTAAGTGAAAGGCTTCTGAAGGGTCCCCTGACTAGTAACTCAGTTAGGCTTTGAACGTGATTCTCCCTGTTCTAGAGTTATTGCACTGTATTTGGAAACCAAGATATGTGTATTCTTCATTCCCTATCTGGTTATAGATCACTTGTGGCTTTTTCTAGCCAGTGAGCTGAACCAGATAGTTTTTCAGGTTATGCTCAGGAAATGAGGACCCTGTCAGGTGTGAACACAGGACCAGAGCCAGATTTGGTTTCCACGGCAGCAGGGGCGGCATGATCAGAGAGAGTAATGGCCCGTTGGACAGCAAGTGGCAGCGTGGTCGGTGTTCTTAGCTAGAGTACATCTGATGGTTACTACTGATTTGTTTCTCCATAATGAAAACATTGGGCATTTCCAAGTCTTTTGAAAAGGCAAGGAAGTGGAAATGAAATTAAGAGGTCCTGAATCTCTAATTAACTCTGAAGATCTGAGTTACAAGCCACAGTGCAACATGTGGGGTGTGTCTGTGTGTGTGTAAGTTCTAATTGTTATTACTTTCAAACACAACATAGAGAAAAGAATTTCTGTAGCCCTTTTAAATTCGAATAGAGAGGTTTTTTGTTTTTGTTTTCATTACATGTAAGGAAGGTACATGTAAATGTACTGAGAAATGTTAAACTCAACAGTGAACTTTTTAAACATTATGCATCTAGGAAGTTTGTGTATGTGTGCATGTGTATAGGCACCAATTGTCATTACTTCCAAATATAACACTGAGAAAGGAATTTCCAAGAAATGTTAAACTCAACAGTGAACTTTTTAAACATTATGCATCTAGAGTGTTTGTGTATGTGTGCATGTATATAGGCACCAATTGTCATTACTTCCAAATATAACATTGAGAAAGGAATTTCTGTAATTCTCTTTAATACAAATATAGATTTTTAATAACATGTAAAGAAAGTAGACATTTCCAAGGAATGTTAAACTCGACAGTGAACTTTTTAAACTTGACTTCCATGGTATCTTGTCTGATGTCAATCACTGAGAAAATAATTTCGATAAAAGGTGTAAAAGCAGCAGCAGAACAGTTAAACTTTGACCCATTGTTCAGATGCCGCTGCAACTTTTTTTTTTTTGCAACTTATTTTTAAGCTGAGTTCACAAACCATCAAATATTATCTAATCCAGTAATCCATTAAACGTTAATTTATTAGTTCATTCAAAATACAGACTTTGTCTGCTGTATAGTGGGCCTAGTGCACAGCACTGAGGATGCAAAAATGAAAGACCCTCTTGCCACCGTCTCACACTGAATCATTCTACAGAACAGGCGTTGTGGTAGATGTGACTTCCTAGTCCAGGGAGGGAAGCAAACACTGTAGGACCATTGGCTGCATTTTATTGCCTCTGGTGACCTTCTGGAAGCTGACAGCTTGTACATGAGGGTGCCATCATAGGGAGGAGTGGAAAGGGGAGATGAGCAGCCCTTTCACTGAGTCTTTGACCTTGTGTTTGCACCTTGTGACTAATGGATATGTCAGGAAAATTAGTATTTAGCTGGAAGGGAGATGGTGGACTCAAAAGTGTTCCAGCGTCTTAAAATTTATTCTTTGCATAGGGCTTCCCTGGTGGCTCAGTGGTAAAGCAACTACCTGCCAATGCAGGTGATGCAGGTTCAATCCCAGGTGGGGAGAGGGGTGGAGAGCCCTGGAGAAGGAGATGGCAATGTTGGCCCTCCAGTATTCTTGCCTGAAACATCCCATGGACAGAGGAGCCTGGCAGACTACAGGCCACAGGATCACACAGGAGTCAGCCAGGATTTAGTGACTAAACAACAACAACAAAATTCTTTGCATGGAATTGTGATATTAACCGTAAGGTATATTTTGGCCTGTCAGAACTAATTTAAAAGACATTTGTAAATGATTTCTGCATCTCATTTTTTACTCATTATACATTTGTTTTAACTTCTTGGATTTCTTTATAATTGGTCTGCCTTGGAATCAAGAACTTTAAAACCAGTGTAGGTAGAGGTGCTTGCTCTGGGCCATGCAAAGGTCTGGGCTGTGGGGTCTGACTCCTTTCTTTTTGTGCCACCAACTCTTCTAGATTAGTTTCTTATTAATAATTTTAAAAGAACCCTCAAAAAAAAAAAAGAACCCTCATTAAAATTTTTTTTTTCCTTTCACCAGATACTTTTGAAAGTTTAAGACAATTCTGTATGCATATGCAATAATCCCCGTTGAGGAAAATTCTGAATTGTGTGCATATACAGTAATTCCAGCTCTTTTGAGTCTAGCTTAGATTGACAGAAATGCAAACAAATTATTGAGGTCTTAATAATCAAGAAAGTAAACATGCCACTAAGAAAATAACTGTGCAAGCAAGCGGGAGCCTAAAGAGCTATCTGTCTGTTGCCTGCCACTTTGAAGATTCTGTGTGTGTCTCCTCCAGCCATGCAAACAGAGAGATGTTGGGCAGGCCTGGAGACCAGTTAGGCTTTGTTCAGTCCCAATGAGTGATGTCAGCGTGTAGCTTCAGAGCATACTTGTTCTAATGCTGCACCCCTCCTTTCATGTTCCTTTCTTAGTTACCTTGTCTCAGCTCCTACGACAGCTACTGCAGCAATCAAGTAGCTGCCAAAGCTCTGCTGGACCACAAAAAACAAGATCACCGAGTCCAAGATTTCCTGCAGCGATGTTTAGAATCCCCCTTTAGCCGAAAACTAGATCTCTGGAATTTCCTGGATATTCCAAGAAGCCGTCTGGTGAAATACCCTCTGCTTCTTCGAGAAATCTTGAGGCACACACCAAATGATAATCCAGATCAGCAGCACCTGGAAGAAGCTGTGAGTTTCTTTCTCTCCTTGGTATTTCCCCAGTGGCTGGAAGATTGGGTAAATGTGTGAATGAAGGGTCCCTGGGTACCAGGACACAGGAATCTTGGGTTCAGGGCTTGACTCTTACATCAACCATGTTTTGATTTAGTGAATCAGTGCTATTCCTAATCTGTGAAATGCAGTATTTACATGAAATGCACTCTAAAGTCCCTTTGACTCTAAACTTTCTTGATTCTGAATAGGTGACTTTGTAATCTGTTTGTTGCAATTCCTGATTATTACGGTAAGATCTCTGTAAAGATTTTAAATTGAATAGCTTTGTTTAGTTAGCAAATGGAAGTTTCCTTTTGCCTTTTACTGAAGCCCATTTGTGAAGTCAGCACCCACTTGAAACCCAAGTTTCCTTGGCTCCAGATTGACGCATGGAGCCTAGTCAAATCTATTCACCAGCAACTGTATTGGGTATGGGGTTGGGTGGTTTGGGAAATATGGATTCTTCCCTAGCAGGAATGTAAGACCAGGAAAAATTGGATCCATATCATGGGATCTGGTGACCTGTGACATTCTGCCCAGAGAGCTCAGTTCTGGTTGCGGTGCTCTGCAGGACAGGGCAGAGGAGATGACAGGCCAGAGGCGCAAACAGCCAGGGCAGAGGTGTAGAGAAGTGGCAGGGTACATCATGCCAGCGAGTGCCATTGATCAGTTTGCCTGGGGTTGATAATAGTCAGAAAACAGCAAGAGAAGGGACTGAGGGTGGTGGTTCACATTGGGTATACGGTTGTAAATATCAATTTGAGACCCTTTTCCTTTCTTGTGCTTTTGTTTCTTAAGTAGCCTAGATTCAGGTTCAAATTCCAGCACCGTCACTGGCAAGCTGTGTGATCTTAGACATGTAACATTGCATCTGTAGCACAGGGGTCAGCGGAGACTAGGGACAGGGAAGCAAGTGGGGAGGATGTTGCAGTGGTCCAGAGGCATAGCCTTGGAAACCTGCTCAGGGAGCTAGCAGTGAGGATGCAGGCTAAGAGACCAGTTCTAATAGTTCATTCCCTGACTGGATCTGGGACAGTAATGAGCTGATAAACAGAGGTGATTGGAAAATCGATCAGAAGCCTTGAGTCTGTGGAGCAAACTGCCTGTTTCTTCCCAGAGAGGGGCTTAATAAGATCGGGTTGGCCAAAGAGTTTTCTGTAAGATGGTATGGGGAAAACCCAAATGAACTTTTCGGCCAACTCAATAGTAATTAGTAACAATAACAGTAGTAAATAGTAATGGCAACAACAATAATAACAATAACACCTGCTGACATGTATTGAATACCTAGTAAATCAGCTTTATGTGATTGTCTAATGGGTTATGTATCTCACTTAACCCTCATACTAACCTGTGAGAAAGCTGTTCATGTTAGGGCCATTTTCCAGATAAGGCGTGGGGGCATTAAATAATTCGCCCAAGTCTGGGCCAACAAGTAATGGAGTTGATATCGAAGACTGCCAGTCTTACGACTTCTCCACTTCTTCATGCTCCTCTGCCACAGAGCTGAAAGCCTGGCTACTTTCTTAAGCCCCTGTTGCCTCTGGAACTACAGAAATCTGTCTGGCCGCCAGGCTTTATGGAGGGCCTCACCAATCCAGAGCTGGGCCAGTTGTCCGTGGAGAGACAGAGAAGAACAGGAAAGACTCTCCTGATTCACAGGGTGTTTGAGGTGTCTGGCAGGCCCAGCATACAGACCAGGCTCCCAGTCCAGCACAGCGGGGAATGCAGGCAACAGAGATGAGGCCCCGCTCACTTCTTCACGTCTGTTTTTATTACTCGGAAGAGCAATACCGTGGCCTCCTCTCCATATTTCATCCCAGCAAGTGTGTGGTCTGTAAGAATGAGGACAACAGGGAACTCGACCTAGTCTAAATAATTACTTTTGTGAAGAACACAAGCCTGCCCTGAGTTTTCCAGTAAAGATTTCTTCTTTTTAAAACGCAGCATGAAAGAATAATGCTTTGTTTAAAAACAAGAAAAAGAAAAAACCAGTAAGCTAAAGTTCGAATTTAAAAACAGATAAGAATATGATTGTTTGCAATACACCAGTCTCCTTAGTGCATAAAATTCTTCAGGCTAATTTGCCAAGTTCTTCAGGCAAATTTACGTGTGAAGCATGGTATACCTGCATTTGAAAATGTCTGCAAAGCAAGTCTTCTGAATGTCCATTTACACTGTATAGGCACAGCAATTTTTTTTTCCTCTTCTCTACAAAATCCTTGTGGCATTATCCTGGATGAACAGAAATGTTTAGCCCTGTACTCTTGAGCGCATCGTGAATGTTTGATAACCGTAAAATACACACTACCATCATAGCTTGACTAATATGTTCCCTGAATAAATTTTCCTCCTATGAGAAGGAAAAAATCAGGGAACTCTAAATAAATTGCTTCTACACCAAGCATTCAGTCTTATGATTAGATCTAAAGAAAGATCTTGTTTTTTAATGTAGTGTGTAAACTACCACATCTGTATTAGAATTGCTTAATAGTGCTTTGAAAGGTTGATAGAAATTTCCCCCCAAAGAGAACATCTTAAAATAGGACTTTGGATACTTGTATATTCCAGATCTGGTTGTTTAATGTTTTGTATTCTAAGGATTGTTTCAGTCAGAAAATTATCCTGCAAGCCATCTCTTTCTTCTGCCTGCCACTGCTCCAATTCCACCCCCCCCCCCAAAAAAAATCACTGGAATCAATGGAAAGAACAGTCCTTTTTTTTTTTTTTTTTTTTTTTTTGATGCAACAGCAGTGAAGCCTGCTCTTCTTGGTCCATGTCAGGAGCCAGCAAGTAGATGATATTACCACACAAGGGGGGAGACAGACAGGGCTTTCAGAGTCTACATTGAGAATGACAATTCCAGCATATGGGGGTTTAATCCTTATTCTGTTACGGATATCTTTCATCATGTCACTTTACCAGCCCCTGCCCTTCAGCGTGAACCCAAATGAGAAATGCAATGATAAATTTAATTTAAATGCACAGCTACCATGACTGTTGGTTATTGGCAATATCCTATGTGTAACTTTATTCCTTGCTGCAATTCTGCAAAATAGATTCCTCTCGAGAACTGGTACAGAGAGATTAGACATGGCATGCAGGTATATTAGTTATGTATATAACTGAATATAAATATAAAAGCAGTATTTTCAATACATGAAAGCAGACCCAGAGTCACTACAATAAATACAGATGCAGAATATGGAATAACACCAAATGTTTCCATTCTTTTGTCTCTTTTTATTTTTTTTCAAACACCAGAGAAAGAAGCAGCATTTGAGAGTAGTCATAGCTGCCTAAGGAAGCACTGTGGCTTTTGAGTTTATTAATCTTCATGTGATATGCCAGCTGTTCAGTTCCTGAGTTAAATTAGGAAATGAACGTAGCTTTATGCCTATAGTACATCCTCTTCTGGTTTCCTGGATTCTTGCAGGAAATTCAGAAAATTAACTCAAATACTGATTAATTCCAGCTGCCCAGGTACACCTAGTAATGTCTGATAAGATGAGACACAGCACTTAATGCTCAGTCTTTAAAAACAAGGGAAAAGTATGAGTTTCAATTCACATTAAAAATGTAATAAAGTAGAAAAATAAGCTAGACATAGAACAATTGTTCAGATACCGTCCACGTATTTTCAGCTTCTTGAGGGCAGGGACCCTGTCTCGTTTCCTTGAATGCCACCACCTAGTCAGACACTGAACAGATGCTCAACAGCATTAATTGAATTAATTTGCAAGATGACTTATAGCTTCAGTGTATTTTGTGAAATTTCTTTTTTGTTTTTGAAAGCAACAAATAATCAGTCATCTTTGAAAACCAAGGAGGGGAGAAGCAAGGAGAAAGTTTGGGTACCAAAGTGTACCATTTATTACTTGTTTTGTTTTACTGAAACTCAGATTAATTTCACAGGACTTGTACTTAACCTTAGGTTGACATCAAAGGCCAAAAAAATTCTTTTTTTTTTTTTTTTAAATTCTTTATATGACGTAAAGAACCTATACTTTTAAAAATAATGTGTTTTGTTTAAAATTATCAAGTAGTACTACACTCATTCAGAAAACAGAGAAAAGAATAAATAAATGATCTTTGAAACTGTTAGTAGCTAAAGCGTGTAGAGATTATACCTCTGTTCTTAGGATGCAGTCACTAGACATCATCTCAAAGCTAAAAGATCTTCTGTTGAACTGCATGGAAGTGCCAAAGCTATAATTGGGTAGAAGTTTTTAATCCAGTTTCTTTGGGCATAAGGCACATGAAAAATAATTAGTTAACAATCTTAGAATTCACTGCCACTTAAACAAGGTCTGGTAGCTTTTTGCTGAGTAAAGGCCTCTTTTAAAACCTTGATTTTCAAAGACTGGTCTGTTTTTCCATTAAATCAACGCAACCAAGAAGAGGCCTTACTAACATTTCTCATCTGTTAAGTTGTATTCTGTTAATCCCACCACAAGAAAGATGGGACTGTTGGTCTTTTCACTACTAGGGGACAGAAGTCTCTGCTGAGGAAGTCATTCCTTTGCCTTGGATTGGTGTCTCTGAGTTTTTTTCTCAACTAACTTCTTGCTCCTTCTTTCTAGAATTTTCTAATTTTTAGATGTATCATTCACGTGCTAAAACACCACCACATTGGGATAAATGCCCACTGACCATGTCTCAGTGTTGTTCTCTTGTTTTGTTTTGCTTCCTTTTGTATTTAACCATAGTGCATCCACCATTGCTTTGAAATCACTCTACCCCTGTCTTATTTGAGTGTGCTGTAGGAATGGGCATGAGTGTGTATAGACAAATCGTCTCCATTCTTACTCCTAGTGTCTATTTCTTTCCATTCCTAGTTCTCTGCCCTTCATACATGAGTTATGTTTTGTCACTAAATGGTACCCAAACCGTTTATTCACACCCCATTTGGATGTGTTGTTTGTAGGTTAGATTGAATACATGTAGAGAGACCTTGAAACTGGGTTTCAAATCCACAAGGACCATCCCTTTTCTGGACTGTTACATTCTGCTTTGTTTTCTCTCCTTGGCTGCATTTTTTGTGTGTATGCCTACATTTTCTACCTTGTTGAGCACATGTTAAGAAATGTGTGATACAGAGTCTAGTGGCTATAAGTCCTGCACATTGAAAGCAGTGCTTCACATTTCTTTCTCTCAGACAAAATTCTGCATCAACATTAGTTTTATATTTAATACAAATATAGATGTGTGTGTACAAATGAATATATATGTATATATTTAACCGACTTGATGGACATGAGTCTGAGTAAACTCCGGGAGTTGGTGATGGACAGGGAGGCCTGGTGTGCTGCGATTCATGGGGTCGCAGAGAGTCGGACACGACTGAGCGACTGAACTGAACTGAACTGATATGTGTACAACTATATAGATGGTATATGGATAGATAGATACAGTATGTTAAAAGCATTTTTCCCCCTTTTCCCAAAGCAGCAGCTTAGATAATGGGATCTCAGAATTAGATCCAAGTGTATCTTAGCGACTTTCTAAGGTTAAGTCCCTGGGCCTTGTTGATGTGAATGGTTTGATTACTTTCCCCATACTTCCTTTTTGTTTTTACAGATAAACATCATTCAGGGAATTGTGGCAGAAATCAACACCAAGACTGGAGAATCTGAATGCCGCTATTATAAAGAGCGACTTCTTTACTTGGAGGAAGGCCAGAAAGACTCCCTAATCGACAACTCAAAGGTGCTGTGTTGTCATGGTGAACTGAAGAACAACCGAGGCGTGGTGAGTAGTTGCTCTCCTTCAGTAATTTCATCCGGAGCCTCCCTGACTCCTTCATCCGTGTGATTTTGAGCCTCCTATTACAGTGCCTTCCCTAAGCAGAGTCATGTTCTTTAGACAAAAACTTTCTCTAGTGTCTTTTATATCACAGGATCATACATTATTAAATTTGTTTTATATATTATATATACATATATTTTAAATTTCATCACCAGTACATATTCAGAAAAATTTTGGAAACCATCATAGAGTTGCCAGCTTTTTCTGTTGTCTGGTCATGACCCTCAAAAACAAACACAAAACAATTACTATCTCCTCCCACTTGGCTATCAGCAAGTAATAGATGATTTTAACAGGATGTTAAAAGTATATGATCTCAGAAAAATAGATAGTTCTTTAATTGAATTCATTTAGCTTTATGAGAAATTCTTCTTACGAGTTGGTGCCTATCCACAAACTGACATTTTGAGACCAGTTTTTTATTTTTGTGTTTTGTTTTAAATAACAACCTACCCACCATCAGCTCTATATCTTTTTTTAGCTCTGACTTGTAAACAGTCCATTTCCTTGCTTTTATTCTTCTATGCATATTGAAATTGTTCCTCCTCTCCTATCATAGCAACTTGCACAAATCTCCCCTGGAGGGCTTACTATGGTAGATTGTGATTCTCCATTTATCTGTTAGTATTTCCCACTTTATCATGCTCTTTTAGGGTGGAGACTGTGCCTTGTCAGTCCCTTTCATGGGGACCTGACATATCCTAAGGCACTGAGTAGTGTTAGGTGAATATGTGAGTGAATGAATGAATGAATACTTACCTAAAGGAAAAATGGATGTGAATTACATGAGAGATCAAAATTGAGCCAACTCACCAGGCTTTTTTTTTAATATGTAACAATAGAAAATAATGCTGATATGTAGTATTTCTATGATTTTTATACATTTATATATAACATGTTTTATATAATATATCAACTGTACTATATATAACATATGTTCATATTTTAGCATTGAGAAAGCCATTGAGACACTCTCCACTTCTCTTTTGTTTCATCTTTAGCTTCTAGCCAACCCTTGGAATGAAAGCCAAAACTTGATGGAAAAGCTCTTAATAAAGCTTTGATGATTCAGAGGCTGCCTTTTTGACCTGGGCTATAAAGTGGCATTTATGAGCAGGCTTGGAAATGGCATTTGAAATCACTGAGGACATGTCATAGCATCCATTATCAGTGCTGCTGTAGATCTAACCAGTTGATGTTGCAACAAAGGTTGTGAGACCTGTCACAGGCCACTGCTTAAAGAGATGTTTCTGTTTGGGAGTTACTGATTGCCAGGCAACTGCGTTCTGCTTTTTGCTGATTTTTGGAAAGCACTGGTAGACTTCTAATGGCCAATACTCCAACTCCTTGAACACTGTTCCTCAGAAGCCCTGTGACAAGTAGAAAGGAGCATTGCTGTATGGAATGGGGGCCCGTCTTCCTCCTGTCCATCAGTCAAGGGCTGAGACTCTGGTTGGCTGTGCCTAGGTCATTAAAGATGACCCCTACCTAGTTCATGTTTCAGGCAGATTGATTTTTGAAAACAAAGATTTTAATTGGAGTGGGGCACTCGTTTTTGTTTGTTTGCTTTTTCCTGTAGAGGTGTAAAAGTCATTATGAATAAAGTCATGAGTCAGGAAAAAAAATTCTCAATAGCTTGAGGGCAGGAAGGAGCTGCAACTAAGAAGAGGAACTCTCAGTGAACATTCATAAACAGGGAATATTTTTTTAAAGTTGCCCAGATAATCAATGTTCAAACCTCCTACCTTGGCTGGAAGAGTGATTGAAGTAGAAGCAGTGTAGAAATCTCTGATTATTTTTAGTATATGAAACAGTGACTAACACCTCCCCTCACCAACCCCATTATCATTCTGTCTACCATTCCCCTCCACCACCAAAGAAAAAAGCCCTTAACTTGGTTATTTTGTGCTTTTCTCTGTTTTTCGGTCTTCAGACCTGCCCCTACTCCAAATACACACCAATACAGAACCACCATCCTTTGTTTCCACAAGCCAACATTTGGTTGAGCTTCAGTTCCTGCAGTTTTTGATGTATATGTGTGTGTATCTGTCCATCCATCAGTCTGTGGCAGGGTGGGGGTAGATGGCCCACAAGTATCTTTTCTTCCAAATGTAAAATTATCTGATAACACTGAAAGTGCTTCCCTGACCCCAAGTCAAGATTCTAGTGTGAATTTTCAGCCCTATTCTTCTGGTCTCCTCCTTGAAACTCCTGGGCTGACATTCCCAAATATTACCGCTGGAAAACCAGAACCTAGCTGCAGAGTCATGGATTGTCTCACTTCAACTCCTAAGCATTTCCAAGCTGTGGGAAGAGTCTGGCACTGGGAGTTGAATGGAGCCAATTTACTCCAGCTCCACTCAGGAAAATTGCTTTTGTAATGTGGTTTTGAGACAAGCCTTTATTTTCAAGATTCTTTTTTTGCCCACAACACACACATCAGTCATCAGCCTTTTAAGTACAACCTCTTCGGAGAACTGAGGTTCTTATGAACTTTACCAAGAAGGACAAGTGCTTTGATCGTCTTTCTTCGTGGCTACAGCTGCATACTCTGGTTTCCTAGGGAATGGGCAGTGTTCCGAGCCGGGGTGCCTGGGTGAAGCTGATAATCAGCTCTGTGGTGGAGTGAAAGAGTGTTTTACAGATTTGAGAAGCAAAGATTTAGGCTCAGATATACCAGTCTCATCTTTTACGGACTGTTACTCATTTTGATCTCTTAGAATTGTACTGGATATAATAAACCAAAGCCAGAAAAGGACTGACTTTTTTTTTTTTTCCTTCATTACACCCTTAGTTCTATGGGGTTTCTCTCTCTCTTTTCTTTTTTAATGTTCCTGTAATAAATGTGCTAGAGACCACGTGTGCCTGCGTGTGTTGTGAATGGTGAACACCCCTGGAGCTGGCAGACCTGACTGCAGGTGTCTGTAGGCAGAAAGGGCCTCTTCACTGGGGCACTAGGGAGGTGCTCCTACAGGGCAGGCAATGGATGCATCTGGAAACGCCTGCAACCCCCAACTGCTGTCCTCCTGGAGGTAGATTTGAGCCAGAGAAGTTCAGAGGTCAGTTTGAAGCTGGTACCCAGGGACCTGTTATCCCCAGAGGTCTACTTATCAACTCCTTAGATTATTGCTTAAGGGAATCCTGTGTGTTCTTTTCTTCCAGAAACTACATGTCTTCCTCTTCCAAGAAGTGCTTGTTATCACCCGCGCCGTTACCCACAATGAGCAGCTCTGTTACCAACTGTACCGGCAGCCTATCCCCATGAAGGACCTGCTGCTGGAAGACCTGCAGGATGGGGAAGTGAGGCTGGGTGGCTCCCTGCGAGGGGCGTTCAGCAACAATGAGAGAAGTATGGGTGGCTGTCCCTCTTGACCTGTGGAGTGTCTTTGGGAGTGGTGGTTTGGAGGGAATGGCCGGCTGGTGAAAGAGACGAGCCGTGGCCTTGGAGGCAAATTGCATCTCAGTTGTGTTTCATCACTTAGAGCTTGTGTAACCTTACTCAACCTCCAGGGGCCTTAGTTTCCCATCTGCAAAGTGGGGATGCATGCATACCTACTTCATAGGATTGTTCTCAGGATTCAGTGAGACCCTGGGAGTTGACCTGTCTGTCCAGCATGACTGCTGCCCGCTATGCTCCCTTCCTCTGACTGCTTCCACTGGATAAAAGCCTTCTTAAGACCAGACTGTTCCTATGTGACTGCAGCTGCTTCCACTGGATAAAAGCCTTCTTAAGACCAGACTGTCCCTATGTGACTGCAGCTGCTTAACAGTGGGTGTTCACATAGCTGACTTGTGTCTAAGGAGGCACAGCTATGGTCAACTGGGCCGAGGGTTTATCTGTAATTACTCAAATGGGCTTCTCTGACTTGAGATTTAGTAAACAAAGGAATTAACCAAGAGAATCTTAGATAGCAGTGTCTATCTAGGGTCTTCTATGTGTTAAACACTGTGCCAGACACTGGTATACACTGGTCTACCACACAGGTCAATTTTGGGGGAGCCCTGTGGAATTTACCTTGTGATGGAGGAGACAGATGAGAAATAACTAAATATTCTGGGTGTGTTTAAAAAAAAAAAAAACAACTAAAACCCATTAAGGGGATAGAAAATAGCAATAGGAGATCTGTTTAAGATGAAATGGTCAGGGAAGTCTTCTTTGAGCAAGTAACATTTGAGCCTCTTGGGTTAATATTGGTGTCCTACTGTCCAAGAAGTTAATATACGCTGCGTCTTACCTCCACACCAGCCCCTCTGCCCTAGTGATAGAACTGGTAGCAGGAGTAGTACTTACATTTCTCTAGTAGCAATGCAGGAGCATTTACATATGTTACCATGTTTATCCCTCATAATAACCATCTAAGGTTGAGTCTCTTTGTTTTCCCCATTTTACAAATAAACTAAAATGTAGAGGAGTCGAGGCATTTGCCCCACAGAAAAGAATGGAGCTTGAATTTATCTGAAGCCAGTCTGTTGACCTCAGGGATCGTGCAGGGGAACTGACTGAGCTCAGACACGTCCATGAACCACATGCATGTGACACATGGGGCCCATTAAATGCCAGTTAATGTTGTTATTAAATTAAGTCAAATGTTTTCCATATTGTGTGCACTATCATTTTTTAAATGCACATGGCTCCATGATTTCCCTGGCAGTCCAGTGGTTAGGACTACATGCTTTCACTGCCGAGGGCCTGGGTTCAACCCCTGATTGGAGAACTAAGTTCCCACAAGCCACATGCCATGGCATGGCCAAAAATATATATAAATAAATAAAATTTTTAAAGAAACAAATGCACATAGCTCCTTTTGGCAGTTATTAGAATGTCATTTCATTTTAAAATGAATCCAAACTTATAAGAGTTCTGACTATATCTTGGGATTTCCTTGATGGTCTAGTGGGTAAGGCTCCAAGTTCCCAGTGAAGGGGGCGTGGGTTCGATCCCTGGTCTGGGAACTGAGATCCCGCATATCGCAGCTAAGCCCACAAGTGCTGCAACTACTGAGCCCATGCATCCCAGAGCCCACGCATAACAACTAGAGAAGCCTGTGTACCACAATGAAGACCCAGTGCAGCCAAAAAAAGAATAAAAAGAATTCTATCTTTACATGTTTTCTCAGTCATCAGATACTAAACACACAGGTACTATCATGTGGAGGATCTTGGACTTGTTTGATGTTACAAAGAGCTTCTTAAACTTGAAAAAGCTTTAGCTTGGGGCAGTTGTTAAAATGACAAGATTATCAGGCTCCTCATTCCAGACCTGTTGAATCCAAACCTCTAAGGGGAGGACCCCAGGATCTGTATTTTCACCATGCTGTTTGGAGATTCGGATATGCGGCCAGGTTTGGCATCCAGTACCCCGGAGTCCCGGACCGAGTTGTTCTGTACTGATTTGATAGCGTTGGAAGGCCCCTGAGTGCCAGACCTGTGTCAACACCTGTTGGTTGAGGAGGCTGCAGGGTGGAGCCAAGCCATGTCCTGAAATAGTAGGACAGTTAGTGATCTCTGCCATGAATACAGGGTTAGTGTCACCGCATAGGTTATCTTTGGCCTGCGGAAATACCTGTGCACTGACCTTTTTTGTGTGTTCTTCTTATTTCTAGTTAAAAACTTCTTCAGAGTGAGTTTCAAAAACGGATCCCAAAGTCAGACCCACTCGTTACAAGCCAATGACACGTTCAACAAACAACAGTGGCTCAACTGTATTCGCCAAGCCAAAGAGACGGCTCTGTGTGCGGCGGGGCAGGTGGGGGTCCCTGACCCCGAGGGACCATTCCTAGATCCCGCCCCCGGGAGCAGGGAGCCACGGGGAGAAACAAGACTTGAGCAGATGGACCAATCAGACAGTGAGTCGGACTGTAGCATGGACACGAGTGAGGTCAGCCTCGACTGGGAGCGCATGGAGCAGACGGACTCTCCCTGTGGGACCAGCAGGCATGTTGAAAGCAACGTCTGAGAGGAGCGTGTGCTTCCTGGAAGCAGCCCTGTCTTAACCTGTACAGTGTTTGCGTTCCACATGTGGAGCGGTTCGGAGAAGCACTTTTTACTACTTTTGTGACCGTGTTGACCCAGTCTCTTCTGTCTGTACCTTTTTGTCTCTAATACTGTAACTGCCAATTTGTGTCAGCTGGAATCTGTGGCAACTGTTAGCCTGTATTGTTTTTCCCAAGTGTCTGGATGGGTGGATATGTACTTGAACAAGTTATCAATATTTTCACTGGTCCTGCTGGATTTTGAAAAACAGAAAGGAAACAACCTCTAAACTACTGTTTCATGTAGATTACTTTTAAAGGATCCTTCCGCGTTTCTCTAGTACTTTTCTAGCTCTTTGACAGAGTAGCTGAAGGCATGAATTTTCAAGGGCCTTGCAAACAGGGCATGAGGAAGTTACCTGTGTAATCATGATGGTGTGTGAAGGAAACCGGGAAAGATCACTGTTTCAAGTTAAATTGATCCAATATCATTCAACCAAAAAGCAGGAAAACATCCCTGGGGATTCTGAAGGTTTAATTTTGCAAAGGAAGAAGCACTCTCTTGACCTTGCAAGTTCATCTCATACAAATCTGATGCAATAATTTACTAGGACATGAAATAGAGTCTGACCTTAAAAGGATCAGCACAAAAGCAGCTGTCAGCTCTGAATCTTGAACTGAAGTATATATTGCATCAGGAGGTCTCTGCCAATAGATGCTGGCTGGCCTTAGATACGCATTTCTAGCCTAAAACATCAGAACAGAACTCATCGGGCCTGGGAAAACCTGGCAGGAACAGCAGAAAGGCCCTCTTCACTTTGTTTCATCTGCCTCAGCCCACTCATATTTTGGAGCATGAATGAAGAGATGACGGAGAGACTGTGGCTGCATCAGTGACCCTGTTTACATAAACATGTGAGAAGAAGAATTTGGAAGAAGTCCTCCATCGTGACCTTGTGTCGGAAGCATTAAAAAAGAAAAGCAAAGTCCAGTGTCCTTCTGGGAAAGATCAGAGCCTGGGGTTTTCCTGCTCCACTTTCGGGTCATCATTTGCCATCACTGGCTCTGTGCTGGGATCAGAATCATAATTACATTCTCCAGAGGCTGACTTAATTAACTCCATCATCAATCAGCATCAGTTGGCCAAACTAGTAACCTCTTTGTCCAGCCTTGATTTACAATGTAGGGTGAGCCGCAGACCTTTGAAAAAAAGTTAACTGAATACACAGAAAAGCTCTGCACGAGTGTAAATATTGAAGATGACTTGTGCAAAATTGTACCCACACCAGCACTAGTAGTAATGATTCTAAATTATTGCCAAAAAGTTTTTTTTTAATCTGTGACTTTCAAGTTTACACAAAGGAGAGCAGTAAATACTATGTTGTCATTTTATTATGTACATCTATCATGTGCATTCAGAAAGCTGTGTGATGAGATTTATCAATGTAAAAACAAGGTATAGTACTTATTTTTCAAAAATAAAAAAAGTCATCAATTTTACCCTGTAAAACATATTTCTGTATTTATAGATTTTAAACTTGGTGAATTTTTTTTTCTATTACAAGTTTATTTAAAACTGCTTTGTTTCTTAAGTTGTTATTGATTTACCAACTGACTGACTGAATCTGCTGCAGATAGAAGCAGAGAAAAGCCAAGAAAAGTTGTTTGATGGTGAAGAAAAGAATGAATCATTCTTTGAAGGAGCCATCGGCCACTGTGGCCAGCATTGTTGAGAAAAGAGGTCTGTCAAGGACTGGCCTATGAGAAGAAAGTCAATGAATGTTTTCATGAAATGAATGTTTTTGTATAATGGCCTTAAACTTTTCTGGAAGCATTTCAAATAAATTACGTTAAAAATGGCATTTTCTTGGTGTATAGTGTTTGCCCTACAAATACCAAACTTCCATTTGTCTTCCTGGGAGCTTCTTTCCAAAATTTCTGCTTGTACCCAAATACACATTACAATAGGGTGCAGGTTGAAATAAATGCTTTGATTTGATCTACCAAAGCTCTTGTCGAACTCATATTTCTAACGCCTGTTTTCTCAAGGATTCTCTGCTCTTCGTTATTTTAATTTAATTTGGAGTGTAGTTGATTAGCAGGATTGTGTTAGTCTCTAGTGTATAGCAAAGTGATTCCATTGTACATATATACCTGTATCCATTCTTTTTCAGATTTTCTCCCATTTAAATTATTATAGAATATTGAGCAGAGTTCCCTGTGCTGTACAGTAAGTGCTTATTGGTTATCTGTTTGATGGACAGTAGTGTGTACCTGTCATTCCCAAACTCCAAATCCATCTTCTGCTACCCTTCCCCACCCCCGTAACCATAAATTCATCCTCTACATCTGTGAGTCTGTTTCTGTTTTATAAATAATTTCATTTGTATCTTTTTTTTTAGATTCCTCATAGAAGTGATATCATGATATTTGTCTTTCTCTGACTGACTTAATATGATCATCTCCAGGTCCATCCATGTTGGTGCAAATGGCATTATTTCATTCTTTTTAATGACTAATATTCTATTGTATATATGTACCGCATGTTCTTTATCATTCATCTGTCAATGGACATTTAGGTTGCTTCATGTCTCGGCTATTGTAAACAGCACTACAATGAACACAGGGGTGCATGTATTCTTTCCAGTCTTTTTGCTCTGGATGTATGGGATTGCTGGATCATATGGTAGCTCTATTTTTAGTTTCTTAAGAAACCTCTATACCACTCTTCATAGTGGCTGTACCAATTTACATTCCCACCAACTGTGTAGGAGGGTTCCCTTTTCTCCATACCATCTCCAGCATTTATTGTTTGTAGACTTTTTGATGATAGCCCCTCTGACTGGTGTGAGGTGATATCTCGTAGTTTTGATTTGCATCTCTCTAATAATAAGTGGCATTGAACATCTTTGCATATGTTTCTTGGCCATCTGTATGTGGTCCTTGGTGAAATGTCAGTTTAGGTCTTCTGCCCATTTTGGGGGGGAGGGTTTTATATATATATATATATATATATATATAAAGCTTCATGAGCTTTTTAAGGAATTAATCCCTTGGCAGTCACATTGTTTGCAAATATTTTCTCCCATTCTGTCAGTTGTCTTTTCGTTTTGTTTATGGTTTCCTTTACTTTGCAAAAGCTTTTTAATTTAATTAGGTCCAATTTGTTTATTTTTGGTTTTGTTTCCATTACTCTGACAGATCAAAAAAGACATTGCTGCAATTTATGGCAAAGAGTGTTCTACCTATGTTTTCCTCTTAAGAGTTTTAGTGTCCAGTCTTACTTTTAAGTCTTTAATCCATTTTGAGTTTATTTTTGTGTATGATGTTAAAGAATGTTCTAGTTTCATTTTTTAACATGTAACTGTCCAGTTTTCCCAACACTGTTTATTGAAGACACTGCCTATTGTATACTCTTGCCTCCCGCATTGTAGATTTATCAGCCATAACTGCATGGGTTTATTTCTGGGCTTTCTATCCTGTTCTGATGATCTGTATTTTTGTTTTTGTGCCAGAACCAAACTGTTTTGTTCACTGTGGCTTAATAGCGTAGCTTGAAGTCAGGGAGTCTGATTATTCCAGCTCCGTTTTTCTTTCTCAGGACTGCGTTGGCTCTACTCACTCATTTATTCATGTTTAACAACTATATCTTGATTCTGTACTGTGTGCCAGAGGATGTCATGCTTGTTATCGAGAAGACGTGTTGAATATCACTGTTAGTATAGGTTACTGTTGATGAACTTGACGCCGAATAATAGCAGGGAAATTTCACTTTGAAATTCTTGGAATTTTAGTCCACTTTTTTTTTTTTTTAATTAAAATGGTTAGTTTAAGGTTCAGCAGTTTTAAGCACTTGACAGTCAATTCTCAGTAGCATATTGGCCCAGTAAGGCTGGTAGTTAATCTTATCATTATATAAGCCATCATCATTGTTGTCAACATGCTATTAATTCCCAGAATAATTCAAGATTTTCACATAAATAAAAGTAAGTCCAATTTTTTTCCCAAGTGAAAACTCACTCCCTTTTTTCTTACTCTTCCCTCCTTTTCATCTTCCTCATCCTTCTCCAGTGCTGCTTTGGATGTTCCCTCCTCTTTTGATTCCCTTGATTGTACTGACTTTATTACTAGAGAGTATGTCTCTACTAGTCTATTAGAAGATATTTGTACTGACATTTTGTGGGTTAGTACAAATGACTGAGGGCTAAATGGTTTTCTTCAGTCTGTTTTCAAGATGTTATTGGACACACAGCTAAATATAATTGTCTCGGAGTAAATGAAAGTCATAAGCAAAGAGAAGAACCAGACCTAGCAATTTTGTGCAAAATTAGAGTGTGGTTTCAGCTTCTGGTTAGTGGTCACCACCACCATCTCCTTTCGTTTCCATTCCTAGCACCATCTGCAGCAGCTGAGCATGCAGAACTCTTCTTAACTACAATCCTGTTTTAACAAAGTCTCTGTGGTTCCAGAAAATGGCAGCCCACCATGTTGGTACACAAGCTGTTCAACTTCCCATTTACATTCTGTCCACGTCCACCTTTAACTAATTCCCCAGAAGCCTGAGGATCCCTTGGAGATTTAATAAAGAGAGCAGCTCACCACACAATTTGACTTGGGCGTGTTCTCACCTGGATCCCCTCAGCTTTGTGGAAAAAGCCATTGATCATCACCTGTCACTGATGTGGTTGACTGATTTAATTCATGCTTATCTCATTTATTGACAGAATTCTAGAATTACAGTGTTGGGAACTTGAAGAGGATAACTCAAGCCCCAGGTCACCAGAAAGAATCTGAAGATCACGAAGGTTTGAAACCTTGCCCATGTGAACACACAATGAGAAAAGTCAACTGTATTGAATGTACCTAGAGGATACTCATGCAAACAAGTTTGCAAAGCAGTAGTCAGTTCTCACTGCATCTTATTTCCTTCTTCCAGATTCGTTTGCACATCAGTCAGCTACATAGATCTGCCCACAGGAAGCAGCAGTTCATCAGTTGACCTGGAGGGTTAGCGAGAAATTAGAAATGGCACCCTATCTTTGAGAACTGATCATCTAGTTCAGAAAGCTGGACCTGCCTTCTAGATAACTTGTCCCCTTCCACGTACATGTTCACACACAAACACACCTAAATGTCAATGAACTGTGTCACCTCACCTGTGAAGTTTTGAAAAACGTCATCCTCAATATTCTGTTCAGCCCATGTCTAATGAAATGGAGATACCATAAGCCCTTAGGCCATTTGAAAAGTGATACATTGTATGTGAGATCACTTTGAAAACTATTAAGAGCCAGTAGTTTTCATTGTTGTTATTTAATAATCATTTTTAATTTTACACATGGTGTTTTGAAATTTCTCAAAAGTGTGGCCTTGTGGCCTTGGCTGGAATCTTTTTCATTCATCTCTGCATATTTGGGGGGTAGGGTAGAGAGGTCTTCTCAATCCACAGAATCTGGAATATTTTTTTGTTTTTGTTTTTTTTCCATCAGTGTAGTCCTTTCTGTTTTCTCTTTCAGGAATTTTCCAATAAGAGAGATGTTGAACCTCTGGATTTGGTCTCTTCCCTTCTGGACTGGTTTTTATATATTCTTATCTTTTTTATTCCTACTTTTATTTCCTAATAGTTTGTTCTTTCTCATGGGAATTTCTTCACCTTTATTTTCTAATGCTTCTGTTAATTTGGGGAGAAGTTTTTGTTTTTTTTTTTTTCAAATCATTGTTCCTATTCTTAGAGCATCCCTGTTCTTGTGTAGTGAAGGCATTATCTTTGCTAAACTCTCAGGCTATCATAGTTTTGTTTTATTTTTCTTCTTGCGCTGTTCATTTATGTGGGGATAATAGTAGCTTGTGGGATTGTTCTTTTTTGCTTATGTTTCCAAGATGACTATGCTAGTCCATCGTTTTATGTGCCTGTGGTGTATATGTACTTCATCAGTGAACTCTCGCTTGTCACTTCTGGTTTTATTTGACCAAAAGGGAAGTCCTTACATAATACCAGAGAGAGGGAAATGAGTGAGGTTGGAGTATTTATTCTCCCGTTTCTCACCTTGGGCTGGCTACCTCTCTCACATGAAGTCACAGCTCCTCTCAAGGAGTTCTCTCTGAGTCCCAGTAACCCCTCCATCCTAGAAGAAGAACCTCCGCCATCACTGGCCCCAGGATATTGACTTGTCCCTACGTCCTGCCCACAATTTGTATAGAGTCCTTTTTAAACCTTCTTTGAATAAGCCTAATTTGAATATGCTGCTGAGCCTGCTGGGCCTCTGATGGGTACTGGGACCTGACCTGATAAACAACATACCCACATGCTTTCTGCGTCTTCGTCTCAGTGATCATTCCACCACCTGCGTTCTATTTTCATATGTTGTGGTTCAAGGATACAGCAGTCTTTTGGAGTTAGATGGATTTCGTGTTTCCGTTTCTTGTTGTGATGGCTAATTTTCTGAGAAAAGACATGAAAATATCTTTCAAAGGAAAGGCAAAATAAACTTATTTCAGGCATTAAAAAAAAAAACCTCAAAGAGTTCATGACCAGCAGGCCTATACTGCAAAAACTGTTAAAAGATTTATTTTGATAGAATATGGCACCAGATGGAGGCATGGATCCGCACAACAGAATGATGAGCCCTTAAAATGCAACATGTAGAAAAATAGGAAAGACTTTTCTTATTATTTAAATGTCTTAATAAGTTCTAGCCATGATGGAGTAACAAGGACTAGATTTACCCTCCACCTAAAGCAACCAAAAAAAAAAGAAAGACAACACATGTGAAACTCTGGTTTTGAAGACAGTGGACACCAGGCAATAAGGACAGTGACCCTGAGAGGAGAGAATGAATGAGTGTGAGCCCTGCGTCTGCTCCAACTTACAGCCTTGAGAGGGTTGTCAGGAAGCAGGGCAGGGAGGGAGGCCCGTCTAGTCCAGTGAAGTCCCTGAATGGAGGAGATGTGACTGAGAGGTCAGGGAGACCACGGCAGCTCGAGTTCAGGCAACAGAGGAGAGTGCTACGTGGAAAGAACGCCGTGGAGACCTGTGACGAGGGCCCACCGCCCCCTCCATCCGCACCCCACCTGCCCAGGAACTCAGCTGAAGGGCACAAATAAGTGCACAAATGTGAGAAACTAGCCAAGGGCGGGAGAATTATCCAAAAGGATTAGCAGGAAATCACTCAATGCTGTCCCCACCCCCCCTCACCAAAAGAATATCATAGTTGGATAACATATTCAGATGGGCCTGAAAAGTTGTGGAGAATAATTAGCCCTAGTGTGAACACCTCTTTGCTTCTACCTAACAAGTCCTAGAGACCAAAAAGGATGTCAGACTATTTTCAAGTAGCTTAACTGCATCCCAGAACAAGGCACAGGGATATTGACAGGGATAAAAAAATATCCAGCACCTAATAGGGTAAAATTCACAGTGCTGTTAGAAATCTGAGAAAAGGAGTACAAAACATGTACACTGAAAATGGTAAAATTTTGGAAAATTCAACACCAAACTAGATGGGGAAATGTACCGTGTTCAGAGACTGGAAGACTCGGGACTATCAAGGTGTCAGCTCTGGCCAAAATTAATCCGCAGATTTAACACAGTCTCAGTCTAGGCAGACTGTTTTATAGAAGAGCTTCCCTGATGGCTTAGTGGTAAAGAATCTGCCTGCAATGCAGGAGACACAGGAGACGCAGATTCAGTCTGTGGGTTGGGAAAATCCCCTGGTGGAAGAAATGGCAACCCACTCCAGTATTCTTGCCTGGGAAATCCCATGGAGGGAGGAGCCTGACTGGCGGCAGTCCAAAATGTTGCAAAGAAAAAAAAAATGTTGCAAAGAGTTGGATACCACTGAGCACAGAGCGCATAAGCTGGTTCTAAAATTTGTGTGGAAACCCGAGACAACTGAAATAGCCAAAACAACTCTGAGAAGGATTAACAAAGCTGAAACACTCTCCTAAAACTTACTATGACTCTGCAATAACCAGAACAGTATATTACTGGCATGACAGACAGTCAACAGACCCAAATAGAGCGCAGAAATACGAAACATATAGTCTGTTGATTTTTTTTGGGGGGGTCAGTTGATTTTCAACAAAGTTACAAAGACATTTTAGTGGCAAAAGGATATTTTCAACAAATATGCTAAAACAAATGGATATCTATTTTCAGCAAGACAAATAAATTAAGACCCTTATGTCCATCTTATAAAAATGCAAATAGATTGAAGACAAAAATGTAGAACCTAAAGCTGTAAGACTGCTAGAGGAAATCAGGAGAAAACTTTGATGCCTTGGGTAAGGCAAATAATTCCACAAATAATTCTGAGATATGACCCTAAAATTGTAATTCATAAAAGAAAAAAATGGATAAATTAGGCCTCAATAAAATGAAGAACTTCTGCTCATTAAAAGACTGAAAAGACAAGTCACATACTGGGAGAATAATTTCTGCAAATCATATCTCTGATAGAGAAGTCAAAGCATATATAAAAAAAATCTGAAAATTCAATAATAGGAAAACAAACAGCCCAATTTAAAAATGGATAAACAGGGCTTCCCTGGTGGCTCAGAGGGTAAAGAATCTGCCTGTAATGCAAGAGACCCAGGTTCGATCCCTGGGTTGAGAAGATCTCCTGGAGAAGGGAATGGCTACCCCCTCCAATATTCTTGCCTGGAGAACCCCATGGACAGAGAAGACTGGTGGGCTATAGTTCAGGGGGTTGCAAAGTGTTGTGGACATGACTGAGCAACAAACACTTTCACTTTCAAGGTAAGTGATATTTAGTTTTTTTTTAATGGCCAAAAAGTTAGAAATATTCAAACATCACTAGTTGTGAAATAAATGGGAGCTAATACCACAGCGAGATAACCACTATTTACCTATTATTTGTCTAAAATTTAAAAGATGAACCATAGCCAACAGTCATGAAAAGATGAAAAAATGCTCACAATCACTAATCACCTCGTTGTTCAGTCGCTCAGTCATGTCTGACTCTTTGTGACACCATGGACTATAGCTTAACCATCTGCTGGAGTTTTCCCTGTCCTTAACCATCTCCTGGAGTTTTCCCTGTCCTTAACCATCTCCTGGAGCCTGCTCCAGCTCATGTCCATTGAGTCAGTGATGCCATTCAACCATCTCATTCTCTCTTGACCCCTTCTCCTGCCTTCAATATTTCCCAGCATCAGGGTCTTTTCCAATGAGTCAGCTCTTCGAATCAGGTGGCCAAAGTATTGGAGCTTCAGCATCAGTCCTTCCAATGAATATTCAGGGTGGATTTCCTTTAGCATTGACTGGTTTGATCTCCTTGCAGTCTAAGGGATCTCAAGAGTTTTCTCTAGCACCACAGTTCGAAAGCATAGTATGGATGGAGGTTCATGGTACTTTGGACTGCAAACCATTTACCACTAGAGAAATGCAAATGAAAGTCCCAAAGATACCACTTCACCTTCATTAGGATGGGTACTCTTGAAAAAAACAGAAAATAAATGTTGGTGATGCTGTGGAGAAATTGAAACCCTTGTGCACAATTGGTAGAAGTAGGAAAATGGTGAAGTTGCTGTGGAAAGTAGTGTGGTGGTTCCTCAAGAACAATGAAATAGGATTATCGTTTGATTCAACATACGAAAGGACTGATCCTAAGCTCCAATACTTTGTCCACCTGATGCAAAGAGCTGATTCATTGGAAAAGATCCTGCTCTGATGCTGGGAAAGATTGAGGGCAGGAGGAGAAGGGGACAACAGAGGATGTGATGGTTGGATGGCATCACTGATTCAATGGACATGAGTTTGGGCAAACTCCAGGAGATAGTGAAAGACAGGAAAGCCTGAAGGACTGTAGTCCATGGGGTCGCAAAGAGTTGGAGACGACTCAGCAACTGAACAACAACAACAATGATCCAACAATCTGATTTATGGGTATATATCCAAAAGAACTGAAAGCAGGATCTCAGAGATAGTTGCACATCCATGTTCATGGCAGAGTTATTCACAATATCTAAGATGTGGCAGCAAGACAAGTGTCCATCAATGGATGAATAGATAAACTGGTTTATACATACAATGGAATATTATTCAGCCTTAAAATGTAAGGAAATTCTGTCACATGCTGCAATGTGGATGAACCTTGAGGGAATTATGCTAAGTAAATAAGCTGATCACAAAAAGACAAACCCTGTATGATTCTACCTATATGACGTACCCAGAATAGTCAAAACCATGGAAATAGAAAGTCGAATGTTAGTTGCCATGGGCTGAGGGAGGGAAATGGGGAGTTGCTATGTAATGGTATAGAGTGTCAGCCTTTCAAGATGCAAAGGGTTCTGAGGATTGTTTGTACATAATGTGAATGTACTTTACTAGACTATACACTTAAAAATGGTTAAGATCATAGGTTTTCTATTATATATTACATTGCTGTAATTTAAAAAAAGGAAAACAGTGTCACACTCACTTTATATTTCATCTGTGCAGCAACCCCTTGAGGTTTTAAGTTATAATTATTATCTCATTTTACAAATGAAGAAACCTAGGTGCATAGTTAGAACATATTCTTAAAAGAATCCCATTGTACCTTAAACTATGTAAAAGAGTTGCCAGACTCCCAGCAGGTGACCCCACTAAGCCATCGAGATGTTATGGCCCACCTTTGTTCCCTCTCATTATTTCCTAAGGTCCTGTCCATTTAAGAGCCTTCAGCGTCAGAACTTTGGGAAGAATTCTGTCCTGCCTGCAATCCTGTAAGTGCTGCGATTCCGTTATTCCTATAAGGCAAAAATAATACATATACATATACATTACATATGTTTACATAACTCTTATCCTGAATATTTTAAAGACTATTTTTAGAATGTGATACAGAAAAGTTGCTGGGTTTTGAAACCTGTTTCATGAGCTTTTGCTGCCCTCTGCTGGAAAGTTTGTGTATATGCTCCTGAGGATTTCGTTTTCATTGGTGGTGGTCGTTCAGTCGCTAAACCGTGTCTCACAACCCCATGGACTGGATCCACCAGACTCCTCTGTGGAATTTCCTAGGCAAGAATACTGGAGCAACTAATGCACATACACGCAAACCACCAGGGAAGCCAGACAAGTGTTAGATTCTGCTCTCCAAACCTAGATTTTCAATGAGGTGTCTCAGTCTACAGGTGTCAGATTCAAAAATTTCTAAATATATTTAAGATATTTTTACAATCAAAACAATATTATCGGGGACTTCCCTGGTGGTGGTCCAGTGGTTAATGCAGGGGGGTCTATTTCGATCTCTGGTTGGGGAACTAAGATTTGTGCTCGCATACGTGCTCAGTCGTGTCTGAGTCTTTGCAACCCTATGGACTGTATCCTGCCAGGCTTCTCCATCCATGGGATTCTCTAGGCAAGAATACTGGAGTGGATTGCCATTTCCTTCTGCAGGGGATCTTCCCAACCCAGAGATTAAACCCCAATCTCCTGCGTCTCCTGCATTGGCAAGCAGATTCTTTACCACTGTGCCACCTGACAAACCCAAAAATGTAAGTATAATTTTTAAATATTTTGAGGTTTTGCAAAGCAAAGCAAAACAGTTTTTCTTTTGCTGTTTTTATTTTTTATTTGTAAATTTTACTGGAGTATAATTTATTTACACTGTTATGTTAGTTTCAGATGTATAGCAAAGTGACTCCATTATATATATATATATATATATATATATATTCTTTTTTAGATTCTTTCCTCATATAAGTTATCACAGAACATTGATTAGAGTTCCCTGTGCTAATACAATAGGTCCTTGTTGGTTACTATCTTACACATAGTAGTGTGTGTATGTTCATTCCAAGCTCCTAATTTATCCTGCCCCACATTTCCCCTCTGGTAACCGGAAGTTTGTTTTCAGTATCTGTAAGTGTGTTTCTATTTTGTAAATCAGTTCATTTCTATCATTTCTTAAAATTAGATTCCATATATGAGTGATACCGTATAATTGTCTTTCTCTGACTTAGAATGATAATCTCTAGGTGCATCCATGTTGCTACAAATGGCATTATTTCATTTATTTTTGTGGCTGAGTAATATTCTGTTGCATATATGCACACTACGTCTTCTTTATTCACTTGTTGGTGGACATTTAAGTTGCTTCCATGTCTTGGCTTATTGTAAATAGTGCTGCTATGGACATTGGGGTGCGTGTATCTTTTCAAATTAGAGCTTTCTTCAGATATATGCCCAGGAGTGAGAGTGCTGGATCATATGATAGTTCTGTTTTTAGTTTTTTAATGAATCTCCATACTGTTTTCTATAGTGGCTATACCAATTTTTATACCAATTTATATCTCCCCCAATTGTGTAGGAGGTTCCCTTTTCTCCACATTCTCTCTGGATTTTTATTGTTTGTAGAATTTTTGATGATGGCCATTCTGACCCGTGTGAGGTGATACCTCATTGTAGTTTTGATTTGCATTTATCTGATAATTAGTGATGCTGAGCATCTTTTCATGTGCTTTTTTGGACATCTGTATGTCATCTTTGGAGAAATGAGTGTTTAGATTTTCTGCCCATTTTTTGATTGAGTTAAAAGTAAATTTTTGAACATTCCCATACCCTGTCCACAGAAAAGCACATTTAGATTCTCAAGAGAATGGGCTAATCACCAAATGGCACAAACCACAAGTAGAATTCCTCTAGAAGGGAAACTGAACACCACATTTTCTTCCATTAGATAAATGTCTGGTGTTACGTTTCTATAATTTATGTAAATTGCAACCATAAACCTACCAATTATCCCATTTAAACTTGGCTGGTTCCCCAAGGAGTTCTTAGGGGAAAACTTATAAGAATTATTGTCTATCTTTTCAGAGCCACTGGGGGGTACTAAACCTCTAGATTGCTTTTTTTTTTTTCCCTTAAGGTCTACTTTTGCAAATCTCTTCTAACCAGGGATTGTTTTTTTAGTGGAAAAATAATGGAAAAACATGATTTGGGGGTGTGTTTGGAAATACAGGAAACAGTATTTGAAATAAGGTATTTAGATGCAAACAATAATGTTTAAAAAATTGGAATATTTTATGTTAATAGTTCACAATGCACCAGGCTTTCTATTTAAGATTCTTTTTTAGAAATAGGTTAATATTAGGTAACTTTTGAGAAATCTTTAAAACATAAAACTCAAGAAAAGACAGAAAGAGCAAGCACTCTCATCAATTGTCAATGTCAATTTACACATTGACATTCTGTAGTAACTGGATATAGACATACAATAGGGTGTAGGTGTCAGTTGCTGCTGTCTTAATTGACTAAGGATACATCTCAGCTGTTATATTTAAATTATGCTGCTCCAGTGTTTGGGGTTTTTTTGTTTTTTGTTTTTATTTTAAGGAAAAAAACATTATGCAAGTTTAAGCACTGGTGATAGGGTACATACCTTCGTGCATCCTAGTGGAACACTATGTCAGTTTACTTTTTTAAAAAACAATTTTATTGATATAATTCACATAGTAATAACTACTGACGTGTACAATTCGATGATATTTAGTATTATCACAGAGTTATGCACCATCACCACAATTCATTCTAGAGTATTTTCATTACTCTAAAAAAAAAACAACACTAGCTTTCACCTCTAAATCCACCCATTCCTCCAGCTCTAGGCAACCACTAATCCACTTTGCCTCCATAGATTTCCATATCCAGACGTTTCATATAAATAGAGTTATATAATATGTGGCCTTTTGAGACTGGCTTCTTTCATCTAGCATAGTTTTCAAGGTTCATCCATGTTGTGACAGATATCAGTGCTTTATTCCTTTTCGTGGCTGAATAATATTCCATTATATGGTTAATACTTTTTTTTCATCCATTCATCAATGGACATTGCTAATTAATGTTCTTTTAAAATCAGCTTTTACTGTGTAGTTACTAAGAATTCCTGCACCCAGTCCCAGCAAGTGCCTGTGCATATGGGGGCTTCCCCGTTGTTGTTGTTCAGTTGCTCCGTCGTGTCCACCTCTTTGCAACACCATGGATTGCAGCACGCCAGGCTTCCCTGTCCTTAATCATCTCCTGGAGCTTGCTCAAACTCTGTCCATTGAATCAGAGATGTCAATCAACCATCTCATACTCTGTCGTCCCCTTCTCCTCCCACCTTCAATCTTTCCCAGCATCAGGGTCTTTTCTAATGAGTCAGCTCTTCACATCAGGTGGCCAAAGTATTGGAGCTTCAGTTTCAGCATAGTCCTTCTAATGAATATTCATGATTGATTTCCTTTAGGATTGACTGGTTTGATCTCCTTGAAGTCCAAGGAACTCTTAAGAGTCTTCTCTTGAGAGAAGTCTGAACACCACAGTTCAGGTAAGGTAAGGTGGTAAGGTGGTCTTGTATTCCCATCTCTTTAAGAATTTTCCACAGTTTGCTGTGATCCACACAGTCAAAGGTTTTAACGTAGTCAGTGAAGCAGAAGTAGGTGTTTTTCTGAAGTTCTCTTGCTTTTTCTGTGATCGAAAGGAAGTTGGCAATTTGCTCTCTGGTTCCTCTGCCTTTTCTAAACCCAGCTTGAACATCTGGAAGTTCTCAATTCATGTACTGTTAAAGCCTGGCTTTGAGAATTTTGAGCATTACTTTGCTAGCATGTGAAATGAGTGCAATTGTGTAGTAGTTTGAACATTGTTTGGCATTGCCCTTCTTAAGGATTAGAATGAAAACTGATCTTTTCCAGTCCTAAGGCCAGTGTGGCCTCAGGCCAAACTACAGGGAAGGAACACAGCCCCACCCATCAGCAGAAAATTGGATTAAAGATTTACTGAGCAAGGCCCTGCCCACCAGAGCAAGACCCACTTTTACCCACAGCCAGTCCCTCCCACCAGGAGGCTTCCACAAGCCATTCTTATCCTCATCCATCAGAGGGCAGACAGAATGAAAACCACAACCACAGAAAACTAACCAAACTGATCACGTGGATCACAGCCTTGTCTAACTCATTGAAACTATGAGCCATGCCGTGTAGTGCCACCCAAGACAGACGGGGTATGATGGAGAGTTCCGGCAAAACGTGGTCCACTGGAGAAAGGAATGGCAAACCACTTCAGTAATCTTGCCTTGAGAACCCCATGAACAGTATGGAAAGGCAAAAAGATATGACACTTTTTGAAAAATGAACTCCCCATGTTGATAGGTGCCAATATGCTACTGGAGAAGAGTGGAGAAATAGCTCCAGAAAGAATTAAGAGGCTAAGCCAAAGCAGAAACAACACCCAGGAGTGGATGTATTTGGTTGTGAAAGTAAAGTCTGATGCTGTAAAGAACAATGTTACATAGGAACCTGGAATGTTAGGTCCATGAATCAAGGGAAATTGGAAGTAGTCAAACAGGAGATGGCAAGAATGAACACGGACATTTTAGGAATCAGTGAACTAAAATGGATGAGAATGGGTGAATTTAATTCAGATGACCATTATATCTACTACTGTGGGCAAGAATCCCTTAGGAGAAATGGAGTAGCCATCATAGTCAACAAAAGAGCCTGAAATGCAGTACTTGGGTGCAGTCTCAAAAACAACAGAATGATCTCTGCGTGTTTCCAAGGCAAACCATTCAATGTCAAAGTAATCCAAGCCTATGCCCCAAACACTAATGTCAAAGAAGGTGAAGTTAAATGATTCTATGAAGACCTTCTAGAACTAACACCAAAAGAAGATGGCCTTTTCATCATAGGGGACTGGAATACAAAAGTAGGAAGTCAAGAGATACCTGGAGTAACAGGCAAGTTTGGCCTTGGAGAACAAAATGAAGCAGGGAAGGGCAAAGGCTAACAGAATTTTGCCAAGAGAAGGCTTCCTCATACCAAGTAGCAGTTCTCAGACACCGGCTGGGTGTCCAATGATTCAACTCAATTCTGACACTACCTACTCAGAGATAGAATCAGATTCCACAGTCCCACCACGTTAGATGACAGTAGCAAGCTCGGGTTGTTACATGTGCTTCTGGCTGACTGAATACAAATCAGGAGTTCCCATGCGTTTCTCTCTGGGTTTGAGTAATTGCTAGAACAGCCCACAGAACTCAGGGAAATCTATTTACTCATGAGATTACTAATTTATTATGTTGTTGTTTAGTCACTAAGTCATGTCCTACTTCATCTACCCCATGGACTGTAGCTTGCCAGGCTTCTCTGCCCATGGGATTTTCCAAGCAAGAATGCTGGGGTGGGTTTTCATTTCCTTCTCCAGGGGATCTTCCCAACCAGAGATCAAACCTGAGTCTCTTGTGTCTCCTGCGAATTCTTTACCTCTGAATCACTGAGGAAGCCCTGGTGTATTATGAAAGGCTATTTAAAGATAAAAATCTACAGCCAGATGAAGAGATATACAGGGCAAGTTCTGGAACAAAGAAACTTCTGTTCTCTTGGAATTTGGGACTTGACAAGTTAGCATGTAGAAGCCGATCTTTGTCCCCCACGTAGCGGCTCCCCAGCAAAGGGTCAAAAAGCTGTCTTTTCAGGTTTTTATGGAGGCTTCTTTACATAGCCATGACTGACTAAATCACTGGCCAGTGGACATTGATTCAACCTCAAGCTCCCCTCCCCTCCCTGAAATCAAGAGGTGGGACTGAAATCAGGAAAACCAGCCAGTCACTTGGGCTGACAAGGAGCACACACCCTGGGATGGAATCCAAAGTCACCTTTGTTAACATATACCCAATTGTGATGGAAAGAGATTGTTGTAAATATCAAGATACCCATTCCGCCTGCAGCATTTTCAGGAAGGACAAATATTATAGCAAAAAATCCTCCTATTGCTCTTATCAACCCCAAAATCCTAAGGGTTTGGGGAGCTATGAACCAGGAACTGTGACTGAAGCCGAATATACCTGAGAAATATATCTTGGTCATCTGAATGCCAAATATATACATATTTCTTATAAATCACAATATCACAGTAGCAAAAGCTCATATCACCTATATCTTTTATTGCTAGCCTGTTTTTTTTTTTTTTTAAGGCAATTTTACTTTTTCTTGTTGGACTTTTATAAATTGGGGAGAAAATGTCCAAAATTACAGTAAGTCTGAGTACCTTTCTGGTATTACGAAGTATCAAATAATAAAACCGTAACCTGAATCACGTCAAAGGGAATGCAAGCTCTGTGTTCAGTTGTTAGTCAGCCAGGGAGACTAGATGACTGATGACTGATTTGCTTCTGTCTGTCCACAAATCCTCTAAAAATTGTTCGGTGCCAAAAGAAAAAGTAAAAATGAAAAGCCTTGTGTTTGTAAGGGAGTTGGCGGGAAGTTTCAATGGCTCAGTGGTAAAGAATCTGCCTGCCAATGCAAGAGACTCAGGAGACATGGGTTCGATCCCTGGGTGGGGAATATCCCCTAGAGAAGGGAATGGCAGCCCACTCCAGTCGTCTTGCCTGGAAAATTCCATGGACAGAGGAGCCTGGTGGGCTATAGTCCATGGGGGTCTCATAGATTCAGACACAACTGAGCATGCGCGTATATCCACGCATGTTCCTATTCATTCAGAATAATAGAGGGACCAAACAAGGGATAGGAAATGACACATAGGGGAGTGATGGGAATGTATTATGGTGTAACTTCATAATTTTTCTTTCTTTCTGTTGAGAGTCTTGATTAACAGATTAGAGCTCCTAGAGGCCTACAAGCTAGTAGAATTTCATATACTTGCCGGAGACTGGAGTCAGAAGATAGACAAATTCGAGTCCTGCTCTGTCACTTATTGGAGCTATTCCTTCAAGCAAGACAGTTAAGCAACCATTTCTTCCTCTGCCAAACATGGCAATGTTTCTCTGGCAACTGCTGTGAAGATTAAAGAGTGTATAGTCTGGGAAGCACCAGACTATAAACCCAGGTTCGGGATGCATCTGTTTATTTTCAGCTGTATCCCCAGAAGCCCAGCCTAGGGCCTGGTAGCAGATAGGGTCCCAAGAAATATTTGTTGAGAGAAAGAATGGTAAAATATCTGTATTATCATTCATTTTCCTCAAGCTTCAGTTCAGTCAGTTCAGTCACTCAGTTGTGTCCAACTCTTTGCGACCCCATGAATCGCAGCATGCCAGGCCTCCCTGTCCATCACCAACTCCCAGAGTTTACTCAAACCCGTGTCCATCGAGTCGGTGATGCCATCCAGCCGTCTCATTCTCTGTCGTCCCCTTCTCCTCCTGCCCCCAATCCCTCCCAGCATCAGGGTCTTTTCCAATGAGTCAACTCTTCACATGAGGTGGCCAAAGTATTGGAGTTTCAGCTTCAGCATCAGTCCTTCCAATGAACACCCAGTACTGATCTTCTTTAGGATGGACTGGTTGGATCTCCTTGCAGTCCAAGGGACTCTCAAGAGTCTTCTCCTCAAGCTTACAGCCTTCCAAATTGAGTAGTGAGATGTGTTAAAACTTCTGAATTCCTACAACTTTCTTTTGCTCTCTTTTATTATAAAAACATAAAATCAAAAACACTTTGAATTTTTTTTCACACATTTCACCACTGTTGGCACTTTTGCAATATACCACTTGCTCTTGAGATTTTTTTTTTTTTTTGCTTTGTATAGCTCATGTCCTTGGCACCATCCTCTTCTTAGAAAACTTCACCAGCCACCATGTGAAGTTAGTGTAAACTTAAGTCTTTCTTCAGATGGAAACAGCAGTGGTGTAAACGATCTTATACCTGGAACTCTACTGGTCACCCAGCTGATAAAACAGGAGAATCACTCACAATTGTTAAATCCTTTTTATTTCAACAAATCTTGGATTTGGCAAATGATGTTCATCTGTCTTCTCAAATGCAGTAAAAGGCATTTTGAATTTGCAGAAGTCATTTCAAGGGCATTTGATGGACACACCCTAATTTATATTTTGGGACAGTCTACATTTGCATATAATGAAGTTTGCTTAAAGCAAGATATACCAGTAAACACTTAATGCAGTAAACCTAAATCAAGTTATGTGAAATAACGATATTCTTACCAGAAAAGATCAGATAGCCACTCTATCCTTGGCAGTCAAAACACATTTCATAAACACCTATTGTGTTCCAGGCACTGTTTTCTAGGCACTGCGCCAGGCTCATTATGGTAAGCAAACCCAGACATTGCTCCTTAGCCCATGGAGTGGAGCATACGTAGGTTCTAGCGGGAGAGAGAGAATTCCACAAATGAGGGAAATGGGAAGAGTAATAGTAACAAATGAGGGAAGGGAAAGGTAAATAGTCTGAAAACAACAAGGTTCACCACACAGGGGGAACCAACCTCGAATGGGCAGAGGGTGATCAGGGAATTTTACACAAGGAAGTGAAGCTGCAGCCAAAAGAAGCTCAGGAGGATGAGGGAGGAAGAGCACACCGCATTGGGGAAGCAGTGTGTACTGAGCCTGATCACGTGGCCAGGGGAGCCCAGCTGGGGGGCCAGGAGGAGGAAGCGCCCAGGAGGAGCTTAGGGAATACGAGTGGAGAGGAAAGTAGAAAAGGGTCAGGATTAGCAGGACTCTCTAAGCCCCATGAAGAATTCTTATCTTTGTCCCTTGAATAATGAGAACCTGCAGAAGCACTTCTGGTTTTTTTGTCGCTGTTGAACTGAAAAACAGCATCATACAGTAAAACACACAAGTTTCAAATGGAGAGTTCCATAAATATTTATATATATATATATATATATGTACTGCCCTTCTAACTATCACCTAAATCAAGATATAGAATATTTTCATTGTTTCAAAAATTCTTTCACACCCCCTTTGACTCAGCACCTCCTTACACACCTCCCTGCTACAGACACATAAGGGAACCATTGTTTTGACTTTTATTATCATGGACTATTTTTGTCTTGCCCTTGTACTTCATGTGAATGGAATCATGCAGTATATACTCTTGTGTCTGACTTATTTTCACTTAATATCATGCCTGTGAGATTCATTCATGGTATTACATGTAACAAATCTTAGATGGGTTTGACTCAAATGACAAAAGTGGTGATCATTTTGTAATGTATAGAAATAGCGAATCACTATGTTGTACACCTGGAACTAACATAGTGTTGTAGGTCAATTGAAGTATAATCAATTAAAAAAAAAAATCTTAGAAATGAAACCAAAACAAACCTTAGTAACAGCTCTTGACTCCTGGGTTTAGTTGAGATGTGTGGTTACCAGAGTCAGCTGTGTAACTGAAGGGCTACTCACATGCAAGTTCATGCCTAAGCTTATTCTTATTTCTGAGGATTCCTTTTGTGCCTTCTCTTCTTTGCATGGACGTCTTTCCTCCCAGACATTAACCATGATGAATTTTAACCCAGTTTGTTGCCAGGGTCTTATACTTCCTTGGGACACTCCCAATAAATATCTGCTCAGTGAGTAATGTTAAGTTCTTTGGGGGAAAGAAGATGATTCCATGGAAGATTATTTTTGTAGCTCAAGCATAAGGGAAAGAATGGCAATTTCATACGTTTTTAATGCATCTGAATAGGCAGTGGAGTTGTAGGCTTATAGCACTGACCTTATTCACAAAATGAACGAATTGAACTGATTTAATCTCCCTAAGGTTCTATGAGCTAGATTAGTGGTGGTTTTGTTGAATGGCCTTAATTTTTTTTCTTGTGGATTTAAAAAATTTTTATTTACTTTTTAGTGGAATAATTGCTTTATAGAATTGTGTTGGTTAACTGGCCTTTATTACCTTTCCCTGGGGCTGATCAATGGAAAGCTTTAAAAAAAAAAGGTCTCCTAGCTGTATCCTTGAAGCAGGTACTTGTGAGCATCAAATAACATCTTTTACCTGGAAAAAAAAAAACGTGACATTGTTTACAAATATTTAACGCTGTTATTAGAATCAAATCTTTTTAGTGGCTTTGTTCACTTCAAAGGTATTGTTATTAATGCTTTGTTTTTATGTGAGAATTCTGTAACTGTATACTTACCTAGTTGATTTGACCAGCATCAGGGAGTTTCTAATGCCTCTGTTCTGAAACATAGGGATCCTTCTAGAATCTCTGTGTTGGTTTTCTGGATGATTTTTAAGATACTGCTGTTGCACTCTTGGTTGAAAAATCGGGTAATAACAACAACAGCTTCCAGCATGATTTTCTACATATGTATTTTTAATGTTTTAATTAAAAATTTATATTGAAATGTTTTTGATTTGCATTGTTGTTAGTTTCAGGTGTATAGCAAAGTTATTCAGCTATATATGTGTGTGTGTGTATATATATATACATATATATGCATGTATGTACATACACATATGCTTTATTTTAGATTTCTTTTCCATGATAAATTATTATAAGATATTGAGTATAGTTCCCTGGCTATACAGTTGATCCTTGTTGGTTATCTGTTTTATATAGTGTGAATATTTTAATCCCAAACTCCTAATATATTTCTCCCCTTCTCCCTTCTTTTAAAAATGTTTTTTAGTTAAGTGGTGCATTTTTAAAGGCTGTTTATTTCTTTGGCTGCACTGGGCTGGGTCTTTGTTGTAACCTGAGGGATCTTTTAGTTACAGCGTTTGTTCATCTAATTCCCTGCTCAGGGATGGAACCGCGGCCCCTGCGTTAGCAGTGTGGAATCTTAAGACACTGGACCACCAGGGAAGTCCCTCCTATTTTTAAAATGAAGAGTTGAACTGGATTTTTTTTTTTTTTTTTCTGTTTTCAATGTAAAATGGCAATTGTGGTCCCTGCATATTTACTTATATACTACCTCACTGTTCTCTAGTTTATCTCTGCGGTGGTGTTTTGTCTGTTACTGAGGGTAGGCGACTGGAGAAGGAAATGGCAACCCACTCCAGTGTTCTTGCCTGGAGAATCCCAGGGACGGGGGAGCCTGGTGGGCTTCTGTCTGTGGGGTCGCACAGAGTCGGACACGACTGAAGCGGCTTAGCAGCAGCAGCAGAAGAGAGTAGGGGACAATGTAGATTTTATGTCTTTTAACCTTCGGTAGCTCTTGCTTCCGAACCTTATGTATTACTGGTATTACCCTTAACCCCCCAGCCCCATGGACATACTGGGTATCTATTGATACATGCATATGGCTTCCTGGTGGCTCAGATGGTAAAGAATCTGCGTGCAATGTGGGAGACCTGGGTTCGATCCCTGGGTTGGGAAGATCCCTTGGAGAAGGAAATGGCAACCCACTCCAGTACTGTTGCCTGGAAAATCCCGTGGACAGAGGAGCCTGGTGGGCTACAGTCCATGGGGTCACAAGGAGTCGGACATGACTGAACGACTTCACATTAATGAACCAACAACAAAATTATCTTTTAGAGACTAACACCTGAGTTTCTGATCTCCTGTAGCCTCTATTTTCAAGTAAAGCCTCTTCCTCCCAACTTCAAGGGTAACTTTTAACTTAAAATAACGTAGCATTTTTGTGTCAGCTTGGCCCTAGTATTTTTATCAATATTTTAAAATGTGTTTTTACATTAACTATTTACTAAGAGGAATAATTGTTTTATATTATATTCACTTTTCTATGATATACCTAGCTGATTCAAATAGGTTGGGCAAGTCATGAGCAGCTTTTCCTATAAGCTGTGAAACAGATATGATATTTATCACAGGACATTGGAATCCAATTTTACTATTGTCCTTAGGAATGCTCTTTAAGTAGCAGCCACGTGGCAAGCCCTAGGGTTTTATTATCACTATACATTTGGTCAACTCCTGGAGTTTGAGCATAGAGATATGGGTCCTAATCCTGATCCTACTGCTTGGAGATGGAGCAAAATATCAATCCTCATTTCTCCATATATAAAATGCATAAAGATACAGAGCTACTGTGAATATTAGATCTTAAGAGAAGCAGGCAGTGGGAGGGTTGTTCGAGAGGGTGGGGACATAAGTATACCTATGGCTGATTCATTTTTATGTATGGCAGAAACCAACAGAATATTGGAAAGTAATTATCCTCCAATTAAAAGCAAAAAAAAAAAAAAAAAAAGCAGGCAAGGGCTAGTACTCTATTTAAATAGACCTGGCTTCAGATTCTCATTTTATTAAAATTTTTTCTGTCTTGCAACATTTTATCTCTTATCTATAGTTGATTTACAACTATAGTAAATGAACTGTATGATTTACAGATTCTTCTCTGTAATAGGTTACAAGATATTGAATTCCATGTGCTATACAGTAAATCCTTATCTATTTGATATATATAGTAGTGTTTCTATTAATCCCATACTTCTAACTGCAGCACTTATTTTAAATTGTGCATAATAGCATCTCCCTAACATCTGTTGTTGTGAGGATTTAATGAACATAGTATATATAAATCGCCAGGTACAGTGCCTAGCATATAGAAAGAACGCAAGAAATTTCTGTATTCACCATTGCCCAAAGTTTCAACCTAACCAGCATAAGCTATTTAAAAGGCCTCCTAACTTGTCTAGTTGTTTTAAGGTAAGACGATCGCTTGCTGTGTATCTTTTAACGTAGCTGCAAATGTTTATATTTTTCTTTAATATACACTAGCTATAGGAAAACTGAAACAGCAATGGAAAATCTAAAAGCTAGCAGCCCTTCTCAAGCTCCCCAGAACCAAATCCTGTTAACATTAGGCTGTGAAGTCAAATCAAAGGACCAAGGAATTTACAGCTTGCTGGAGGCGTGCCACTGGTTCTAACCCTTCTAGATAAAAATAGGCGGGCGGGTGGGAGTAATCTATTGTAAAAATATAAGATCCAGTGGACTAACAGGTCACTGAAGCGGGCCCCCGTGGCTTTCAGGCTCTTATCGCTGCAGTCACTATCATATCACCACTTCAAGCCTTTATATATGCATGCAAATATTTAACAAAGCCGGAATCATCCCACAACCACTGCCTCTATCCGGTTCTGGCCGATGCAAGTCTTGCGGGGAGAAGCGAGGTAATCTTGCCCGGAAAGAGGCGACGCCTGCGTTCCCAGGACTTGGCGCCGCACGCCTCCCTCGCCCGGAGCACTGGCCGAACGCGGTCCGGGAACTCGCAGCTCGCCGGGAGACCCATCTAACCCGCAGCCGGGAGCGGCGTCGAGGTACTCGTCTGGTGTTGCGGTCGCCCCTTTTGGCGGGCTCGGGCGCTCCGAGACTCCGCCCCCTGGCGCCGTCTATCCGCACCCGCGGAGGCGGGCGCCGCGTCCTCATTGGCGGAACGCTCCGTGATGGCCCCGCCCCCTCCAGGCCCCGACGCCAGCACGTTGAGTGGCGGGGGCCGGCTGAAGAACTGCCCGAGCGAGGAGCGGCTCCCGGGGCCGGGCGGCACGGTTGGGGCGCCCGCTTTAGGGCTCCCGAGAGGCTGCTGGGCGGGGATAGCGGCCCGCGGCCACGGGGGGAAGGGGGTCGGTGGGCTGAGAGCAGCTTGGCGGCGAGGCCGGCCCGCCGCCCCTTCCCCCCACCCCCGTCGACCTTGTCGGCCGAAGCTTCCCGGAGCTCCTCACGCCGGCGCGATGGCGACTGCTGCGGAGGTGGAGGTCTCTCCGCCGACGGACGCGAACTGGGAAAGTGGCGGCGGCGGCGGAGACGACGAGATGAAGCAGACGCTTCCGGAGCTTGAGTCCTCCCCACAAAATGGCGGCGGCCTCAGCATCGCGGAGCCCGGCGGCGGCGCCGGGCCTGAGGAGACCGCAGCTTCCGAGGCCGCCCCGAGCCTCTGCCACGAGCAGCCTCAGGACTCCTCTGATGCGGGCGCGGCTGCACTGCCCAAAGGCCCTGAAGAGCCCGAAAGACCCATTAGGAGGAGTTTTCAGATCCCCAGGAAGAGCAGAGAAAAGAAAGGTGGTGCTTCCCCTCTTTCCCAACCCCTCTTTCTCTCTCCCCTCCATCTTTTCATTAGAACCTCTCTGTCTCCTTCCCACACCCATCCGAGACACGTAAACACGCATGCAGCGCCAGCCGCCTCTCCCCTCAGCCTCGGCCGCCCAGCTGCTGCGCTTGGTGCGAGAGGAAAGCGGTGGAATCACGCTCCCTGCTCCCTCTCTCCCCGTGGAAGTTGGAAGTAGCTCAGTTTTGAAGCTTGTCCGTAAGGCTGCAGCTCCCAGAGAGGAAAGATGGTGCTCGGCGCCCCTCCTTCCCAGCCCTTGAAGGCAGAGAAGCTGATGTGTCCTCCTGTAAAGATGCTTCTGAAGTCTCACTGTGGAAATAACCCCTGGCCATGGATTCTGGGGCTTTCTCCAAGGCCATTGCATTGCGAGGACCACAAGCGCTTCTCCCTGTGGAAATTCTTCAGCTCTATGTCTACTTGAAATTTGATCGATGTCAGCGTCTTCCCTTGTTTAGAAATCTCCGTTAGATGTGATTCATGCACACTGCTGTTTTCCATCACACTTCATTTCCATGTAGTTTTTTTTCCCCCGCCCTGTTTTTGAAGCGCTAGATAGGGCTCTCTTTAAATCCAAGCCTTAGTTTGTTTTTCGTTGTATTCGAAAAGATGGGGAAGGTAGGTTCTTGGTGCAGTAATTTCCCTATGAAAAAAATGGAGGGGAGCTTTTGCCCAAGAGTCACTGACTTGATTTTGCAAATGAGAGAACTTCAGGAAATTTTTTTTGAGAGATCCAGTCTGGTTCGTGGAACAAAAATGGGAACAGTTACATGGACAATGTAACGTTTCTAAAATTTTATGCCATATTGTGACACCTGTCTCATGGAGGAAATTACCGTTTTCTGTTTTTAGAATACAATTTTTGACCATCCAGTGATTTGGGGTGCTCTGCCTGAATTTAGTCAATTTAAAGCGGGTTTTTTTTTCCCCCTCCTGTTTTAGTGCGTGGTTCCGTTTTTCAGATTTACTTTGGAAAGTAATAGGAATTTTCTTTGTAGGAAACGTTTTTTGTTTGTAGCGTGAGTCTTGGTAAGGAGAATCTTGAATGAAGCATGTGCTTCCTCTCTGCACGTGCACAACCGCTACATTTGCACAACTGAAATTGATAGCCTTTTGTCAGTAAGATACTGACAAAAAAGTCAAGTTGTTAATTTCTGTTTGGATGAGAAAGCCAAGGGAATTCTTGGTGTGAGAAACCAGGCTGAGAAGGATGAAGTTACCTCTGCTAGCAGGAGGACTGTTTCTAGAAATATCTTTTGAGTTAATGTAATAGATTTCAGGGTTCAAGAGGATTCTTTAAGGGTCAGGATCATCAATTGTTTGGGTTTATTTAGTTAAGATGTATAGTCAATAAGAGGAAAATTAGATTTCAGCCTCAATTATAAATTGGTAGAGAATAGGTTAAGAGTAGATTTGGATGGACTCTTGATTGTAAGGTTGAAATAGTAGCTTGAACTTTTTCCTGTTTTAATTTTTTTTTTTAGCTTGATAGAGTTTTGCAGTCCGTTTTCTAAAAAGTTTTAACCAAATCATAACGCACGATGTACCTCATTTTAACTTCTCATAGGACCAGAAAATTGGCCTAAAACTCCTGATCTGTTTGGAATGTGGGATGGCACTAGGAACTGTTGGCTAGTGTGTGTGGTTTTTTTTTTTAATATGTTCAGAGGCTGCTCTAAAATAGACTTCATTTGAACACACTAAAAGATATAATTGAGGAATTAAGAAGTATAAAACCTCATTTTCTCCCCAGAGTCTCATGCTCCCTTGGGGAAAATTTATATTTTCCATTTTCACTTAGAGGCAGAGGCTGTTACCTTTCTCCTCTCTCTCAGAAAGGTTTTGGTAAGGAAAATATAACACGTAAACTTTTTTCCATGTTTAATGAAAATGAATAATTTTTAACTTGTGTAAATATTTCTGCACCAAGCAGCAGCTGTTCAAATAGTGCAGTAGCAGTTTAAATAGAGCTTTTAAAACTTAAGTAAGCAGCTTTTTACCATCGTGGACTTCATCCTGCCCAACGTGAAGGAAGTTAATACTTGGTGATGGAATTTCATAGAAAAATCCAACTTTTCATAAAAAAAAAACAGCTTTATCAAAAACAGGGTAGTAGGTTCTGCTAGTTTCACACTTGATCCCCAAATAATACCCTCTTGGAAGACTTGAAAGGTAACACTTATGTATAGAATTTGGCTAGGTATTCATGCTGGTCATCTGAGTCTTTTATCATGAATATTAGATACCTCTTCTTGAATTTTTCTGTATCAAAGATTTCTGTTGCATTTGTATTTTAATATGGCAAGCCTTTGCTTGTGACTGCTTTTCCAGTAAAAATAAAGATTAGGACTTGTATTCTTGGTAGCTTAAAGATAAACTTTTGTAAGTAGAACTTGCCTATCTTTGTCTTCACAGTAGCAGAACATCCAAAATACTGCCATTCTAATTAAGTGATAATATTGCAAACACTTCATAGTGCTTAGTAAGTTGTAGGTGCTGTTCCAAACAGTTTATATGTGTTAATTAAATCTAAGTAATCCTGTGTGGTCGGTGCTATTCCCATTTTACAGATAAGGAAAGTGAACTACTGAGGTAAATAACTCGCCCAAGGTCACACAGCTAGTAAAAGGTGGAGTTGGAATTTGAACCTAGGCATAAAATACTTATTTCTTTTTCATTATAGAAAAGTTAGGTTTTGTTTTTTTTTTTTTAAATTAACAACTATTAAATTTAGTGATGTTTAGTATGTCTTCATCCTGGGGAATTTTCAGATTGACAAATTATGTTCATTATAAAATTAACACATGTAAACAGTACTGACAGATTAAGTGATATGTTGACTAGAGTAAAATTTTACTCTTTATGATTGTTGATTCTTTTTACTTACTGGACAGGCTACTCTCTGCACTGTAAGGAGGCACTGTTACATTTTACCAAATTGTGGAATTGCATTTCCTCAGTGGGTGTTTCACTTGCCTTCTTTTACTCTAGAATCTAGTAGTGTAAGTCCTCAAAATCAGTAACTGTATTTGACACAATTTTTCTCTTCAAAATTCTTAGGAAGTGATGTAGTGATGATTGACTTTCTGGAAAATGTTTATTGGTTAGTGCTTTATGTAGGGAACAAGATTAACTGCTCTTCTGCACCTGCAAGAGATGCATCACAAACTAAATGATCTCATGCATTTGTGTCCATACTGGTCTAGTTTAGGAGAATTAATGACCAATTCTCCTCCCATGTCCCCATCTTTTCCCACAAAGTTTGGAGTTATCTTTTTGAAGACTTTGGATTAAGTGTCTTAAGGAAATTTGCATGATGTTTTAAAGTTTTATATGAATGACTTGTTTCCAAGTACCACAGGTTTCCATTGGTAGAAGTCTTCCAAGCAGTAAAGTATAGGCAGAATTCAGTCATTCACATAAAACATTTGATAGGATCATACAAATTGTAAGTAATGGAGGTAAAAACTCTTTGACATATTCCCCAGTCCAAAAAGGTTAAGTTTCATGTTTGTTATCTCTAGATTTCTGCTAGAATGTTCATTCTTAATTTTACACTTAATGTTTCAGTTGTGATTTAGAGATGAATCATCCATTCCTACAGTATTATGTCTAGTAATTTTATTAGACTGGAGAAAAGTGATTTTTAAAATAAACTGTTGTGAGGAACAAATGGATATTCATTGTATTTTAGTCGTTAGTAGACATCAGAGATAGATTCAGAGAGAATTGCAAACCAATGTGATTGCCAGCCTACTCATATTACCTTTTCTTCCATGAATTACTGTAAGTTGAAATACATATTTTATATTTTCCATTGGTATATTTTTATAATATTGGTCCATCTTATTTTAAAAGTTTAGCTTGTTTTTACACTTAGGTATATATATATATTTTTTTTTACATTCACATAATCTTAATACAAACACAAAGATTGGCATTGATACTAAATAAGTTAATGAAAGTAGTCGAAAAATGTTTCTTTGGCTGAGGAACAAAGCTATTTTATGATCTTAGTTTTATGTCTGTTCCAGTTCCTTAAATTTAACATTGAATTCTTAGTATGTTTACTATGTTTTGTATGCTGCAAATAATATAAAATATTCTAGTTCTGATTTGATGGTATAATCAGTTTCCTTAGTTGAATTATATATCTCCAAGTACCTTTCTCTTTCCCTGAATCCCATAAAAACACATCTATAAAAGGGACTTCCCTGGTGATTCAGTGCTTAAGACACTGCATCCCCTGCAGGGGCACAGGTTCAATTCCTGGTTGGGGAATTAAGATCCTGCATGCCACGTGGTGTGGCCAGAAAGGAGGGGAAAAGAAATGATGAAACGCATTCATAATCCGTTTTGTCAGTAGAGAAACCTTGTTAATATCAGAAGTAAACTCAGTAACTTATCTTTCTGATAACAGATTTGTTGGAAAGCCTGTACATGAGCAAAATTATGTATTCCTTAATGTCTGGAAGAATTATGACTGCTGTTAGTTAACCTTTATAAACCAAAAAAGGTTGTTATGGCTTTTGATCCTGTTAAATGCATTAAATGAGACAAATATTAAGAAATGAGATTTTTAAAAAAAAAAGATTTAAAAGTAGACAAAAGAGGTTAGAAAGAACATGCTAGACATCAAATTCTTTTTTTCTTATAGCTAGTATCCATATAGCTAATACAATTTCTTGATCTAAAATAAGGAAATAATTCTGTTTTTCCAGCTCTTGGAATGATTGGTTTCAGCTCTTATATGCCCATTTACATCTTTTATTTACCGTTCAGGATGTAGGATTTGCAGCTAGGAAGCCTACTTTGAATTCCGCCTGCCCTATTCATACATTAACCTTGGGCCCAGTTAAGTGTTAGCTCAGTTTCATTTGTGAAGTAGCCATAATGAACTTCCTTGGGTGGTTTTGGTGATTAAATGAGATAATGTGTATAAAGCTATTAGTACATACCTGAAAAGGAATAATGAGCCATTAATGGTTAGACTCAAAAATTGTCAGAATCTGGAGAATGTTTTATTGGATACTGACTTCCTTATGTGAAATGGGTGATTAATATATAAAATGTTCTGTTCCCCATTTGGGTAGTCTTAGATTTATTGTTGCCTCAGATGATGATACTGTGACATCTGTATGTTTTCTTTAAAAGAAGTGACAGGATGTGTTGATCACATACATGCTTCAGTGGTTCTTAAGGACAAATAGACCACCAGGGAATGTACTTTCAGAACATTTTATATTTCTAAACTACCATTACTAGCACATTGACTTGAAACCTTTAAAAATAGTTATAGCAAAATTTTATTCTTCTAGAAAGTGATAACTGGGAATAAAAAATAGAAATTATAACTCTAGCCTAACTGCTAAAGCCAATTGAGACATTTGAAATACTTAGGATACAAGTATTTCTTGTTAGACCTAAAATCTTGTACCTTTTTCTGGAAAAAAAAAAACAAAACCTCACAAGTGTTTTCACGTTGGCAGACTACTTAAGTACATTTGAGGTGACTCTCGGACATTGCTTTGGAATGAAACAAATGTTAAGTACTTTTTAGAGAGTGATTTGAGAGTTAATTTCTATATACATTTTTATGATTTAACTGATATCTTTCACTTTTGGTTAGATTGATGGTGGAAATAGTGTTGTAATATCTTTAAATATTTTCTTTTATGTAGATTAGTAAAATATAGAAATTTAAAGCCACTTGATACTTTTTTGTCACATTTTTAGATACCTGAAGGCACTTGTTAGTTTAGAAACATAATCATGTATAAAATCCAACTTTAAAAATCACGCTTGCTTATTTTGTATGTGAAAGCCTACAAAAACTACTCCACATGCTGTTTTCCCTCACAAGTTTTTCCAGTTTAGTTGGGGATAGACACAAAGATAAAACATTTTCTCCTACAACATTCTGTAAAACAGATTTGAATTGAGAGAATGGATTTTTTGCTGTTTCTCAGCTTCACTGAGTTGTTGAATTTGTGAGACCTAATTTACAATGACAACAATCATATTTTGGTAGTTTAGAACATATTTGTATTTAGTGTAAAAAAAAATCTTGACGAATTTTATTATCTTTTTTTGTTTTTACTGGCGTCCTCATTCATTCACCTTGGGGCCAGCACCCCAAGTAAAGGGAAGGAAGAAGGCGTTACAGCTCCTCTCCTGGAGCTTGTGATGAATAGATTATTGCGTGTATCCATCTGCTGAAAAGTTGATTATAGGATACTTTGTTGCATGTAATAGTTCTTTTTGAGTGTTTTTCCCCCCTGTTTACTCCTGTTGTCTTTGTTGTATTATTATAAGTAATGTTGATTTTATATCCACCCCTCGCTTTTTTAGTGTGTAATTCTGAAGTAGTGGGAATCATTTGTTCTGCACACATTCTCTCATTAAAAGCTACTGCTTTTACAGAAACTTTTGTAATATATACATTGGTAAATGAATGGATATATCCTCTGATAGTATGTTCTTTAAAGCTTAATAACTGAATAGAGAATACAGTAGAAACTGCTACTCTTTAATACAAGTGGAACACTTGTTTCCAGTAGTGGCCTAAAGGTATTTTGATTGACATTTATTGGTTCTTTATAAATAGTATCTTGAAAGAAATTAAGGTAATAGCATATAACATCTGTTCTGTGAATAACAGTGAAAGTGGTTATTTTTGGTTTGGGGAAAATGTATACATATATGTAGACTTGATGTTTGAAGTTTATAAGTCAAATTATTTCATCCACAAAGTGGAAATTTGAGGTTATTAGCCTCCTGATTGAAGAGCAGATTGACTATTTAAGTATTTTTTTTTAAATAAAGGGAGTGTGTAGTCGTTGGTCAAGTGCCAGTAAATACTGGAGCTGATATTTGTGTCCAGGTTTGACTCCAAGGTCCCACATCTTTCCATTTCAACAAGTTTTCGTAGTAAATACCCTCCTACTTTATGTTGGTAATGCAAGAAGGTAATGGATGCAGCATGTTATTCTAACTTTAGTTTTAAAAACCAAATAGAATAATTTTATTCTATAGACACCTAAATGTCTTAAGTGTTTTTATGCTTCTACTTATGGCGTAAGCATTTAATTTGCTAAAATAAATGGTCCTAGACATACTACTTATGTGTAACATAAAATAAGAGTTGAGGTAATTTGAGTTTATGCAGTTTCTTTTGAGTAATATACACAGACATCTTTAAGTAGTTTAGGTTGCCTAGTGTAGTATCTGCTAAGTTTTGCCAAATTGTAGCTTCCTTTTCTGCATGTGTAATGCCAGATGCTCATTCCTATAGTTTTTTCTTCAATGAATTAATCAGTATTTCTTTTACATGTCACAAAACACCCAAGTAATAGGCAGCTAGACTTTTTCTTCAGTTAACTGTCTTTTGCACTTCACAAAATAAGATAGCCTTGATCATTTTTTTCACTCTATTTATAAAGTTATATTAAAGCCACAAAAATATAAGAAACTACTTTTAAGATGGAATTTTAAGATTAATACTGTTTTTCATTTTAGCACTTTTTCAGCCGTTAACTCCAGGCTCTCGGGAATTTGAAGATGTTTTAAATATTCTCCACTCATCTTACCTTGAACCAACTTCAGTAGCAAATTTTAACTACAGGCGTGCTTGCTTGATACATAACGAGCTTTTGGAAAAGGAGGTATGTTTTAGATTGTGCCTTTTGTAAGATTCTTCAGAACCAGTTAATAGCTGGTATTTGTTTTACTTTTTTAAAAAAATGCTGAAGTTCTTTGGAAAGCCAAATTATGAAAGGGAAAAACAAGTTTTAAATGACATGTTTTTTCCCCTAAACACTATTGATATTGCACTGTGTTTATCTGTGTGTTACTGTGTGATTGTATAAAATAACTTCTTTTATTAAAAATGAATTTTAAGCATAGTGATAACTTATTGTTTAGTGGCATCATTGTAAATTCATCAGAAGGCTTTTGATCTTTCAAGCACATGTTAGTTAAGTGGAATCTCTAAGAGTGTGTTGTGTCTTAGGTTCCAAGGTTAATGAAATAAGATGTGCATTTATTTTTAGGATATGTTTAATTTTTCCCTTAATTATTGCCAGGTAATTGAATTGAATTTAATATCATTAGTAGAAATTCTTAGTGAGAACAAAGGGGAGTATTTGAGACTTTTAGGTAGTGAATTAAAGTTTCATGTACAAATTAGAATACTGTTTGAGTTTTGGTTTAGGAAAAGCCATAATAGTCTTGGAGTTAATACAGATGACATGTTTGGAAATATTTGATGTGTATACTGCTTTCTAATGCACATGAAATGCTATTAATTTTGTACTTTTAAAGTTGGTTAATCCAGTGCTGTCAGTATTTAACTTTGAAAAGATCCCTAAAGTAACTAAATGTTACTGGCTCCCAGAGAAAATTAAAACCTTGGTAGTTTGATGTGGTTTCATGGTATGATAGGGATTATTTGTTAATTCATATAAAAATTTAGTCTAAAACTTCATTATATTATTGAAGATCAGTAATAGCCTGAATATTGCATGTAAATCTGTTAGATACAGGCTCCATATCTGTATGTGTCTAAAAGTGAACGCTAGCAGTTTAGGGTGACTTACAGTTCAGATGTACTTAGATCAAGTCACTCTTATGGGTATGGAGCATGGCTTATGTACTTGGCACTGAGAATACAGTTGCAAAGAAATGAAACATTTTTCCTTGTTGTAATTGGGTTTATAGTCTAGAAGTTGGTCATTAAACAAAGATTTATTAAGCCACCTACTATATGCAGTGGGTCATCCCTGGTGGCTCAGTGTTAAATAATCTGCATGTTAATGCAGGAGACGTCTGTTCGATCCCTGGGTCGAGAAGATCCCCTGGAGAAGGAAATGGCAGCCCTCTCCAGTATTTTTGCCTGGGAAATCCCATGGACAGAGAAGCCTGGCGGACTACAGTCCATGTAGTCACAAAGAATCAGACACCACTCAGCAATGAAAACAACTATATGCTATGCACCATGTCAGATAAAACGAGAAATCCAAAGATAATCAAAATATGAACTTAAAAATCGATGGGAGGGACTTCCCGGTGGTCCAGTGGTTAAGAATCAGCCTGCCAGTGCAGAGGGACACAAGTTCGATCCCTTGTATGGAAAGATCATACATGCCATGAGGCAGCTAAACCCATGTGCCACAACTATTGAGCTGCTCTAGAGCTGGAGAGCCACAGCTCCGAAGCCTGAGTGCCCTAGAGCCTGTGCTCTGCAACAAGAGAAGCCACTGCAGTGAGAAGATCCTCTAGAAGAGTAGCCCCTACTTGCCACAACTAGAAAAAGCCCGTGGCAGCATTGAAGACCCATTGCAGCTTTTAAAAAAAAAGTGTGGTAAGATTTTAATAGAATTTTAGTTAAAATTGTTTAGCACTAGAGGCTTATTTGACTATATTTTAAGACTAAAGAGCTAATTATAATGAGGAAAAAATGAAGTGCATAAATTTCAAGGAGAGAAAAGATAATTTCCATTTTGGTAGGTTTGGAATTTTTTTGCTGTGCCTCACAGCTTGTGGGATCTTAGTTCCCGGACCAGGGATCATAATTGGGTGCCTAGCAGTGGGAGTGCAGAGTCCTAATGACTGGACCACCAAAGAAGTACTGATCTGGAATTTCTGAGAAATTCCTGAAACTCTTTACTTGAAAAACATAGACACGTGCTAAGGCATTGTTACAGATTTAATTTCATTTAGTTTACAGAAAAGCGAAGAGAACTGAAGTTTGATGGTCGTTTAGATAAAGAGCTTTCAGAATCCTATGCATTTCTGATGGTTGATCGGTATAAGGTAAGTGAACTCATTTTATAAAAAATAATTTGAAAATGTTTGCATTGTAGGTTACTAAATTTGCAGTTATTCAGTACACTTGATTTTTATAAACTAACAATTTGTTGATGTATAAATGGAAAAGTGATTTAGTAGCGCAGAGTATTTCATTGTTTTGTGATTTGTTTTTCAGATATGTTCATTTTTTTCTTTGATCAGAGCTATTTCCCACCCCCCCAAATGTAATAGATGATAAATACTTTTCCTTTTATTAAAGTAGATTATCAGGTGGGAGGTGGGAGGGAGATTTGAGAGGAAGGGGACATATGTATACCTGTGGTTTTTTCATCTTGTTATATGGCAGAAACTAACATTCTATTGTAAAGCAATTATCTTCTTACTAAAAATAAAGATCAAAAAAAGTAGATTATGTTCTCTATTGCAGATTATATGTGCTGAGAACTATTTTTTCTCCTTTGATGTTTAGATGGATTACTATCTCTCAAATATTTTGCCAATTCTAATTCTCCCTAAAAGGGAATGCTTATATATACGAATGTCGTGAATTCTGAGTATCTGTCCGACTTGGCATAAACAAAAAATAGATTTCAACTATGGTTACATTGGAAATTTAAACCAGTTTTACACTGATATTTAGTTGTTATAAGTAAACTAGCATGTATATTTATAATTTCTATAATGTAAAAATATAGTTTAGAGGCTTGGATTTTACTTAAAACGAGTTTATTGAGTATCTTTTCACATTTTTAATGTAATGTGACTGCAAGATGGCATGTTTTGTTTATTTAGGTTCAGAGCATATGTGAAAAAGGACTACAGGTGGGCCAGTCCAAAATAACAATTCTTGGCAATCCTTCCATGGGTAATCTTTTTTTCTTTTTCCATATACCTACTCCTAAATTGCCCTTTAAAATATATTACCTAGTTTTGCTGCAAATCCTGAAAATTCAATTCATGCATGCTTGTCATGTTCCCAGAAAGAGAGACTAGTTTCAGGTTCTGCAGTGTAAAACCAGTTTTATTCTTTGTTTCTGATTTTGCATACTTGGAATTGAACAAGGGTTATCTTTTTTTTCTTTTAATGTCTTAGTCTAGTCCTAGTGATACTGAGAAACTTGATTAGTTTCATGTTATTTTTCTGGTTTTATTTTTGCTTTGGTTCAATATCATCTATCTTTACCGTCATTACATTTTTTTTTAAAAGTGTGATACCTTTTATCTCTTGTAACTATCTCTTTATCTCTTATTATAATCTTATAATATCTCTTATAATTTTATCTCAGAATATTATATAATTATAATACTTAGGTTTAGATTTGGACTTTTTATATTTGTGTCTTTATTAATAATTCTTTCATTTGTCTCTTTACTAGGTGTCTATCTTTCTAGGTATGCTGATTTACTACAAGCTAATCCTTTGGAAGCTGGGGCAGTGGGTGATGTGGTTATTTTTAAAATAATGAAGGTAATTTTGACTTTAATAATTAATATATCAAAGATAACATTTGATTTGTATTAGGAGTTTGATTAAAAGCCAGTAGTTGCTTATGTTTGGTATATAAGATACTTTTTTAGAGAGATTTGCCATCTTTAATCTGAATTTACTGAACCTTAAAGTTAGCTTTCCTTTCCAACGAAAAGAATGAAAGAGGGAAATATGTTGATAATGTCACTTAAGCAAGTGAAGAGTGTTGTGAAGAAAGTTTTTATTTCCTTGTATTAAACAAATTCAAAACTTTTTTTCTAGGGCAGGGTAACTTTTTCTTACTGCTTCAATATTGTTAAAATGTTTTGGCTATTACTTTATTACCAAGTATTAAAGAAAAAAAACTGTTATAAATGATCTGTATTCAGAGGTATACTATCATATTGATGTCATACAGTCAATAATAAGGTTTTGATGGACGTGAAAGGTTTTCTCTATTTTAGGGTAAAATAAAGAGTGTGTATGACCCCATGGGTGTAAAAAGTTCAGAATCTGTATTAAGTAAAAGTGCTTCGGACCCAACACCAAAGCATGAATGTCATGTGTCGAAGAATGTTAATAGAATTACATCACTTCTGGCTTATAGAGCCTATGAGCTTACTCAGGTAGGTGCCTGGATCCACTTTAGTGTTATGACCTCATATCAGTTTGTCACTAAATACTTTAAAATATCTCCCTTTCAGTTCCCTCTGCCACCACACTAGTGTAGACTTAGCACTGCCATCGTCCAGTGATTCGCCCTGCTGTTTGTTCAGTGTTTGCCAGACAGCTCAGAAACATACAGTGGTCCTCCTCAGGGTGATATTCAGATTCCTTAGCCTTACTAGTTCTCCCTGCTTGTAGATTGACCTCCAGCCTGTTTTTTTGTATGATTCCTGCCCTCTGTGATCTCATTTCATCTTAAAGCCTTGGTTTCTCATGGCCTGAAAATTCCTGTCTGATAAAATATTACTCAACCTTCAAGGCAAAGTTAAAGCCCCCTGAATTACCTTAATTCTTATACTTTGTGTTACTGATTTGATAGATTCTATTTTTATTAGTATTTTTCTAAAATTAAAGCAGTTCATTTTTTAGCTTTATTCAGGTATAATTGATTTATAGTAAACTACACATACCTAAAAAGTATAATATTTGATATCAGTCATGGTTTTATATGGTGTTTGACTATAAAGGAATGTTACTATTTTTTTTAATGTGTATATCTAAAGGGATTGTGTATAGAAATGGTGGTGCTCACCTCCTGGAAATGTTCTCTTTTTTTTTTTCTCCCTTTCTTTGATGTTTTACTTTATTTACATTAAAAAAAAATTTATACTTTCTCCTTTGTTTTTGAAGAATCTCTGTGGGTAAGACCTTTTAGCAAAAATTATATTCACCAAAATCATCTGGACTAACTCATTTCATTGCCTTCTGGCAGTAGTAGTATTGTCACCGATGTTTGTAATCTCTGCCACCTTCCCTATATTGCCTAGTCTGCAGTTGGAGTCAAGAATTTGTTTTTCCTTTCAAATAATGAGCATAGTAGTAGTTTGCTTGAGATTGTGTTTTTACTATTTTATTTCCACATCAGTGGCTTTTGTGAGCTGACATGGAAGTTAGGCTCCATTTGTTACGTTTTTTTGAGGGGATTTGTTGCACATTCCCAGTGGTCAGCTCTTCAGAAGCTGAGGAGCTGAAGCAGCTCTTCAGAAGAACTTTTTTAGTATCCTGTCATTTGAGATACATATATACATACAATGCGTGTGTGTGTGTATATAAGCACAATATTTTTATATTATGAAATTAATATAAAGTACAAATTATTTTAAATAAATTGACAGGCAGTGCTTAAAGATAACTTTTCATTAGAGGTACTTCAATTATATTGTGTTTCTCAGGTATCAGGCAGATAAATATAACATTCCACTCTGTAATTCTTGCCTTCTTAAGAGAGGTAACTTTGTGTTTTCTTATTTTTAGTATTATTTTTATGAGTATGTCTTTGATGAGCCAAGGCGAAGACCAAGACACGTGTGTCCATACGCAGTTGTGTCTTTTGCTTATAAAGACGATATACAAACTCAGAAGTTCATACCTTCATCAAGGTAAGACTTGTGAATCTTACATGTCATTTAGAATCTGTTGTCACGTATCCTGCACTGCTGAGTTAGGAGGAGCACTTTACATTTTTTTGTTTTTGCTTCTCTTGAAATTCATTAAATACAGGATTGTTCATGATGACTTTTAAGAATTAAATTAGAAAGACAGATGTCTGGAAATAAAAACTAAAATTTCCTAAAACCTCATTGATTAACCTTTTTTCCTGATACTGAAAATTTGTGTAGTTGGTATCAGTGCTGTTTTTTGTTTTGTTTTTGGCTGCCACACGGCATGAGGGATCTTAGTTCCCTGACTAGGGATCAAACCCTGGCCCTTGGCAGTGAAAGTTCAGAGTCCTAACCACTGGACTGCCAGGAATTCCCTCAGATGCATTTTTTTTTTTTTTGGCTGCTCTGGGTCTTGTTGCTATACAATAGTTGCTGCAAGCAACTCTTTAGTTGAGGTACATGGGCTTGTTGTAGTGGCTTTTTTTGTTGCAGAGCACAAAATGATCATCCTCTGGCAAACTGTACATTTACTTTTTGACTGTTTTCTGTCTTCCTTATGAGATTGTAAGCTCTGTGAAGGCAAGGGTTTTGTCCTCCCTATAATTCTGTTATCCAGAACTATGCCTAATAAATAATAGAAGCTTAGTAAATATTTATTGAACAATGAACATGTTTAAATATGATTGAGGCTATTTCTTCAAATCTCATCACCATAATCAAGTAATTGACAGAGACTTTAAAGGACTAGATTCTCTCCTGATGGGTATTTTTGGGGAAATTTTTGAGGCAAGTAAGTAATTCTGATTTTTCCACGTAGACTTGGGTTTATTAAATGTTATAATAAGTAATTTGTTCTTCATGCTTGGAAGGATTTAATTTTTTTGTACAGTATGCCATTGAAAATAGCACTTCTATCAAGGTCCTGAATGTTAACTTTAATGTTGTTAGCAATCAGTAATATTTCTCTTTTTTTTTTTAAATTTATTTGTAGATCTAACAGCTTTAATGCAGATAGAAACACAGGTAAGATTCTTGTATTTCTTTCCTTTAGTTTTATAAATCAGAAGAATTATGTTGAGTAAAGAAATAAATGCTTTCTTTATTTTTATAATGAATGAGACTCTGCAAAGTATGAAAAAACTGGAGGCCGTGTTATGATGTAGCATTGACGCTTGGTTATCCAAACATAAGGTCTCCTTTGAGAATCTGCTGGTACTGTGAATAGTCCAAAGAATTGTAGCACTTTGATTGATAAAGGTAAAAAAAATAAAACAAGCTTCACAACTCAGACAAGTATTAATTTCATCAGAGATTTAGAGTTAAAGAGAGAAGATTAAAAGCAATATTGACATTTTCTATCTGCAAGTTTCTCCACAATGAAAAGAACGCAAGTGAAACCTATGTAACATTGTGTGGAGTTCCTGTAGTTGACTGGATTTCTCCTTTGGGGGGAAGTGGAGGGCAGTACTGTATTGTCTTTGCTCCTCAGCATTCTGATAGGAGGATATGTAGGCAAATAAATTTGTTATCTCTTTCATCTGGAATAATTTTGTACGAGAAGAGATACCCAAAACAAAAATCTGATTATTTGAATTCTCTGTAAATAGAAATGTCAAGACTTTTTTTTTTTTTTTTTTGGTAATTGTTCTACTAAAACTGTTTCTGGATATTTTTCCCCTTTTATCTAGTAAACATGTATTTGCTTCTGGGCTGCTGAGAGTCTGAGTTGTGTCATTTTTCTTTTTATTTAGATAAATTTAACTACACGTTGTGGAAAGGACAGCTTTTAAATAAAGGAAAGCTTTTGTGTTATATTTCTCTGAGGTCAGCCACTCGTGCTTTTTTGCCTATCAAGCTGTAAGTATGTTGTATTGTAGGAAAGTAGCAATTAGTTGCTAATTATTCAGTTCTTATGTTTAAATTTTGTTTCTGTTTTTCTTACATTTAACTTTTACTTTGATCCATAAGAACTTAAATGTTAATACTGATTTGTTTTTTAAAAAAAGATTGATTTGATAACCTGGAAACTTGGGTTAAAAAAAGCTCTCTGCTTTTCTGTCTTGATTTGCAGATAGGCTAAATAGTTATATTTACATTTAAATGTACATTTAAATTTAAATGTAAATTATTTATATTTACAGTTATATTTACATAGTTACATTCATGGCATGAAACTTTTTCTTAGTGATTTAAATATTAAAAGTGATTTTTCGAAGTTTTGTCATATGTAGATACATTTTTTATTTAGCAATTTGAACATGATAGACTTAAAAGTTAACACTTCTTTGTTGAAAACATTTTGATGTGGTCAGTTTAGTTAAAATTTATAGGCTGTTTTCAGTCCTTTGCAACATAAGTCGGAATAGAAAGATTTAAAATGATCTTTTGCTACACCACAGTAAATGTTATGGGCCCTCATAAATGGTAGAAGAGCAATTTAACTGTTCATACATGAATTGCCTTTAATAAAATGACAACTTTTTATCCTTTGTGGCTGGCAAAATTGGTGTTAGCTTCTGGCTTAAAGAAAGAAGGTTGGTAATATTGCTGGGCTATTTAGCTACCCGTATATACATGTGAACTTCACATATCAAATATCAAGTATGATATTAATAAATACGCTCATCTGTATTCCATCCAGATACATGTGTCTGAGAGAGAGAGAGTGATTGAGAGAGAACATTACTAGAGTTAAAAATACAGATAAGGCAAATAAGCCTTTTCAATTTTCTTTCAGTCCTGAGAAGTTAGATGTTGAAACAGTTATGAGTATGGATCAACTGAAACAGAAAATCCCTCCAGCGCTATTTTATAAGGAAACTTACTTTGGTCCAAATGAAGGTAGAGCAATTTAATTTTATTACAATATGTAAGAAGCAGACTTGATTTGAATACTAACTGTATTTTTTCTTATGTCAGTTTTGAAGAATGGAATGTATTGCAGCCTTTATGAAGTTGTAGAAAAGACAAGGATTGGAAGTAACATGGAGAGTTTGCTGCAGAAACTAGAGAAGGAGAAACTTGTGAGTTAAAGGTTTCCAGATGTTCCTTCTTCTTCCTAAGAAACGTGCATATTAATAAGTGATTATGGTAACATTTCAGTTTATTTCATTTTTGCTTCTGAAAATACCACGAAGTCTCTGTTGTTGCCATTTGGTTAAAAGTGTTATGGTCTTTTGGTGCTTTTCTATTTTAGCCATGACACTAGATCCTCTATAGACTAGTCTTTTCCATGAAGTATCTTGATTGTGTTTTGTGACTGTGATATTCAGCAAGTACTTATTATCCCATTTTTATGCAGGGTATATAGTTTGGTAAAGAATGAGACAGGAGACTATTTTCCTGGATTATGTGGTGAATGGAGTTACTCGTTTGTTCAGTAGAGACTGTGCCATGTTTGAAGATTCAGAAAGAACAAGGCCCTTGATGAGGTTGAAAGTATAAAAATAGTAGAGGGTAAAGTGGTAGAAAATAGGGCTAGAAAAGTGTGTAGGGGGCTGTGTTGTGCTCAAATGTTTGTACGTTTGGACTTGATAGAAATAGATTTTAAAGAATGGGATGAGGTTTTGATTATGTGTGTAATGTGATTAGAGCTGTGTTTTGAAATTTTACTTTGGTTTCTCTGTAGAGAATGAATTGAGAGGGGAGATGAGGTACGAAACTACCATTTAGAGTAATGGTAGGTGTAATGAAAAAGGATAATGAAGAGATCGATTTAAGGGATATTTACTAGGTAGTATCTAATTTAGTGCATATTGAGTATATTGAGTTTCGGTGAAGGGATTACTGGTTCAGGCATCAGACTGTGATGGATTCAGGAATGAATCGAAAATGGTTATGTGATGCTATTATGTATAGGTTAGTTGAAGGCGAGGAGATGATTGCAGGAAAGAGTGGCTATTCCATGATTTCTGTTAACATGAGGTAGGTGAGCTTGTGTTCAAATGTTTAAGGGACATTCCAATAGCGAGGAATAGAGTTTTTTTTGCACAAGTATGCTGTTTAATACAAAGTTTTCAGCAGTTGTCTTTTTACTCCTCATTTTTTGAGCCTCACTTTCCCAGTAGTCAAATGGAGAGTTGTAGCAGTGATTTTTTTTTTTTTTTAGAACTTGTGACTTGATAGATGACTACATAGAATTTCATTGTATGGTTATACATTTGCTTAATCAATCCATCGTTTATAGGTGGGAGAGTCAAATATTATATACAGAATTTATAGGCAGAGTTTGTACACTTATTAGCAATAACTTTGAGATCAGCTATAAAGCTGTAGGTTAGGCATCTTTGAACACACGCATATGCACATTTACATATATGTGGACATCCATTTACATTTATCTTTGTGTTTCTTACCCCCCCCCCACCTCCCCCAACCCCGCCAAGCTCATCTGTGATACAAGTATTCCTCATGATCAAAATCTATTCAGTTCCTGAGTTGATTAAGTGAAAGTTTAGGTTGTAGGTTTGGATATAATGGAATATTGAGTTATCCAAATCTGTTCAGTTCTTAAATTTCATAGAATGCATATTGTGAATCTGGACAGTGAGGAGTTTATCACAAAAATACAATGTCTGTTTAGTGCCTAATAGTGAAAATCAGGATAGGAAGGATACTAGCATTTTGTTCTTCACCTGAGCAAGTATAAAGTTAGGTTTTTGGAGGACTGGGTCAGAATCAAGAAGTAAAGTAAGATCCTGTGTCTTAGAGGGCACAGGTATTCCATAAGGATACACCACGTGAATCTAATGAACTGACATTTTGTATAGCTCCCCCCTTTCCTGCAAGCCCCATTGGGAATTATTCTATTTATAGCTACGTCCTTCATAGTTGTCGTAATAATGGGAGGTACACTGGGGACTCTTGGGTTCTAAATAATTTTATCCTGAATACATACAGGAGATATTCTGGATCAGAGAATTACCTTCTCACAGTAGGTAATACATGTGTTGGCTCTCCTTTGCTCTATTTTGTACCCTTAGGGTAGTGTATCCAGACTCAGGTCGGTTAGTCTATGCAAGTAGTTGGACAGTCCATAGGCAACGGGTGAGATGATTTTTCCTACATAAAGGGAAGGAGGCAACCATTTCCCTTCTCTCCTGAAAAGATATCCTTGAAAATGTAATCAATGTTAACTCCAACCTTTGGTGAATAGTCTTTTCTGGAGCCAGTTAGCCCTCTTGGACCTAAATACCTAGGGAGATAACTCTTCAGTCTTCCAGGCACCGTGGAACTTAACCTAGGAACCTAATCTGTACTGTAAACTTTTGTGTGCTCACTTAGCACTTTTAGGGGAGATAGGAGAAATGTATCCTTTTGGATCAGAGCAGTAAACTAGGAAATTGTCTATAGATGTAATTCTTAAAATGTGTGAAGAGTGTAATATTTCTGGGGGAAATGAAAACAAACACTATATACATTTCTGCATGTCAGAAGGCTAGGGCTTTTTGCAGGGACACAGAATTCAGGAAAGTTGTATTTTCCCACAGGGATATTTATAAGATAAGTAAAATACTAGACTCTCAGTTGATGGTCAGTGAAATTAACTCTTTATTCATTTATTTTTTGACTCTTTTTTTTTTTTTAATGTTATTGGAGTATACTTGATTTATAATGTGTTAGTTTCAGGTGTACAACACAGTGAAGTCAAATTCTTAAAGTTGACTTTAGTACAAGAAAAAATATGATAGAAATGTTCCTAAATTTGAATATTGTCTCTGATATGAATTTTTGAGTCTCTTGGTGTACATATTCAGGGTAATTTTTTCTCAGGTATACATTTAGTATATTAGATTTATTATTTAGAAGTAGAATTACTGAATCATAACATATGACTGGCTTTACAAAATCATTTTAAGTGGTTGTACCAGTTCATACCCTCAGTACCAAGTTCCCGTTAACTCACATCATCATAATTACTTGATATAGTCAGACTTTAAATGTCTTTTAATGTTCTGTTGCCAATTTTTCCTTTTCAATGTCTTGTGGTTTTTAGTATGGTTTATTTACAGTATTGTGCTAGTTTCAGTTATATAGCATAGTGATTCAGTACTTTTGCAGATGATATTCCAACACAGAGTGGCTTGTGTCTTCGTATTAGTTTGAGGAGCTGCATGTTTATTCTGGGAACTGATGCTCGGCTGTGTGCTGTGATCTGTTTCATGGTTTACACTTGCCTTTCCGCTTTATTCACAGTGTTTTTCGGAGATTCATAACTGTGATGTAATTGAATTTGTCTGTCTAAATGTTAAGTACTGTTAGTGACTTGTTTAAGAAATCTTCCCTTGCTTCTAGATCTTATAGATAGTATCCTATATTTTTTTGAATGTGTTATGATTTTTCCTTTTGGCACTTAGCTTCTTCCTTAATATATATGTATTTTATTGAAGTATAGTTGACTTACGGTGTTCCAGGAGCACAGCAAGGTGATTCAGTTATACATATACACATATATTATTTTTGAAATTATTTTCCATTATAGGTTTTTATAAGATACTGACTATAGTTCCCTGTGCTATACATTAAACCTTTGTTGCTTGTTGCATATCTGTTTTTTTGTTAGAAATCTAGCATTCTATTCATACTAAGTCAAACAAGTAGAATCAAAATGTCATAAATTTTTTGTTAGGCAAAAATTCTTAAATTTTCTTGAATATTTTATAAACTTGTATACAGAAGTTTTTCTACTACACTTGATAAAGGCTTGAGAAAGAACATCAAGAAAAGAGGGGGGAATTGGAAAACATAAACTAAATGAAATGGGAACACTGAATATGAAATAGAAAAAGTGAAACTAGGTAAAAAGTAAAAGATAATCATATAGTCCAGGTGTTTTTAAACATAACTGCTCATTAGAAACATCTGGAGGAAAAAAAGCAATACCTGGGCATCTGTGTTTTTCAAAGAATTCCAAGATAATTCTGATATGCATCTGACACATAACTTTAAAAAAAATCTATGCATATGTATTTTTTTTTTAACTTTTGTGTGATACAACACACAAAAGGATTCCAGTCTCATTTTTTCCCCCAATATGAATCTAACAAGTTGTTCCTGAACCATTTACTAAATAGTCCATTCTCTCTCCACTAAGAAGTCTTGATTATCAGGTAGGGCAAATTGCCCACTTTTTTCATTGCTTTCGGAGTGTTTTGCTATTTGAGATTGAGCTTTTTTTTTTCTTGCCCCCAAAATTTAAAAATCAGTTTACTTTTTAAAAAAAAATCTTAGAATAAGCTTGTTGGGTATATTATGGTTTTATTTATTTTCAGGAAATGGTTGATTTCTATTTTTAGAAAATGTACCAAGTGAGGATTATTTTTATAGTGTTTTTAATCGCTACTGTGAGCATTTTTACAAATAGTGTTTTATTATGCTGTCTCTTACTAGTACTTTTCACCAAAGGTTTGTTGCCTTTATTCATCTGAAGAACCAAATTTTGGTTTTGATCCTCCGTTGTACTTTTGTTTTCGTGGTCTCTTAATTTCAACTATTAGTTTTAGTCTACTTGGGAGGGGTGCTGGTATTTAGTTTTTACTGACTTCTTACATAAGATAAAATGGTCAATGAACTTTGAGTTCCAGGTACTTTTTTAGTTGCTTTCCACATGTTTTAATATGTAGTGTTTTCATTGTTTTTCAGTTCTAACTGTTTTTTAAAGTTTCCATTATGACTTCCAGTTTGTGACGTGATGTAGAGGTATATTTTTAAATTTTCAAATGTATGTGAATACATTTTTTTCTTTGAATTGCATTGAAATCAAGATATGTAATTATTTGAAATTTTTTTGAGATTTGACTTTATAAAACTCTGTCCAGTTTTGTATGTGTCCAGTCTGGATTTGAGAAAAATGTGTATTATTTAATTGTTAAATCCTAGGGACACAATTCAGGTTGACAGCTGTTTTCCCTTAGCACTTTGACTGTATATGCTACAAGGTCTTCAGGCTTCTATTTTTGTTGAGAGATCCAGTTGTAGTCTGATGATGGTTTCTTTGTAGGTCATTGTTTTTTTCTGGTTGCTTTTTAAATTCTTTCTTTGTCTTTGATGTTCTACAGTTACATTAAATATATCTAGGTGTAGATTTCTTATTTATCCAACTTGGTGTATATTTTTTCATGTTTATAGATTTATATCTTTATTTCTAATAACTAAGAATGTTTTAGTCATTATCTCTCGGATTATACTTCTTCTTCTTTCTCTTTTGATTGACTTCTTAGGACTCTGAAGCATCATTCTGTTCTCCCTGTCAGTCTGTCTTGTGTTTTTTGCCTTATTTGTACTACATTTTTAGTCATTTCATCATAGGTATATTCTAGATTGCAAATTCTTTCTTTAGCTGTGTCTTATTTGCTGTTTAATCAATTCATTGAGTTTCTAATTTCACAGAATTTATTTTTAATTTCTAAAAGCTATCTTAGGTTCTTTTTGAGGTCTACCTTTTTCTTTTTTAAACAGATTCTTGTTAATTCTTTCAGAAAGATTTATTATGTGCCAGAGACTCTTCTAGGAGGTAGAGATTATATTCTGATGTTCCCTTGGTTATGTTTCTTAATTGACTCACCATTTTAAAATATACAATTAAGTGATTTTTAATAAATTTGCAATGTTATGCAACCATTGCCACTATCTTACTTCAGAATATTTTCATCACCCCCAAAAGAAACTTCCTATTTACTAAGCATTCACTCCATATTTTTCCCTCTCCCACCCTCTCCCTCCACAACCAGTCTCTGGCAACTAGTAATCTACTTCCGTCTTTATGGTTTTTATATTGTGGACATTTTATATAAATGTGATCGAGTAATACGTGGCCTTAGTGCCTTCTTTCACTTAGCATAATACTCTTAGGATTCATCCTCATTATAATATGTATCAATACTTCGTTTCCTTTATTTCACTCTGTGGATAATGCCACATTCTGTTTGTCCATTCATCAGTTGTTTCCACTCTTTAGCTATTAAGAATATTGTTGCTGTGAAATGTGTATGCCAGTTTCTGTGTGAACATGTTTTCTTTCATACATGTTATTTTATATATTTTATCTGATGATTCCAATCTGCAGTCCTTATGTATTTGAGTCTGTTGTCTTTGCTGAATCTCACTCAGGGTATGTTATTTTTCAGAAGCTTGACAATTTAAGATTCTGAGCTTAATATTTTATATTTTTAATACTCTTTGTTTTCATTCCTGTAACATTATCTGGAAAGCCAAAATGTCAGTAGTAGAATCTGGTAATATAAATCCACAGACTGGGTTAATAATGTTTTCTGAGGGAGGAGGAAGCAGTAAGGTGTAATAAATAGAGGCATCAGTACAGAATTCACAGGTGCTTCCTTTTCTGCAGGATTGAAAAGTGTTTGGTTTGACGCTACAGATGTTATTGCTGGCGCTTCTGTCTGCCTGAGTAGTTTCTGGGTTTAGATTCCCTGTGCTTCGTGCGTCTCCGGGAACATTGAGTCCCTTCAGGGAACTAGAGCCTTTAGGCCACTAAGCCAGTTGGGGGTTAAAAGAAAAAAAACCCTTGGCATTTGCAGTGGATGAGAAGTTAAATAAATCTAATTATGTTTTTTCTCAGCAACCACAAAACATGAAGCTGTTACTCATATCTCCCAGTTTTCTGTTCTGACAAACCAAGAGTTTGGGCAAAATGTTAAAGGGATATGATACATAAAACATTTTAAGGTTTTAAATCTGAAACAGACGAGCACCCGGGGCAACCAGGTCCGGAGCAGGTGGCGAGGGGTTGCTGACACAAGTGGGGCGACGGCTGGAGAGGCAGGGGAGCGGCCCAGGGCCCGCCCGCCCGCAGGGCTCCGAGCTGGCCGCGAGGGTGGGGAGAGACCCACAGCCCTCACCGAGGGAGGCCGCGGCCGCCAGGCGACTTGGCTGCGTGGGGGCAGTAACGGGAGAGGGGGCCCAGGTAGGGGGGGGCGGGGGGCGGGGTCGGCTGCCCTCCCCCAAGGCTTTACAAAGCGTGCGCACTAGCCCCGGGCTAGAGCGTGAGCCGCCACTGCCAAGGTGCCTCCAGCGTCCCCAGGTTGTGTAACCATCCAGAAACACACCATAGAGTCCTCTTTCAGCAAGTATTCTTGGTTAAGTCATGAAAATGGAATTGGAGCTTGTTTTTCCCCTTTGTATAGAAGTGAAGGAGGAGACGTCAAAATTCGACTCTGGTGGGACTCGAAACCACATCATTTGAATAACCACACCCCGGCAAGAATTCCAATGCACTATCCATTGTGCCACAGAGCGAACTAAAATGGACTGGAATGGGTGAATTTGACTCAGATGACCATTATATCTACTACTGTGGGCAAGAATCCCTTAGAAGAAATGGAGTAGCCATCATAGTTAACAATAACAGTCTGAAATGCAGTACTTGGATGCAATCGAAAAACAACAGATTTATCTCTGTTCGTTTCTAAATCTGAAACAAATTTTGCAGATGTGTTGTCCACTGTACTTTTGGGTTTTCAAGCAGTGCTTTTATTAAATGGTAGCATAGTCAATTTAGCCCTTTAAATTATTGGTTCTTACACAGACTTTGTTTACTGGAGTTGTGTCATGGACATTTATGTAGCACAAGTTTTCTTCCAGAATCCAGAGTCCCTTTGCGTTCTGCTGCCATACTCAGTTCTTCCTTTACTGAGTATACCCTTTCTTTAATCCAAAAAATACTGTGAACTATTGCAGTAGTTGGTGAACTGAGTTCTTCGTATTACGTTGTTTTCTTTCCTCCAGTGCTATCAAGTTTTCTCTATTTTTTACGGAAACACTTCAGCTCAAAAGGGTATACTCTCCAGGGCATTTCTGGCTAACTTGGCATTTTTGTCTTCTTACAATCTTGCCCTTGATCTTTCTTTCTAGATTTGTCTTAATGTTTCTCCTAGTCTCTGCTTACCCTTGGCTAGTTGTAAGTACTCTGATGCCTGCAAACTGTCCATCGTGTTGTAACTCTGCCTCGTGATGTTGCCTCTATTGAAATGTCTTTCCCACAATCTTAGGCCCTTGGCAATGTACCCATCCTTTGAACTCCACCTCCCATACACTCTAAATATGTTTTCCCTTTCTGTTGCTTTGTAAAACTTCTGAAGACCTTTCCTGTCTATCTAATTATTGATATTTCTTGTGTTACTTTCACTACCCAGTTAAAAACTTCTTTTGATCAAGGATCTTGTGCTGCTTGTCTCACTTTATCTCTGGTAAGGCAGGATTACTTTACATGTGAAAGATGTTCATTAAATATGTGAAGAAATAGATTATAGCAACACTTTGTATTTGAAATGAGCCTGAGCTCTTGAAAGGCAGCAATTTGACCCTACTTGTTTCATATCTCCAACATGTAGCACGCCACCTTGGCAATTTTTAACATGGCTTCTGAATTGCTGAGGAAAATATTTGAAGTTTTAGTTTTTGTTTGGTTCTGTTAGTTTCAAGGAAAAATCAGCTAATTGATTTAACAGTTACTTAGAATTCTTTCAGTAATATTTTCTCATTAAAACTGTGAAAACTTAAGGAATTCTTAATTAGTTGGAATCCGGTTCGCAGAGAATTGGTAGGGTTTTTCTCTAATTCAGTAGCAGTACTTTTCCTTAAAAAGATAAAAACTTTTTGCTTTCCTTGCAATTAGTAGGAACTGCTTGCTATGTTTCTGCCTTCTGGTGAATAATAAAGCAGATTCAACTTTTTCCTTCTTCCAAAAATGCAGGTTCTTGTTAAGCCTTTGGGAGACCGAGGATACCTTTTTCTTCTCTCTCCTTATCAAATGGTTCCTCCATATGGTAGGTGATCTCTTTAATTTTTTATATTTTCCTTTAACTTTTTCAAAGTTAATACATATTGCTAATGAATTTCTGTTGTTTTTTTTTTAGAACATCAAACTGCTAAGCCTCGAGTCTTACATGCTTTGTTTCTATTTCAAGAACCTAGAGGAATAGTTCCTTGTAAGTTCATTGGCTATCTAAATCTAGTTACATATAGATAACTGCATTTTAGTGCAAATTTTCAGGTAACTCAGCATTTTGACTTTCTTACGCCATGTTTTGGGAAATAATGGAGATATTAAGAGGTATTAACAATATAAAACACAAATTATATGGCTTTTTTTCCGTAACAATGAAAAATTATTTTGGTTTTTATCAGTGTTTTCACTAACATTGATTGAAATTGTTACAGTAATATAGCTTAGGTTTTCAGGATTTCTAAGATTTTTTTTTTAAGCTTAGTTCATTTTTGCATTCAAATTTTAGTAATGTTAAGTGTATCGTGCACTAGGTTACATATTGGACCATTCAAAATTAATAATCTTCACACTATTTTAGAGAAATTTTTCTAGTCACCATTTCTAATGGTGTATTAATAATGCTGTGTTAAGGTAAAGTTCTCACTGTTAGATTAAAAGTGAGATTCATGGGAATTTCCTGGCAGTTCACTTGTCAGGACTCTGTTTTCACTCCTGAGGACTCGGATTCAGTCCCTGATAGGGGACCCAAGATCCTTCAAGACCTGGGGCATGGCAAACAAAAAAAGAGAGAGATTCTCAATTGTAGCAATTCAGTGCCTGCCTATCTGCTTATGGGGATAGAGTTCATGTAAAGTTAAGTCTGTTATGTTAAAACAGGAAGGAGTGACGTAATGGTCATTTGCAGGACTGTCTTTCTAGGAGCCTCAGATTTTACCCTTTTTCTCCGTTTCTCCGTGTATTTTGCTTGCCAGTAGTTGATGCCTAGGGACATGACAAGGATCTTCAAAGGGCAGGTGTTCTTCCCTTTAAAAATAATATTCCGTAATTTTCATGTTCTAGTTTCTTATTGGCCCATTTTATGCTCCTGGACTTAGAGGCATGCTATTTGTGTATTCTTGTTAACATATGTATGTTAGGATACATATGAACTTCCCCGATAGCTCAGTTGGTAAATAATCCACCTGCCATGCAGGAGACCCCAATTCGATTCCTGGGTCAGGAAAATCCCTTGGAGAAGGGATAGGCTACCTGCTCCAGTATACTTGGGCTTCCCTTGTGGTTCCGCTGCTAAAGAACCCACCCGCAATGCGGGAGACCTGGGTTTGAGTCCCTGGGTTGGGGAGATCACCTGGAGAAGGGAAAGGCTCCCCACTCCAGTATTCTGGCCTAGAGAATCCCGTGGACTGTATAGTCGATGGGGTTGCAAAGAGTCAGACATGACTGAGTGACTTTCACTTTCATTTTTCATTAAGGTACATACTGGTTTGGTCCACCACTAATGTATGGGTGCTTTGACAGTATGTAGATCTGTACTTGTCTGGTTTCTTGATTACTAACATGGTTTGCTTTTTTTGTTTGTTTACAGCACAAAAAGGCTCAACCAGTGCAGCACCTCAGGAGAAACATGAGAGCATGTCAGATGTGTTAAAAATAACTCAGTTTTTACAATTTGCTTTGATTCAGTGTCGAAAGGAATTCAAAAATATAAATACTATAAATTTTCATTCTGTTGTTGAGAAGTATGTAAGTGAATTTTTTAAGAGAGGTTTTGGTTCAGGTAAACGAGAGTTTATCATGTTTCCATATGATTCACGATTAGATGATAAAAAATTCTTATATTCAGCTCCAAAAAATAAATCCCATATTGATAATTGTTTGCATACCTATATTTTTCGACCTGAAATGTATCAGTTACCTATTTATAAATTAAAAGAGCTATTTGAAGAAAATAGAAAACTTCAACAGTTTAGTCCACTTTCAGATTATGAAGGCCAAGAAGAAGAAATGAATGGTACAAAAATGAAATTTGGAAAACGAAATAACTCAAGGGGTGAAACTGTTTTATCTGGAAAGCAGAAGTCATCTCACTCTTTGGATTATGATAAGGACAGAGTCAAAGAATTGATTAATTTAATTCAGTGTAAGAAAAAAAATGTGGGTGGGGATTCAGACACAGAAGATACGAGAAGCAAAACTGTCTTGAAGAGGAAGCTTGAGGATCTACCTGAAAATACGAGAAAGCTCGCCAAAACCAGTAATTTATCTGAAAATTGCCAACTGTATGAAGGTAAAATATCAGAATTGCTTTTATATAGTGTAAAAGTAACAACCAAAAACATAGTTAAGTAGTTTCTATCTTTTCTCCTCATAACAAGGGTTTGCAAATTATAGCTTGAGAGCCAATCCAGCCAGTTTTTCTAAAGGAGATTTTATAGGAATACAGCCATACCTATTTGTTTATGTGTATTTAGCTTCTTTTACACCATAATGGCACAGTTGAGACAGATTGTATGGTCCACAAAGCCTAAAATATTTACTCTCTGATCCTTTACAGAAAATATTTGCCAGTTCTTGTCTTTGTATATCAGATTTCTGAATTGTGTCACTTGAGGCTAAAATAAGAAAATAAAGTATGTTCAGCTATCACCTTCCTAATTGGAGCTGCTTCCCTTTAATTATTTCTTTACTTTTATAATTGGAAAAGTACAAAATTGAATATTGAGTTCTTTTAGAATGTTCATTAATGAAAAGAGCCTTCTGAGCTTTAAAATTTCTTAGATGCACACTCTTTTTCCCATCCTAGGAGTCCAGTAATTTGTTTGGGTTTTTATTTTTTCTATTTTTGTTGTTTTTAGGTGACAGAAAAAGACAAATTCTTCTCTTAAATGTTTCAGTATTGCTAGTAATTTAAAGGATCTTTTCATCTAGATTTTTAACACTGCTAGTCTATCAGCATGAAATGTGTTCCTTTGCATTCCGTACATTTTGTACTGCTGCTATTTTTGTTAATTACAGTAGATCTGACTGTCCTCCTCCTGTTTCTTAGTAAGCAGCTTCACTCATGTGTTTCCTAATTCAGCATGTCTTGGAACTGACTGGGTTAGTGCCTGTATTATATTGTTCTCTAATCAGTCTGTAACCTCAGTCGCTTTTCACTCCTCTGTGCTCCTTTACTTTCTCTCTTCCTCCGCTATTCAGTTTAAGATTAAATGATTTAAATTTAAATTGATTGAAATAGAAATTCATTTCCTGTATTATATACCAGCTACATTTCACCACCGACACTGCTGTTCTGAACAGCACAGGTGGAGGACATTTCATCACTGCAGAAAGTTCTTTTTGACAGTGCTGTTCTTTTCAGAACTTTCATGGTTTTTTCTTCACTTGATCTGTTTTCTCTCTTTCCAGTGTTTCATCCTTGACCCTATTCTGGGTGGCCTTCCTTGCTTCTAACGCTAATTTCAGTATCATGTTCTTCTCAGTATTGTTTTACTAATTTGCCAACCGTCTCAGCTTCTGTATTTGCCTTTCAAGGCTTTGTTATAGCCTGCCCTTGTCCAGCCTGAGTAGCCCTGATTCCCACTCTCCCCAACAGACACTCTTCTCAGAATACGTAATGGTCAGCCTGGTACTTTTTTCTTTTCTCACAAAGCATCTTTCATTTCTTTCAAGCCTTGTGTCTTTGCAGTTGTGATCCCTCCTTAGCTTTCTGGCTGTTCTGTTCCTTGATACTTTTCTACTCCTTTCCCTTCTGCTGGTTTTCTGCTCTGTTCTGAACCTGATGGTGTTTACTGATCCATACTATCATTACTGTTGACTTCTATCTTGAGAGTGAAGTGCTTACTGTTAGCTAGCTGCTTTATGTGTATAGACTCATTTAGTTCTTGATTGGTAGACATTATTATCCTTATTTTACAGGTAAAGAAAACCATCTTAGAAGTTAAATAATTTTATCTAAAGTTACGTAGTTCACTGATCCATGTTTGAAGTCACTTTTGACTGACTGTTAAGCATCATTCCTATTTCCTAGCACTGAACACATAATGGGCAAGATAGTTAAAATTTGGCACCATTTTAGCAGATAAGTGGCTAATTTGTAGATGTGAAAAAATACTTGGGCGGAAATCAGGCTTTATCAAAAATTAAAATGGTGGGAAAGCCATGCTAGTTATAGTGGACCAATGGAGAAAGAGGGAAGGGGGGCTGGGGAGATGGATAGAATGGTTAAAGCAGAACTAGTGACATCAGACGGGCATGGCTAGGCATTCCTCACTTTTGTTCATTTATAGTCATTTTGCATACTTTATTTCTGATTCTGAAAGTAAAGATTTAAAAGTAGGATTCTAACTTTTAAAATATGCTGGTCTTGATTTGGTGGTGAGCTTACTTTATTTTTTTTTAAATTTTATTTATTTATTTTTGTTTATTTTTGGATGTGCTGCGTCTTTCATTGCAGTGTGCAGGCTTTCTCTAGTTGCGGAAAGCAGGGGCTACTCTCTAGTTGCAGTGTGGGTCTTCTCATTGTGGTGGTTTCTCTTGTTGTAGAGCTCAGGCCCAGGCACATGGGCTTCAGTAGTTGCAGCAGGCAGGCTCTGTAGTTGGGGCATATGGGCTTAGTTTCTCCATGGCGTGTGGGATCTTACCAGACCAGGGATCAAACACGTGTCCCCTGCTTTGGCGGGTGGATTCTTATCCACTGTGCCACCAGGGAAGTCCTCTACTTCTATTTCCCCTACCCCCTCTAATATCAACTTTTTAAAGTATGATTTACATACAGTGTACTCATTTAAGTGCACACTTCGATCAGTTTTTTATAGCTTGTTATTCCCACTCCAACATATGGGATATTCTCATTACCTCCAAACGTTGCCTTGTCTTTCTTTGAATTTGTCTCTTTGCACTCCATTGCTGGTCTGCTTTCTGTCTCTTTAGATTATTTTACCTTCTCTGTAATTTCATATAATCAGGTACAGTATATACCCTGTTTCTCATTTTGGGGGACTGTGGTATATATTATGCACTACCTAAATTGCAACATCTACCCTAGCTTTACTCTAAGTATTAAGGCACGTGAGTTTCTGAATGTCTACTCTCTTTACAAGTTTTTAAATATATTGGTGGTGCATATAACCCAGATTTATACGTGCTTGAAGCCATGTCTTATATGTTTTCTCTCCTAATAGTTTTTGTTTTTATTGTAAGATTGGTGTAGATTTCTTTGGGATGATTTTGCATCTTTTTTTTTTTTTTATTTTGCATCTCTTAATACCTCAACTTTGTTATGAATTAAGTAATCTAGTCATTTAAGATAAAGTTTAGGTTACAAGGTTAGTACAAAATGTTACAGGAGAGATCAAAATCAAAGTCATGGGTTTTGATTATTTCTTTAGAAGATTTAAGTGTACTCTGCATACCCTGCTTGAACACTTTGCAAAACAGTAAGGATACGTATTTTTCTGTTGTCAAGTATCTCGTTGATTTTTAGGATTTTGGTGGTAGAGTTTAAGGTAACTATAGTACAGTTATTTATATGTATTATCCACATTACCAACATGATAGCTAAGCTCATTTCTTAATAGAATTTTCAATATATGATGAAGATAAACCTCATTAAATGGAAATTTTGACCTGTGTGCAAAATTTTAGAATCAGTCGTGTTTGGAAAGTAAGGGGTGGATATACTTGTAAACTCATAGCAGGTGATTTGATTGAGTTCTTGCCTATAAATGTCAGATTATAATTAAATTTTAGGTGTATGTATCTATATATATTTATTTTTAAAAAATTTTTATGCTTGGCTTCCAAACTGTAAGAGATGGCTCTTTCTTCTTTCCTTCAGAGTCCTCACAGCCTGTTGGCTCACTTGGGCATGAAGCTGACTTGAGACGGCAGCAGCAGGATACCTCTAACTCGGGCGTTGCTGACATCCATAGGCTGTTTAATTGGCTGTCAGAAACACTAGCAAATGCACGTCATTCTGATGCCTCCCTGACAGATACAGTCAACAAGGCCCTAGGACTGAGCTCTGATGACGCCTATGAAGAGATGAGGCGAAAGCATGCGTATGAGTTGAGCTCTACCCTGGAGAAGAAAGAATGTGAGCAGTCTACTGGTGCAAAAGTCGAAAATGCACGTTTTAAGGATACTCAGAGCCCATTGCTAGACACTGATCCATCATCTTTAAAGTATCCTGTTGGTGTTTCTGCGAGTGAAGTAGGCACTGACCATAAATTCCACTTGAAAGAAGTAAGCCTCTATGATTGGATTATCTTTGTTTGCTTTTGTGAATATTTGTGTGAAAGGGAGATGGTGGGTGTGCTCGTTTTTCTTTTTCACAAAGAAATGATACACATTTCAGTAATAGTGTCTGTGCCGGATAGTATTTATAAGTTATTCCTTGTTACAAAGACATGAAAGTAAGTCTTGCTACTGCCCATATAGTCTAAGATTTACCATTGTGATAAAAGTCACAGCCAGACAACTTGTTTTGTCAGGAGCTGCTTGAAAGTGCTGGTTGCTCGCTTGTGTTTGAGATTAGAGTATAATACCTTTATCGTGTTGATTTTACTCATTTGTAATGTTTAGATTGAGGTTTGAGCATTTGCTGTGAAAAAAGGTGTTAATTCTTGACTTTAAAATTAGTTGAAAAGAAAGGTATTGAATCTGTACTCTTAATTTTTAGGATCCAAATTTAATTAGTATGAATAATTTTGAAGATTGCAGTTTGTGTCCTACTATTCACATTGAACATGGATTCCATAGACAATCTAAGTCAAATAATGTTGAAGAGACTGAAATACATTGGAAACTGATTCCAATTACAGGTAAGAACAAGTACACTGGGGCTTAGGTTTGCTTGGTTTTACTTAGGGAGTAGTTTCCTGAAGGGTTTCATCTTGGAAATTCTTGGGGCTTATTTGGCTCTGATATCTTCAGTGCCTTATTTTGAGCATTATGAAATTCATCATTGAGTGTTGCTGTGTTCTTGGTCAGTATCTGCAAAAGAGTCTATTGAAAAGAGAAGGATTTAAAATATACTTCTTTCCATTTGAACATGCAACTTGCAAATGAAAATTGTTGGCAGGAATTGCGTTTTTAATAAGGTGAGGTAGCTACAGAGATGAATGAGAGTCTTTGGGCAGCCAATTAAATGCTGTCTTCACAAATTATTAAACTTCACAAACTATCATCTAAGAAGTGTTGATGTTAAGGTTCATCTTTTGGAAAGAAATGAATAAAGAGTTCTTACTTGATATTGGGTTATTTTCAAGAAATTGGATCATTGTAGAGAATGGCCTGAAATGATTAAATGTAAATATCCCCACAAAGCTTATAGAACCTTATAAAGCTTATAGCGGGGCAAAAATAGTTTGTGAGCATGCTAAGTTGCTTCATTTATGTCCGACTCTTTGAGACCCTATGGATTGTAGCCCAGCAGGGTCTTCTATCCTATGGGATTCTCCAGGCAAGAATACTGAAGTGGGTTGCCACGCCCTCCTGTAGGGGATCTTCCCAACCCAGGGATTGAACCCATGTCTCTTAGGTCTCCTGCATTGGCAGGCGGGTTCTTTATCACTAGTTTAGCAGATGTTGAAAGATCATTTTGCAGTGTTCTAATTTCTCTGTGCAAACACATAAACACACACACATACAGATACTGTTAATATTCCAAGTTCTTATTCATCTTTGTTAGCTAAGCATTTGGGGAAATATGTCCAGGGCACATGTATTCCATTCCTTGATCTTTATTTAACCTTTAAAAAAAACAAAAACCAATTTTTGCTCGAAAGCAGACTGGTTTTATGACCTAAAAGCTACTGAGACCTCTAAGGACTCTGAAGAATTTCTAAAAACTTGATGAGTTTCTGTGGGCTTCAGCACCTTTATCTACTTGGTACCTTATTAGAGAGGGCACAAGGCCCAGAAGTGATAGTAGAGCAGCAGCTGGAGAAATTGGTTTGAGTTGGACAAACCGAATAAGGAAGTAGTCTGTACAAGGTGCTTATCCTAAGGTTCCTCACTTAGACACCTTCATAGTTGGTTTCAGAGTCATTTGAAGGCACAAGATCTAGGTGTTGATAATCCATCATCACCTGAAGGGGAAAGAAAGCAACTTCCCATTTCTTAATGACCCTTCAGGATTATTTTAGGTGCACGAAGGAATACTTGGATTTGTTAGCATTTGGGGTTATTGGAAAGGTGCTTTAAAAGGTTGTCACCAGTATCTGAAGAGAGTGTACAAATCTAATGGATGCTTTCCCTCAGGAGGGAATGCCAGAAGCCCAGAAGACCAGCTGGGAAAACATGGTGAGAAACAAACAGCAGGTAAGAAGGCTCTCTTTGCTTTTCCTCGATGTGCCCTTCTTCAGAATTGCTACTACATTTCTGGTCATCTGTCAGGAGGGTGTCAGTTTAAATCTGTTAATTACTGAAAATTTGGACACTATTGTATTTAAAATATTCATTTATATAAAATATTCTTATATAAAGAATGTATTCAAGGGAGTCACTGAATATTCACAGATTAAATTTTTTTCACCTACAGTAGGTTCTGTCTGATATAAGAATTTGGAAAGACCAGAATATTTTTCTTAATCCACTTCTACAGAAGCAGTCTTCAAGTTTCTCTTAAATTAAAAAAATATGAGGAGGTGAGGCCATGTATCTTTTAGGTACATTATTCCTAGTCTTATATTTCTTTGACTGAATTCTTCTATTTGTAAAACTAATTTCTACAGATAGTAAGAGAAGCATGTACAGATATTACTGATTAGCTTGTTGTATAGTAGGTGCCTGGAAGACAGTCTCTTTTGTCTGAACTCAGTTCAGTACCTTGGCAGCTGGCCACAGGCAGACTCTTCTTGCTTGGAATTTGGTCTGGATTTTTTTTTTGTTTCTGTTTGATTTTATCGTACTCTTTCAGAAACCTTGTATTGTTTTTTCTGTTTGGAAGAAGAGCTAAGTAACTAAGTAGATCTTTGTGGTTATTCCTGTCTTTGGGGGTAAAAAAGAAAAAGACTGAGTTAATAGTTTTCTTCAAGATCTTTGTCTCCTCCTATGAAAAGACGATTGGGGGTGTGGGGGACAGAAAGTAGGAAGAATAGATATATGACATACAGGAAAGTGCATAAATCTTTACAACGTGATGAATTTTTACACATGTAAACACTTAGGTGACCGCCACCCAAATCAATATGTCGAACATTTTCAGTACCCCAGAAGGCTTTCTTCTGCATCTTCCCAGTCAGTATTCTCCCTGCCCCGAACAATAACCATTTTGTTTCTTCTTTCAGCATAGATTAGTTTGACCTGCTTTTGAATTTAAGGTAGATGGAACCTACACTCTTTTGGTTTTGGCCCTTTTACACAACTTTATGTCTGGGACTCATCTATGTTTTGCTTCTATCAGTAATTCTTTCTTATTGGGAGAAGTCAGGTATCTTGTTTATGTCTCAGAATGATCCATCAGCATCAGCAGTCTTTATTTGGCATACCATCTTCATATTCTGTTGTTAAAAGTATAAAAATCCCAATGATGTTACCTTTAGCGAACTCACTACTCTCCTTGCACTTAAAAGCCAAAGTGCCGCAGTGCTTGAGTGATAGTAGAAAACGTGAAAACGTACTGTTATGACACTGATGTGTATTTCTTTTAAATCATTTATGAAGACACTTTTAAAATAATGAGGTTTTTGATCTTAATAAAAATATGAGGGAATCTGTACAAAATAGATGGTGATCATTTGCATTTTCAAAAAGGATTTGGTTTAGTTTTTTAATAAACTAAATTGTTTAAAAACATTTCCTTTATCCATAGCCCTTCAGGAATAAGCTTCTTGAATAGCAGAAAACTCTGGGAGAATGTATTTCAAGTATTTTTAATAATAAACCATTCAGAAGCCTTTTATTTTCCCTTCAGAAGTTTTTAAATGTCCTCCCTAACTGTTTGTTTTATGGGATGCAATTAAAAATTTTTATTTCAATAGTTCAGATATTTGACATGGTACATGATGTTAAGAAGTACGAAAATACTTCAAAAAATGTCTTCCAACCCTAGACCACACATGTAGTTTCATCCAGTCAGTCAGCGTTAGTTACAGACTTATTTATTGTTTGCTGCACTGCACAGCTTGTGGGATCTTGACTTCCCCGACTAGGGAGGTATCTGATCTGGCAGTAAGAGGGCCAAGTCCTAACCACTGGAACACCAAGGGGTTCCTCGTTACAGATTTCTTATGTATCCATCCTGACATTTCATATGTCTACTAAACACCATACTGCAGATGTAAGAAATGTGTTCAGAATTCCTAAATTAGTTTATGGAACTTGGATATTTTTCTGGTTTATCAGTTTCATACAGTAGTAATTCTTAACTGGTATACTAGATATTTTGTTCCCCTTCCCTTTTACCTATAGACCTCCTGTATGGTCTTCATATTCTGCTGACAGATGCCTTTGCAGTATTTAATGGGTGCAGTGGTTCATGGTAACCACTGGGGTTGGTAGAGAAAGGTCATAAACTAAATGCTGCTGAGCTGTTTAAACATTTACAAAAGTGTGAATGTGGGGGAAATCAAAACTGAGTTTTATATAGAGAAGTTACACTGCTATACCTGGGTATAAACTTTAATAGGGATTCCACTATATCTTAAAAGTACTGCAGTTTTGAAAACTGAAACTATGTGTGGACTTTCTGATCTAGAGGTAACATTTTATATACTGTAGTAGCAATCTGTTAGGGAATATTGGCTAATATTTAAGAAAAAGTAGTTTTCTGATAAACTTATGTAATAGGAACTTGAAGACAAAAATAACAAAACTTTGTCTTTACTGAAATAAAGTACTACTATAAATTGCTGTTAAACATATTTTCCCCTTGTTTTTTACAGAGAGATTTAGGGTACCTGTTTTGAAATGCAGTTTCAAAAACATACTGTGGTTGAATTTAGGATTTGTGAGGGGAAAAATTTAGGATTTATGTTCTTACAGATTGAGCTAGTTGTCAAGAATCAAAAGTTATAATTCCATTAGCATTAGCTAGCTTAATGATCTCGTCATCTCAAATGGGGTAATAGCTATTTTGATTTCTCTTGGAATTATTTCCAAGCAAAATACAAATACTAAAGTGCTTTCAAAAAGCATTACTATTAATGCAGCTATGAAATATGTTCTCTTCCTGTATTATTGAGCCTTTCTTTCCCTGATAAGTCCCTAACATTGTAGCAAATCCACTATGCAACCCCATAGGTAAACAACCCCATATGTGAGAGCAAATATGAAAACAGATAAAATTAGTTATCTTAGATCCTGAATGCAACTTATTCCCACAGCACTTCAGCTTGATGTTCTTTCAGTTGCCTTACACTCAAAGTTTTCACATTAAGAAGGTGTTACCACAGTAGTGGCGTGCTGCGATTCATGAGGTCGCAAAGGGTCGGACACGACTGAGCAACTGAACTGAACCACAGTAGTGGGCATTACTTCGCAAAGATTATAGGGGTTGAACAAGCTGTTGCAACTAACTATTCTGATTAAAACATGTCCGTTAGAGTCAGGTGTACCAAAAGGTAGGGAAGCAGAAGTAAGCAAGTGACTTAACTGTAGTGATGTTAAATTGGCACTTGGTTGAGTACTTCAAAAGTAATCAAAGAAAGTAACATTCAGACTTGCTACTTGAGCTACTGAAATACAAAAAGCAGCCATAAAATAAGAAGGGTGCATAGGGGATAGGGTCATACCATTATTTGAGATTTTTACTCTACTTTCCAATACATAGTTTGTTCTAAATATATAGTTGACCTGGCCTTTCCCCCCGCTTATTTATGAGTTTGTATTTTCAGATGTCATTAATACTGGATTGCTTTTGTAATAGTAAACTCTTCCTGTATAGGTATGAAATCACCAGAAGAACAGCTGGTGTGTCTGCCACCACAGGAGGCCTTCCCTAACGACCCCCGGGTAATAAGTAGACCGAGGAGTTCTGATCACCAGTTTCCATCCTCTCCATTTACAGACACAGTGCAGGGCCCCACTGAGGAGGACGCGGTGACAGGTCAGGTGGTGACGGAGGAGCAGTGCGTGCCGGCGCCAGAGCCGCCTGCAGTGAGCGAGGCCACAGAGAGGACAGTGCTAGGGGAGTATAACCTCTTTTCCAGGAAGATAGAAGAGATTCTGAAGCAAAAGAATGTTTCATATGTCAGCAGAATTTCCACACCTATCTTTTCAACGCAAGAGAAGATGAAACGGCTTTCTGAGTTCATATATTCTAAGACTTCCAAAGCTGGTGTACAGGAGTTTGTAGATGGCTTGCATGAGAAACTAAATACTATTATTATCAAAGCATCAGCCAGGAGTGGGAATTTGCCACCAGTCAGTGTTGATGATTCTTGTCCTAAGATAGCACTGAGTCCTCTGGGAAGGCATGTCGTGCCAGCTTCCTCAAGCGACTTCAGCAGTAAACACAGTCTTGAACTACTTGGTAGTGATGCTTTGAAAGACACCAGCTCTCATGAGCAGCATTCCTCCTCAGCTCTGGGTTTAACTGAAGTAGAGGTGAACCAGCCGCATCAAGCCGCGGAGCCGGTGGCGACTTCCGATCATACTGTACCTGGTGATGCTGCCCGGGAACCAGGAGAAAAAGAAACCGCAAAGTCGCCCAGTGATGTAAACATTTCTGCCCAGCCAGCTCTTTCAAATTTTATAAGCCAGTTAGAGCCTGAAGTTTTTAACAGTTTGGTTAAAATCATGAAAGATGTCCAGAAAAATACTGTGAAATTTTATATTCATGAAGAAGAAGAGAGTGTGCTCTGTAAAGAAATAAAGGTAACTAAATGAGAAGGTAATTGTAATGCTGTCTAAACTTGTGTTGTTGAGTCTGATCTCTATAAAATGGATTTTTTGTTTTTTAAATGCTGACCATATTATTTTTTATAATTTAATGCAGAGTGGAGTAAAAGACTAGTAAGTTCAACTAAATTCAGAACCTGTGATCTAAACATCTTAGAATTGTGAATCTTATTTTGCATAGTCTCACTTTAAAGACCAATTGCATACGTATTGCCATACCTTTACATTATTGATTCAAAGATTTTAAATGTTTCTTGGGTTTTTTAACAAAGCAGAGGGAGAGATGCAGAGAAATGAAATTGTCACTGTGTACCTCATGGGGTTTTATCAGTCAGATAGAAAAACAAAACCGTCCGGGATGACCTAATGATGGTATCTTTTGGTGTTTATTGATGTCCTGGGCATGCCAGGGTTCCCTATAGCCCTTATTGATAAAAAAACATGATTCTGAAAAACTTACCCAATCATGAAAGATTCTTTATTGCAGGGTATAATTTTTGTACTCAAGCTATGGAGTGGACTAGCATTTCAGGCAGTTGATTTAAAAAAAAACACACACACATAGAGACAGATATAATTTATAACACATGGGACAGTTGTATTAGTGGTTAACTAGTAATTAAATAGTGACAGTAGTTAGCCAATTAGTATTCACTAAACTGTATAGCATTTTAATTCCTTAAGGGAATGCCTTGTTTGTGTCACTGTTTTTGTGAAAGTTGCTCAGTCATGTCCAACTCTTTGCGACCCCGTGGACTGTATAGTCCATGGAATTCTCCAGGCCAGAACACTGCATTGGGTAGTCTTTCCCTTCTCCAGGGGATCTTCCCAACCCAGGGATCAAACTCAGGTTTCCCAGCTGAGCCACAAGGGAAGTAAGCCCTAGTTTTCCTTAGTAAGGGAATGCCTTAGTGTTTTAAATATACCTGCTCTCATTTTCAATTTACTTACCATGATGAGCTTCTGCTTTTTTAGTTAGAGGAAGCAGAAGGGACTGTAAGTTACTTACAGCCCAGAGTGCATCAGAAACTCCATGCTTTGATTGCCCTGAGCCTTGGTCAGTTTGAGGATCTCTGCTGTTGGCATACTTGACTTGATGTGCTCAGGGGAAGGTGAAGAGCATGGAAGTGGAGGCAGCCAAGTGCTCAGCATGTTGCCTTTACTCATTTCCTGTAGTTCTTGGGAAGATGAAACCAGATTTATCAGGAATTTCTTGGTTGCATTTTTGCCCTGTATGATTAAGCATTGAGCTTCTCCACATTTTTTCACCCCCAGCAACATGTTACCACCTCTTTGGGGGCATCAGTGCACATTGGCGTGGAGCTCAATGAGAGTGGGTTGGGCACAGTTCCCACTGTGCTCAGCGTAACTCCATCTCCCACTGTATTTTAAAGATTGTAAGACACTTAGAGTAAATTTGTTTACTTAGGAATGGTGGTTTTAATCCATTATGGCTTAGAGTAAATCATATTTCTGTTATTTATTTTATGTAGAAGAGAAAAAGGATGTGTATTTTAAAAATGAAATTAGATCAGAATTTAACTCTTAATTAATACCCTTGGAAATTTTGCAAAATGTTAAAGTATAGGACTTCATGAATAAAATTTTAAACTTCCTAAATATTTCTGGAATCAAAATGATTTGTTGCTTTATGAGTTACACTCTTATATAAAACAAACTTGCATCTAAAGCTTCTTAATGTAAACCAAAAATTACAAGCAGCTCTATTAGACACTAATTTCCTTTTTCATAACTTGATGGTAAGCTGCTCTGGGCTCTCTCCAGAGGCTTTAGAGGCTAGAGTAAAATGGAAACAACATAGAAGATGCTTCTGGGCTACACAGAAACATCCTCTTTGGGTGTGACACTTCTAGACAGCTCTTAAAAACTGGTGGGGGCAAGCTTGGTTTAGATTTATGGTTATCTTTGTCAACCATGAGAGAATTAATCTCCTGAGTCTGAAATGAGGAATGTGACCTTCAGAATCCTGCCTTTTGCTTCAGGGTTCAGGATTCCCCCAGCAAGCAAAGAGAACGGTGCCAGGACTGGCTATCTTATGTCCTTTGAAAGGTAGTAACTGGTAGTCCTGTGTTACCAGCATGGTAGGAGGCATTATTGGGAGAGTCTTGTTTTGTTTGAAGGTGTAGACTTGACAGGCAGGGCTAATTAATATGTAAGTACCACTGTACATATTGAAGCTCTGTATGAATGATCTTGGGGTGGTTGTGAATTAAATGGGCTTCAGCAGTTGGAAAAGTGCTTTGTAACTTTGAGGAATATACTGGTAACTGCTGCAGATAATCAGGGGCCTGCTTTAAAGGAAAGGAATGGAAGTGAGGGAGTGGTTGCCCAGAATAAGTACTAAGTTAAAAACTGGGCTAATCCATTCTTTCCGTTCTCTTACCCCAGCTGGCTTTACTTGGCCTTGACTGCATAGGGTTTGTAATGCTGAGATTGTGACCGTGAAAGCTCTGAGCTTCACAGTCTTCTCTAAGAGTGGCCTTGATCTCTGGGGGCCCTGGTGTAAAGGTCGTCACTAATCATAGTCTAGTAGTAGTTAAATATAACCAGTTTATCTTGCATTTCTGGCATTAAATGGATGTTTGCAAGAAGACTTTCAAATGTTGATTTAGTTTGTTTTTTCTTTTCAACAGGAGTATCTTATCAAATTAGGCAATACAGAGTGTCACCCAGAACAGTTTTTGGAACGAAGATCAAAATTAGATAAACTATTGATTATTATTCAAAATGAAGACATTGCAGGTTTCATTCACAAGGTAGACTATTACACTGAATTCCTTACTTTGGTTGTAAAAAATCTCTACTATCTTTGAGACTGAAGCTGTTTGTTTTTAAAGTATTGTTAAGTTTTAAAGGAGATAAAACTTCGAGGTTAGGACATCTAGGACCTGCACTGTGCTCTGTGAATTGACTTGTGGGATTCCTATTTGTACCTCTGCAAAATTTTAAATTGTGGCATATCACATCATCTTCCCATCGCTTAGTCAAGAGTAAGAACGTTGGCTCGTTGAATGCCACTGGGTCTGCTGACTGTTGTTACCACCTTCATTCACATACACCCCCCTTTGCCAAACCAGTCCCCGTCCTTTGGGCTTGGGGGTGCCCCACCGAGTCTTAGGAGCTTGTGTCAGGAACCACTGCTCTCTGAAGTCTTTCGTGACTGTTCCAGGCTCTTGCCTCGTTTGAATTCTCAGTACTCACAGAGCAGGACACGTTAGCATTCATCATTCTGAATGATGAATTTCTAGGTCTGTTATAAGTGCCTCTTCCTTAGAGTGTTCTGTCAACATAGATGCCCAGTACATGTCAGTTTGTATATTTGGAAAAAATGTAAATATTTTTGCATTTGACTTTTCAGAGGCAACACACTAACTAACCTAGTACAGGTGAGCCACAGTACGTTTCTTGTACATTTCACACTTTAGTCTGTCCTTATTTCTATTTTTATTTTCGTATTTAAATAGGTACCTTGTTTGGTGATGTTAAAGAAGCTCCCTTGTGTTAGTTTTGCTGGTGTTGATAGTCTGGATGATGTTAAAAATCATACGTACAATGAATTATTTGTATCTGGAGGTTTTATTGTTTCTGATGAATCCATTCTAAATCCAGAAGTAATCACAATTGGTAAGATACATTCTCTTAAGCATGCAACTACTTTTCTCATGTATTGTTCGTTTTGCCAGTCACAGGTAATGACCATCATTTTTTGGAATGTTTATTACTACAGATTTGTTTGCCGTTCTTTTACTCTATGAATTAACTTCCACTAAATCTGGCGTAAAGCAGGGCTCTCTGCACCTACTTTACTTAGATTACTTTTGGTTTTTGTTAACTTGTTTTTTGTGTGTAGATGTTATTAGAGACAGAGCTAGATCTATCTCCCTTAGAGGGGGGAAAAAAGAGAAAATAATACATAGGAAAGTAGGTATTCCTACATAGTATCAGCAGACATGTCTTCCATAATTCAGTTGTGGAGTGACTTATTTACTGAATTTAAAACAAACTTCATTGTCTCTAACAGAGAACCTTAAAAATTTTTTGACATTCCTCGAAGAACTTAGTACTCCAGAAGGAAAATGGCAATGGAAAGTCCACTGTAAATTTCAGAAAAAACTAAAGGAACTGGGCAGGTAAGGTTTGAAAAATAACTGTATTGGTTATTGATTTTAACGTTTTGTTCACAGGATTTTGTTCTCTATATGTTTACAGATGATAGATGCTGCTCAGTTTTCATAGGTATCTTTTGCCAGCCAAAATGGTATTCTTGTTTATGTAGAGGTTTGCCAAAGTTCTAGTTAGGTATATGACCTTTGCCATTTGGGTTTAGAATTATAAAATGAGATAATCAGCATTCTTCTTTTTTAATGGAACTGTATATATGCCAACTAGATCAGGTCCTATATCAGTAATCTAATAACACTACACGAGACAAGGATTAATTTTGACCTGATAAGGGGTTCTATGATTAGTTCATTAATTTGTGTAAATAAGTGATTTCTAACATGCCCAGAAGTCACTTCTGAAAGTGATTCTTGAATAGTAAACTAGTCCCTTGAGAGGCTCTGCAAATGATTGTTGTAATCAGATGACTGCTAGAGTCCATATAATGTACTTATTTACAGAATTAAGGATCTGAGAAACTGTAGTTAAGGATACTATGTTACATTCTGTCAGTCAGCATTTCCAAAACATAGGCCACAAAACTTTTTTCTTCTTGTACCTATTGCAATTCCGTGGCACACAATTAGGGAAATTCAGGCCTAAACAATTTTAAATTAATTTTCATTATATTTGATTTTTTAAAAACATCAAATCATGTGAAGTAGGCATTGGGCAAGTCTTTTGTAACAGATAGCAACACTGAGGACCAAAGGTATAACCTGTTCAAGTTAGTGCCCTCATCTTCCTGACAACAGCCAAATAGTTTCTACCACAGGTTGCCTTGTGTCTGGGGGTAGAGAGCTTAGAGCCATGTTCTTTTTCAAGGGAAGATTTATATACTTTCTGTCCTTTTATGCCTTCGATTGCATTTCTGTATTAGTGAAGCTGAAGAGAAGTGTAATTTATTTAGTGAGTTGAGATTTTTGTCTGAACTGAGTAACTGGTCCTCAGGCTTTGGACCCAGAGAAGGCCCTTAACCATGGGGTTGCAGAGTTTCTCCTCTTCCTCTACTCAGAAGCACCCATACATCAGGCAGTGAGCTACGCAGTGTGGTTGTGATCAGTTGTCTCTATTGAGAAATTATGCTGTTAATTTCAAGCGAAAACATCCATACTAAATTTTAGCAGATCCAGATACTGAACTACTTAATTTCACAGATTGAATGCTAAAGCTCTAAGTCTGTTGACGCTACTGAATGTCTATCAGAAGAAACATCTGGTTGAAATTTTGTCATACCACAATTGTGATTCACAAACTCGAAATGCTCCAGAATTGGATTGCCTTATCAGACTTCAGGCTCAGAACGTACAGCACCGGCACATAGTCTTTTTAACAGGTAAAGCAAATGCTCTTTCCTACTGTGAATACAGGAATGTGGGCGAAAGGATTTTGTGGCACTGTGTGGGGGTGTTTCTGAAAATGTGGAGGAAAGGGTTTTTTGAGGGCTGTGGGCAGGCATTATAATTTTATATTTTCAAGTGTTTTTTATATTCAACATTTTTTCTCCCAAAATTAGAAAAGAGTATCAAGATGATTTCTAGTTATACTGATAATGGAATAGTGGTTGCAACTGCTGAAGACTTCATGCAAAACTTTAAAAACCTTGTGGGCTATCACAACTCAATCACAGAAGAAGACCTTCCATTGCTTGGTGCTAATGAGAATCTTGAGTCACAGTCAGGTAACTTTTCAGTAGTTTTCATTTTCTTTAAGGTAGACAGAAAAAGAATGGGTTTGCTTTGATTTCAGATAATGAAAACTTATTTTGAAACTGCTCACCTCAGTGTAAACAGCTTCAGGGGGAGTGTTTCAAGGCATTTATCATTCTTTTACTTAGAATATACAAAAATGTCATTTACTATACTGTAGTCCATGTAAGCTGTTAAAGAGTTAATGGTAGACTGCATACTATACTTATATAGAGTAAGCATTTTCTTTGGAGGTAATGTAAGTATTATTGGCTTCTGTTGTGATTTAAAGCAGTTTAATGATAAAAGTAGTAGAGATATCCATAGCTTTAGTCTTTTGTGAGATGGCCTCTGCTTTGGTTCCAGGTTTTATGTAAAATGAAAGATGTACTTTTTGTTTTCGAGGAAAAGCAGAGATGATCGAACATTTGATAGAGCTAACCAATTTATTTAGTAGTAATCCAGTGAAGCTAGATGTCAGAATTTTTATTTTATATTTGTCTTGTCAAATACTGAATTACCGTATAACTTTAGATGCTGTTTTGACATTAACCCCTTTGGAGCTGGGAGTTGGGATTTCCCAACATTAAACGTGAACACATTTCGCAGAAGCTTTTAGCATCGGATTATCTGGACATTCACACCTAGTGTGAGTGTTGTGACTAAGTGAACTTGTGGCAGAAGACCAAGCTTTAAGGGATTGTGGACTTGCAGACCCTGACGCATTATATTGTGTGAGTAATGTATAATTTTAAAACTTAAACAAATTGTGTATTTCAATAGAGGAGGACTTTTTGTTTTTTAAATGTAGCTCTTTTAGAAAACGATGAAAAGGATGAAGAGGATATGTCTCTGGATTCAGGGGATGAAATCTCACAAATAGAAGTATGCAGCAATTTTCATTCAGAAATATTGGAGAAAGAGACCAAAGGATCACGTGGAACAGATCAAAAAAAGAATATTCAAATTGAGTTGCAATCGTCTCTTGACTTGCAAAAAAGTTTATTCGAAGATGAGACTTATCAAATTGATTCTGCAGAGAGAGCTTCTATTGATAGAGTATGCTCTGAAGGAGAGAACAGTAATTCAGCTGAACAAGATTCATATAGCAACTTTCAGGTTTATCACAGTCAATTAAATATGTCCCATCAGTTTAGTCATTTTAATGTTCTCACTCATCAGACATTTTTGGGCACACCATATGCCCTTTCATCAAGTCAGACTCAAGAAAGTGAAAATGACTTTTTATCTGCTTATACTCAAAGCTTGGATAGAGAGAAATCTCCATCTCCATTAAGTTGGTGGAAAAGTGATTCTTGCAGGCCGTTTTCAAAACAGAAATAATTATAGTACTTTTTTTAATAGGTTGTTATGGACTTTTTCTGTTTCTTAAAAGTGAATTAACAATTTATATTTCTTTCTCTAAACAAAAGGTTTCTTTTCTTATGTTTTTTTTTCCCCCCTTATTTAAATCATGATGGCCTGTAACAGTTGAAGCCTCGGAAAATTGAAATAAATATATATATTTTTAACATATATTGTACTTGAATTATCTCATGTTGGCACTTCTAAGTTTTACACTTTATATGTCATCCGTACTTTGGCTTCAAATTGAAGCTTGTTTTATATATAAAACTAGGATATTTGCAAAAGGATAGTGCACAGTAGTGGCTTTACTTTTCTTTCTCTAATGTCAGGTTATCCCAAATACTTTTGCTGAAATGATGTATCAACTATTGTATTTATTTAAGCTTTTGTACAGTGTTTTTACACAGGTATAAGCCAGTGATGTTAATAAATATTTACAGGATTTTGGCTCAATACCTCAGGATTTATTGAACAAAGCAGTTTCATTTAGGTTATAAAACTATGTACTTAGGACTTAATACCAGGCAGCATTAATTTTTATCTTTAGACTTAACCATGTAATTTTGCCTGTTACTAAAATTTTGATCAAGCTTTTATTTTTTTTCAGTGCTTATGTGGTCCTTAGACTTAACCAAATTCAGTTTCATATTTCAAAAGATAGGCTTCTGTTTATTACAGGCAGTTTATTAACAGTTTGAAACCAACTTTGCTACAGGTTTTTAAATTGTTAGAAAAAAATGTATGTATATTTTTCAGGTGGTAAGTAAGCACTTAAGTGCTGCACCAAAGTACATGGTGGAGATAAAAATTTTCAATCCACATGTATTGGTTAAAAAAATGCTTCTTCATTACTAATACAAACTTGTAACTGTTTTTGAAAACTGTAGTTTCTACAATAAAAGTCATCAAAGGACTTAAAAAACCTTCCTCATAAGCCTAAGCTGAATCTGGGCTATTTTAGTAATGTTGGGACATCAGACCTTCCTTTGGCCACTAAAAGAACTTTAGGTCCTATTCTTCAAACTCTTTTTATAGAGTATAATAGATAAGTGGTGTTTCAATTAGTAAGCCTACATGTAAAGTGTGGAAGAACATTATCTGTAAACTCCAGGCTGTGTTAAGGTAAGTAGATAAATACCCACATTGTGACAGAGCAGGTAACTTTTTTTTAACTAAGCTTTTATGAAACTGTTTTATTGTTTTAAATACATAAAATATATACACAGCATTTTTCTACATAATGTACAAGTTTTAAATAAGCATTTAAAAAATAAATCTAGGCTACTTGTAAAAACACAGTTAAGCAACAATCACATTTTATAATTTGGAACATGAAGGATTTAATTTTCTACATTTAAAACGAAGAACTAAAATTCTCTTCTTGATTTGCAGCTAAAGGCATGAGATTAGTTTCCAACTCCCTTTGCTTCTGGAGAAGGCCCTGAAATCACATTGATTTGTTAGTAAAGTGTGCAAATTAACCCTATTCTATATTTACTTTGAAAACGTTTTCAATTTTTACACCAGACTTTCTCACTTGGATACTGTACTTACTATATATAGCTATTATAGATTTGTAAGACTGTCTTCATATTTTTAGCATAAAACCAATAGAGATGGCCTTCCTTAAAGAGATGCCACCCCTTACCTTTTCCTCAAATGTCTTAAAAAGACCATGAGTCTCCCTTCACATCCAGTGTATATGTTGACTGCATTAACCTTAGTGGCTGGCACAGGGCCCTGCTGAAATAAGACATGGTCACTATATAGATGAACGTATATGTATATTACATTCTTTCTCTTAACCTCACAACTTTTTGTCTCCTCTAAGCTAGAGTATGCTTGTCATTTTCAAAGGTAATGTAAGTAAAATCTGTGTGAATTACCGAGCTTGAGTTACAAAACTCAATCGAGGTGTAACTAATACTAACGTGTAAAAAGGCTAAAGGATTCTTGATAATCCTATATTAATGGGGGTGATTTTCTAGCTTTATAGGAAAAAAAAATTGTTAACACTTGAATCAACAACTTAAAATACAGGAGGCATTTGTAAATGACTGGACATGGAAAAGGTACTCCTAAAACTACAGTTTATTTGGGAAAAAACTATACTGTGAATCAAAACTAACTGCAAAAGCAGTTTTGTAAGTCATTATTTTTTAAAGCACAGCAACAGGTGTTTCTTCAAGGCTACCTGATAGAGAAAAGTTACAGACTTAAATATTGGATTTTTTACCTGAGCAAGATAAAGAGTCACAGTTGGTCTGGGAGAAAAAATCTGGTAAGATAATACATGTAATTTCACACTGAGTATATAGTGCTGTTTGGGTCTTGTGTCAATGTTCTGTTCTAAACACAGCCAACACATTCATTTTAAGAAATTGTGAACTGCATTACTAAGAAACCACAACTGTACTTATTTTCTGCCTTTGCTTTTAGGGCCTTATTGATCATGCTTTGCCATTTCAAATGTATGCATTTTCATTCAATAAAATTGTTTTAATACTCACGTCTCATGATTTCATGCTGGGAAGAAATACTCTTTGGCAATGCGAATCAAATCAAAAAGTCTTGTAACCAGTCAGGCTTAAGTAACTGCTTAGCCATTCTAACAGAGTCCTCCACCTACACTATGGTCACACCTACACTATCGAAAGGCTCATACCTGTCTCAGGTCTGATAGTCCCTTAAGGATTGCTTGTTGTCGATCCCTGTTTTTCACCAAGTTAGGATTAAGAAGTGGGTCCCTGAGATGGTCAGAGGTAAACAGCTCTTCTTCTAGGTCTGAGGTGAGACAGGATGTAAATGACAAAAATCAAATACATTTCTGATACTATGAAATAGCCCAATGCTATAATTTTCTAGGGGTTCATTAATTTATATCCTAGGAAAGCACCAAGTAAAACTTACATAATACATATTCAATACAAAATTTTATAGTTCACTCCAAAAGAGCGAAATCCTACCCCTCCTGGGATAAAGCTTATTAGTATTACTCATATACTAATTTGGATTTTGAATTCAGGGTGGGGATACATTTACTTACCATGTGCATTTTGGTACTGAGTATCCTGGGTTACAGGCCTAGACAACGGGGCCTCTGGATCCAGGTAATAAACCTCGTTGGTTCGGACATATGGAATAAAATGAAATGGATCAGAAATCCCAGGTGGTAATTCTGTGTGACTATGTCCTGAGATCAGATTCTCTCTTTCATAATTATTATTTTTCAGTGTCTGAGTTTGTTGCGTTCTGCTTTTCACTGCCAGAATTGGTGGCGACTGAGACCTGTATTTTCCCAAAAGCACAATAAAGGACTTAAGAAGCATTAATTGACAATTGTGTCTTTTATTTTAGATTAAGCATTTTCTACTCTTCAATCACATTTCAGTTTATTCTAAATGTACTTGTAACATCTTATGGAACACTATGTATAAAAGGCTTCAGTTTTCTGATAATTTTTCCTAAAATAGGCCAATAAAATGGGATTCATTTGGGAGTCACTACTACTAGCTGAGGATATACATATACAGACACAGTCTAGAACAGGGAGAAAGCTTCAATTTTACTAGCTTCTGAGGATCAGTGCTACCTAATTTGAGTCTAATGTTCATAATACAACTTTTAGCACCTGAAGTAAACTTCCTATTAGAGCCATGTTCAGAGACAACTCTAAACCAGATAGTTCATACACAAAAGCAGAGAATAAAAATCTAACTATTCTAAATTTCCCGTTGGTTAATCTCTCATTGCTAACCAGTCATTTTCCTCTTCTCTCAGTCCAAGGAGAATGTCTATTCCACTGTTGACATCTGGAAAATCAAAACTTTAAATCTGGAGCTAACAGAAAATGTCACATTCCTGCTTAGGCTGACCTTTATATCACATGGGAAGCATGAAGTAGCAATGAAAACCATAACATACCTTTCCCTGCTAAAACAATTAGTTCTCAGAGGCTCTTCTTCCTGTATGATGGACAGATGAATGTAGAAAGGAGTAAGCAACAGTATTTCCATATATCCCCACAAATAACTGTAGTGGTTTACTTGTTGTAATGTTTCTCAAACAATGATTTGAGCAACAGATACTAGGTAATAGGCTAGGTATTTCTCCAGTCAGAGAAACCAAACCAGTCATTCCTGACCTTGCCCATTACCCTCTGTCTGTACGGCTTCATTTCTCTCTCAGAGTGTTGGTTCAGATATTCACTGTCACTGTTTGGTTGTTTTAGTCTCTGTGTCTGATTCTTTCGCAACCTCCTGGACTTAGCCCCCCAGGCTCCTCTGTCCGTGGGATTTCCCAGGCAAGAATACTGGAGTGGGTTGCCATTCCCTTCAGGGGATCTTCCCACCCCAGGGATCAAACCCAGGTCTCCTGCATTGGCAGGCAGATTCTTTACCACTGAGCCACCTGGGAAGCTCTGTATGTACAGACTATAGAGAGTTTTGAATGAATATTTGAATAAAGAATACTATTCATCTATACAGGGTTTAAGTGTGAATTTTTTTCTGTGAAGGACAGATAGTAAACAGCTTTGTGAGCCGTGTGCTGTCTGTTGCAATTACTCTAATAAAACTCTTCTTGCAGCATGAAGTTGGCCACAGACAAAAGAATGAGCATGGATGTGTTCCTAAAATGCTGCATGTGCAACAGCAGGCCGCACTTACTACATCTGCAGCCTGCTTTTGCACAGAGTATTTATCCTATGGGCCATGGTTTGCTGACCCCTGGTGTAAACTAAAGCAAATTTCTAGAACTCTTATTCAAACCTAGAAAAGCCATGTCAAAACATGCATGTGAGGAACTGTAGTCTCATTCTAAAAACCTCAATGCATTTTTAAAAATATTTTTTAGACAGAACAGCTTTACCTTTCTGACTAGCTGCCGCCTGAAACTTGGCTCAGTTTCTTGATGAGACGAATGAAGAACTTCTGGTGAAGTGCCTCTATTTTGAGAGATTTGTCCAGAATTATTTCTTTCAATCAAATGAAGCAGTTCCATCTGCCTTCTTAGCTTTTTTTCTTCTCTCAGCTTTTGAAGTTGTTTAGGGTACTTTTCTGATGCTGGAATATACCTTCTCAGTGGCTTATTTATGTTCCAGTCAGGCCTTTTAGGACATTTCTTCATAAGTTTTGTTTGCTTCTCTGTTCTTGTGATCTGATTACACTGGTCATTATACCAACTGTTCTCTTTTTCTAAGTTGGCTTCTTTAATCTGACTTAATAGTTCTTGCTTGTTATTCTTAGTGTTAAACTCTTCATTAAATTCTGCAGCAATCTCAGGAGATGAACAATTTATAATTTCCCTTTCTGTTATCGATCCACAGTGTGATTCTGTATTGGTAAATACTCCTATATTTAAGTCATCTAAAAAAAAGTTGCAGGTGATTAATTTTTCTTCAAATTTTGTGGTAAAATACACATAATACAAAACTTACCCATCTTAACCATTTTTCAGAGGTATTAAAATTGCCCTCAAAAACTCTGTTTTGAAAATAAATTCTAAAGTTGTTGTAAAGCAGGGAGTTCAGCTCAGTGTTCTGTGTTGACCTAGAGGAGTGGGGTGGGGGAGGTGGGATGGAGGCTCAAGAGGGAGGAGACACCTACACACACATGGCCCCGTTCACCTCCTGGTTCAGCAGAGACTAATGCAACGTTGTAAAGCAATCATATTCCAATTAAAAAAAACCTCTATACCCACTAAACAACTTCCCCCTTCCTGCCACCTGGCGGCAACCACCTTCCTACCTTGTATGATTTTGACCACTATAAACACAAGTAGAATCTAAGGTATTTGTCTTTTTGTGACTTGTTTCAGTTAGCATAATGTCCTCAAGGATCATCCAAGCTGTAACATATGTCAGAATTTCCTCCCTTTTGTAAGTGTGAGTAATACGCCATTGTGTGTGTGTCTGTAGACACATACCCCATAACATTCCATTGTGTGTATACCACATTTTTATTCATTCATCTGTCACAGGACACCTGTGTTGCCTTGCCTCTGCCTTGGGCTATTCAAGACCTCACTTTTTTAGTTGTTTTGGGTATACACCCATAAGTGGGACTGCTGAACCATACAGTAATTGTATTTTAGATTTTCTAAGGCAGTGCTGCAGTTTGCCATAGCAGCTGCACCATTTTATATTCCCACCAATAAGGCACAAGTGTTCTGATTTCCCTGAATCTTTCACTAAACCCTTTTTAAGCGCACAGTTCAGTGGTATCGAGCACACCGATGAGGCCACACAAGTCCAGACCTACCAGCACCTCCCACAGACACCCTGCGCCCACTGCAGTAACTCCCCGTTCCACCCCCGTCCCAAACCCCAGCAACCACCACTCTACTATCCATACCTGAATTTGTTCATCCAACCCTAGATTCCTTGTACCAGTAAAACTATCTATATACAATATTTGTGCCTCCCTGCACAACTGCCCCCTCCCCTCAACTCCAGCTTATTTCACTCAGCATAAGGCCTTCAAGGGTCATTCAAGCTATAGCACATATCAGAATCTCAGATGATTCATTCTTAGCATCACATAATAGAGATCGTTTTTTACACCAAACTTCCAAACAGAATTGTCCTGGTTTTCACTTAGAAATGCAAGATTATAATTTTTAGGGAAATGTTGATTGCTACTGATAGTGCATTTCATGTATTTTTTTAATGTCTCACGTACCATCATGCTATGCCAGCAGACTATCCCTGAATTGCATATAACCTTTCACTTTTTTCCATTCTGAAAACAAGAAAAGTTCACCATTGGAAAAAAAGACATCTGAAATTTCCCTACAACTTATATAATGTTCATGATTATGTATATGCTCTACTGTCACAACAGCTGGTAGCCTCAAACTTACAAAGGCTATTTTTCCACATATGATTGAAATTTTAAATTCACAAGTAGCTAAGCAAAGGAGGTCTGGATTGCCCATTAAAAAAAAAAAAAAGTCCACTTACTAAGCTAAATGTGTTATTCCAGGCTAGAGCTGCCCAAGACTAATTCCTACTAGTAAGGCTGCCCAGCCCACATCACTCTCCTACTGGTATCATTTGCCACTTTAGACCCATTTACACCCTGCTCTCCTCTGCTCTCAGGGCGATTGGTAAGAACCTTATCAGTGGTTTTCTGGATCCTTGGGCTTCTGATTTTATCAAGAGTGTTCATATGCAGATTACAGGAAGGGAAAAGACTGAATTCAGGGTATTTATTCCACTGTCTCAATCCCTATGAGCTAATCTCAGGCTGACTACCTTTCCCAAAGGTCACAGTTCCCCTCAAAGTTACCTCTATCCAACACTTGTCTTCAACACTCCAGTTGCTACTAGCACCAGTCAAAGCATTACTGTTGTATTCCCTCACATCCACTCCCTTGAAAAGAATCCCTTTCTAAATAAGTCATCTTTAATTACTGATATTTGAGGACCCTGATGGATTACATTCCCTCAGAGTCACCCAGTGATAATATACATAATTTCACGGTCTTAAAAACTTAGTTTGACTTTAATTGATGTGTAGGATTTATATAACTTTGTTATTACTCTGGACATAGAGAAGGGACCAAACCAGATTCTTCACACTAAGAGCTAACTATAAAAAAAATACCAAGGGCTCATGAGCAGAATGATTTCAGATAACTAAGCAGGTTGCTTTAACCCTCTCTTCCTTTTTCAAATTCCCTTCTACTTTCCTGTAGAAGGGATGTGGGTAATCTCGTGTTATAATGAAGTAAGATCTAAGATTAACTGGCAGAAAATAGGGTTATGTAGAGAACGGATTTCTGTAAGACAGTACCAGCCAACTCCTATTTCCAGAGGAATATTACCCCCTACTTAATGGGGAGCCAAGCTGTTTTTTGTCTAAGTTACCAAAACCACAAATAACTGATAGCAGGGTCCACTGGTAATTAGTTTAAAAAGTGAAGGGCTCCAGGTGGGATGCATGAGACAAGTGCTCGGGCCTGGTGCACTGGGAAGACACAGAGGAATCGGGTGGAGAGGGAGGTGGGAGGGGGAATCGGGATGGGGAATACGTGTAAATCTATGGCTGATTCATATCAATGTATGACGAAACCCACTGAAATGTTGTGAAGTAATTAGCCTCCAACTAATAAAAAATTTAAAAAAAAAAAAAAAAAGTGAAGGGCTCTAGTTCAAGGTGGTACCTATGAAGATACTGAACTCACCTCCGATGGACACACTGAACCTACACATACATATGGAACAATTTCCTCCTAAAAGAAAACAAAAAAACCTAAAAAACTGGCTAGGCGACCCCTACATACTGGGCAAGTGAGAAAGCCCCACCATCAAAGCAGGTGAGAGAGGCTAAGCCACAATCAAGCTATAAACCCTGCCCCTGTGCTACAACCCACAACTGGGAGGGAACTCAAAACTCAAGAGCTTTCCTCCAAGGAACAAAGGGTTTGAACCCCACATTGAGCACCCCCACTTTTAAGATCTGCACAGAATAGATAATGCCCCAAAACATCTAACATGAAAACCAAAACTAGACTCAAAGCTATAGCAGAAGGGAGAAACAGCTCCTCAAGGGTCACCTACCCCTGGACCCAGCGCAGAGGCAGCCGATCACAACCAGATATGAAGGAAGCGCATTTAAAATTAGGTTAAAAAAAAAAAAATCAGTTGAAGCGTTGGCCCAAGGGGTAGGCATGTAACTTAACACATCTGCGGGCTTGCTGGAATACTCTCACAGTGAGGGTGTGGAAAGAGGCTGGTGGGCGTCACCTTTTAATTCAACAACAACAACAACACTAGACCTGTTATTTCCACCTTGCTGCCCCTGCCCTATCACACTCCCAAGCTTCAAGGGGGGTGGCGGGGGCATCTCAGCACTCTCCCTCCCCCTTGTCCTAGCTGGTGCATGCCATCTTCACCCTCTCCCTTGACCCCAGGTCACAGAGCCAGTATCTCCTGGCAGGGAACTTCTGCAAGCACCTGCGGCCCTGGTTTCTGCAGCTGTTGCCCAGGGGCTGCCCCCTGACAGACTGGCTCCGGAGGCCAGGGTCCCATGAAACTGTAACAATCAGAGAAATAGCTCTTGACAGAGTATCAACCCCAAGGACACTGCATAAATAGCAAGCTGAAACAAACCCCCAGTCTTTCTGAAAAAGATTCCTACTTGCTTTTCCAGAAGGTTCAGCCTGAAGGAAAGGCTTGAGTTTGGCACACATCGAGGGGCCTATGGACAAGCTCTCAGGAATGGAGGTCGTTAGATAAAATCTTTACATTTTTCCTCTGCCTTATGCCAGCAAGGCAGCGTTTCCCAAAAAGTTTATACACTTGGATGGTGTCCCAAGTTTTGCAGGTGCCACCAGGGGACATCTCTACAGCACCCTATTCTCGCAGCCAAGGGCTTCTGCTTGCAGTTCCCACAGGACTGTAACCAATGGGGCTTGTGTTCCAGGTCTCATGAGACTAAAACAACTGAAGAGACGATTACTGGCAGGTTACTGACCACAGAGCACTGGACAAACAGAACTGAAACACACACACTCTCACCTCTGCATGAAAACGGCCTAGGGGCAGGCCTCCGGTCTGCACTCGCCCAGAGTCCTGCTGAGCTCCTCACAGAGGCCCGTCTCACAGCTACCCCTGCCTCACTGCAGCCTGCTGCTGTCGCCCAGGAAAGAGCTCTACACTTGCTTGGAGCCCCAATCTGTTCTACTGACAGTGTAAGCATTATGGTATATACCCGAAACTAATGTTATGTGTCAATTATATCTCAATTCCACATTTTAGAACAAGATAAAATGTTACTGGAAGTTATTTTTTTTAAAGTACTTTAAAAAAGAAATTTCCTGGACATATAGGAGGAGGGCTGAAAGGATTCCTAGTAAGCCTATGAAAATGACACCCAACATGAGTATTACTTAATTACTTATGTAAAAATTTAAAAGCAGCACAGGAAAAGATGCTTAATGTCAGCAGTCATGATGAGAGAGCACTTCACAACCATGAGAATGAGTACAAGCGAGGAGATAAAGAAATCGGAACCTTCATACATCAACTGGTGGGAATGTAAAATGGTATGGCTGCTTTGGAAGACAGTTTAGTAATTCTTCAAAACTTTAAACATACAATTACTCTATGACTTTGCAATGCTACTCTTCTCCCCCAAGAGGCCAAAAATTTATGTCTACACAAAAATTTGTACAGTAAGGCTCACAGCAGCGTATTTCTAATAGCCAAAAAGTGGAAGCAAATGTCAACTGATGAAGGAATAAAAACAAAATATGGTGGTATATGCATAAAATGGAAAACTGTTCAGTGATAAAAAGAATGAAGCACTTGCTGTCATATATTACAATACAGATGAACCTTAAAACATGCTAAGTGAAAGAATCCAGACAGAAAAGATTTCAATCATATGGAATGTCCAGAATAGACAAATCTAGAGAGACAGAAAGTAGTCTGGTGGTTGCCCAGGAATAGAAAGGAAGAAGGAAATGGAGAACGACTGTTGATGGGTACAGGGTTTCTTTTTAGAGTGGTAAAAATGTTCTAAAAAATAACTATGGTGGTGGCTGTACAACTCTGAATATAAAAACTGAATTGTATCCTTTAAAAGACACTGAATTGTATCCTTTAAAGGGGTTAATTTAATGCTATGTAAATTATATCTTAATAAAGCTGCTATAGCAAAATTAAAAACCAAGAGATACCTTCATTTTCTAACTCTTACTTGAAAACCTTAAATTCCTTTAAATTTTAAACTTTAAATTAATTTAAATTGTGATTTTAAGTAAATTTTAAGCCAAATCACAATTTATCAACCAATACCTGTCTGCACACCAGTGTCCTTCCTGGGAGAAGCTGTCGAGTTGATATATGTATTCATTTTACCGCTCACTTTATCCAAGCCATGTCTTGAGTTTGCAGTGTTGTTAGTAGATGCATTATATTCCACTTGTATGGTATCAACTGGCAAGAGAAATAAGTCATCTGATAAAATGATAGCAGCAAGTAAATACACATAAGACTTTTAATTTAATCAAGTAGTGTAAACACTGCAACAAAAATTTAGAAGAGCTAGCCTAAAGTTTCTCATAAAAAGTTATCAACATTTTTATCCCTTACTTAATGGACAACTCTGTACAAATGGGTACAAAAGTATACATTTTACCTATTGTGAGGAAAATGTTAAGAAAATGTATGTGAAAAGATACTGAAAAGTACAGCATTATTTAGTTCTCCTCTTAATGCAATTTCCCAAGTAAGCATTATAAAATAACATTAGTTCAAAGTCTGAAATTCCTTAACAAGTGTTTAAAGGTATTAAAAAGAGGCAATTCTCAATCTTCAAAAAATACTATAATTATACATAACATTCCAGTTGTGCTTACTGCCAAGATTTTGAATTAATCTAGAAGTGTCATGTCCCTTTTGAGCCAATTCTCGGATTCTCTGCTCTTGTTTCAGTCTCTGTGCCAGCTCCTGCGCTCTCTGCATCGTCTGGAACAGCTTATTCGTCTGTAGAGTCATCATTTCCTATCAATGTTGAAGTGTACAAAGTTATTAAATACAATTATCAAACACGTACAGACGTGACTATTCTCTCTCAGTAATAATTAATAATTTTCTAAGTTCCTACTATATGCCAGGCACTATTTAAGAAACTGAGAAGAGCAGCCAACAGAACAAAGTTCCTTCCTTTTTGGAGCTCATATTTTACTGATAAGAACAGATACTACACTTGATCTTAGCCAAAAGGCCGAGAGGCGATGGAGCTCATATTTTAGTATCTTTTTCTACGGCTGTATTAGACTACAAACACAAAAACTCTTTCACCCACTCAAGATTATACTAATAAAGTTTCCAAAGCTTCTAAAACCAAAGGTCAACTCCATAATTTTATTAAAGTTAAAAGAAAACTGGAGAGGCCAGAAAGTTTATTTGAGTTTCTTCATGTTACAAAAAATCACAAACTTTTTGGCAACCCACTAGATAATTAAGAACTAATACTCAAGATTAAAAAAAAAATAAAAATAAAAAAATAAAAAAAAAAGAACTAATACTCAAGATTTATAGCCATTTTTTACAATTCAAGCAAATAACTTTTTTTTTTCATGTAGTAGTTATTTCATAGATGTAGTTGGCTCAGCATATTCTATGTATCCAAATCAAAACCTAAACCATTTGTACATTCATCAGCTAATTCTGAAGCAAAGGTTGCAAGCGGGAACTGGCAAGAAGAGGCAAGCTCTCGACGCCACCATGCCACCTCCCAGCTCCAGGGCAAGTGCTGTATGATCTATTCTGTAAATCTCATGAACCTTTGGCAATTGAACATCACTGTATAACCTGCTGTTTGTCAGGCCCACTCAAACACAGCACTTGATATCACCATACCTATGCAGTCTGTACCACTTGCTATAGAGGTTCTCCTACTCTTTTTAACAGATTTTTAATTAGCACAGAGGAATCCTCTAACATAGCAACAGACTCTATCATCAATCCCAGCCAGTCATTCTGCAAGTAAATGCTCCTGTTCACAAATGAACAGACAGAAAGCCCAATCGTTTCTCTTAACATATCTAGAAATCTATTAATAATCATTGCTTAGGAAACACTTCAAAATTAAGCATATGGAAAATTTTTGTTTTATGTTGTAATAACTCATCTTGACCTCCCCTCTCCTCAGAGCAGAAAAAAAAATAGCATCTGTGAAAAAATATTTTGAAAAAATAAAAGCTCCAGCTTTCTACTTATAAAACCTTCTTTATACAAAGCTTTAATGTTTCTGCATATAGCTTCACCATTTCAAAATACATGCAAATATTCTGGTTATTTTTTCTTTAAAAACAAACCCACTTTTACTTTAAAATGTCACAGTTAGGATACAAATAACCTACTTCCTTTTGTTTTTGCTTAAGTATGTCTTCCTCATACTGTTTCTGCATCTCTTCTCGTTCCCGGGCTAGGCGACGCTCCTCCTCTTGTTCCTCCTTCTTTCTCTGCTCTTCTTCGAGCTGCTTCTTCTTGCGCTTCTCTTCTACCTGAGCAGTGATAGCTTTCTACTCATAAACAGTAACATAAATCACTGTCATAAATTTTAAAAATTCACACAGCATTTTTCTGGTGTTTCAAAATGTTCATCAATATAGAGAAGGCAGTATATAAATGAGTTAAGTTAGAACGTCAAGTTAAATTAGAAAGTCAGGTTTTTCCCATCTCCCACCGGTCAAGTTCTACATGCCTTTTCTTTAACCCCAGGAGGGCTCTTAGAAGAACTAAGAGAAAACCAACTGAGGGAAGAATCTCAGTGTTTAACATAGTGCCTGGTAAAAATAGCAGATGCTCTATAAATGTCTGCTTCACTTAATTGTTAACTACATGAACTAAGCCAAATTCTTCACACAGTAGACATTTTAAAGAATTATTAGACATTCAAGTCCCTTTGGTATTAGACTAAAATTAGGGTAGAATTTTAATCTTAGTTTCCTTTCTTATATTATCTGCTAAATTTCTTAATCATAATTTTACCTCAAGCCTTTATATATATTTTCCCCTTTCAAAGACCCAATTCTCACCCTGAACAGAATTCAGAAGAACTGAAGGGGGAAAAAAAACCCCAACTTAATACTTAATAGATTAATACTTAAACAGATTCAGTATTATTTCAGATACACAACCTATACATTAAAGACCTTCTCTCTTGGAAGGCAGGTGGCTGTAATATGTGATATTATCTAATTCTCAACATGAGTATAATTCTAATATAATGCCAGTTGGTGTAGGGATTAGAGGTAATCACAGGATTGTGCAAAGCTTGTGCTGTAAAGTTATACCAAAATTTAATTTCCATTCACTTAGGTATCTAGGCCATGAATACTAACTATCAAGGCAAAGAACAACATTTTACAATGCAATACCTGATGTTCTAACTGCTTTTGTCGCCTCCTGTCTCGTTCCTCAATCTGAGCTGGGTCCAAAAGAGCAGTCATAGAACGGAGAAAGCTGGCAAGATAGATATATTAGCTACTTAAAACCCACAAAGGTGGGTTTAACAAAGTACTAACTCATTTTTGTTTGAAATACATCATTTCTACTTTTGTTTTTCGATAGGCAAGAAGTATATTAATATAGGATACTTAAAAGAGATCCAAGTGGGAAGGCAAGGGAGCTCTACCGAGTCATTGCTACTATAAATAAAAATAGGAAACTGAAAACAGTTAAGATATACACAAACAACAGCCCTAAAAGAAAGCACACAGACTTTCTTAATCATCAGTAAATACTGGAGACTGAACTTACTTCGTTTTCTGAATGTTTGCCACAGCCACATCTCTAGCAGGCCTCACTGCATGCTCCTCCTCTGAAGGTTCCATCTGGCTTCCGACGGCAGGTGTAGAAAGACTGCTGAGATCAGCCAGCTCCTGCGAGTCCGGAGAGACACACGAGTACTCCGGTGGTTTCTGCGCTGACCGGGACGACAGTCGAGACTGAGAACCAGGACAGTTCTTTAAGGAATCAAAATGCACCGCCCATCTGTCATGTTCCTCACCCTAATCACGACAAACGAGAATTGCTAACAACTTTAATGACTTCTTACATTTAAAATCCCAAATGACAAATAACAAAATTTCTAAAAGTCACCACACAGCAAAATAAGCATCATGAAAATTAACAAAACTGCATTCTGTATTGATTCCACATACATTGAGATAGCTAAGCTTAGAGAATATGAAAAAATCAAAGAATTAAGAAATGTCTAACAAGTTACAAGAAACTATGCAAAATCGCACTTACTAAATTCATTCAAAAAAGGTTCACAAGAGCAAATGTGGAATAATTTAAATATTCTAATCTTGTCATGCAGTTTTAGGATACTTTTAAGTTTATGATTAAAGATGTTTCATTTTTTTTCCTGTATACCCAATGAAACTTTATAAATTACCATTGAGGATGTAATTTTCTCCTCTGCCTTTTTTTGCCGGTCATCTTCTATTTGCTTGTTCAACTCTTCGATCCATTTTCTCTGCTGGTCTTGTCTCACAGCACTGAAAGGGTGCTCCAGCAGTACTGCTTCCTAAACAACAGTCATCAATACCATTAAAAGTTTACATTTCTTTTCCTAATCACTTTATCTTTTACAAATCTTTCCAAAGAATTTATATAGATTTAATGTCGTAATGTATTTATTTCTAAGAGATGCAACAATTTTAAACAAAAAAACTCAAGTATACAAGGAGCCCTCATAGTCAACAAGAGTCTGAAATGCAGTGAAGTGAAGTCGCTCAGTCGTGTCCGACTCTTTGTGACCCCATGGACTGTAGCCTACCAGGCTCCTCAGTCCATGTAATTTCCCAGGCAAGAGTACTGGAGTGGGTTGCCATTTCCTTCTCCAGGGGATCTTCCCAACCCAGGGATTGAACCCAGGTATCCCACATTGCAGGCAGACGCTTTACCATCTGAGCCACCAGGGGGACAGTACTTGGGTGCAATCTCAAAAACAACCGAACAATCTCAGTTCATTTCCAAGGCAAATCATTCAACATCATAGTAATCCAAGTCTATGCTTCAACCACTGATGCTGAAGAAGCTAAAGTTGACCAAGTCTATGAAGACCTCCAATACCTTCTAGAACTAATACCAAAAGCAGATGTCCTTTTCATCATAGGGGATTAGAATGCAAAAGCAGGAAGAGACACCTAGAATAAAGGCAAGTTTGGCCTTGGAGTACAAAATAAAGCACAGCAAAGGCTAATAGAGTTTTGTCAAAAGAACACACTGGTCATAGCAAACATCCTTTTTCAACAACAGAAGAGACAACTCTACATGTGGACATCACCAAGTGGTCAACATTAAAATCAGAGTGATTATGTTCTTTGCAGCTGAAGAGAGAAGCTCTATATAGACAGCAAAAACAAGACCTGGAGCTGACTGTGGCTCATTCCATTAGCTCCTTTGAATAACTCAGGCTCAAATTGAAGAAAAGTATGGAAAATCAGTAAGCCATTCAGGTATGACCTAAATCAAATCCCTTATGATTACACAGTGGAAGTGAGGAATAGATTCAAGGGATTAGATCTGTTAGAGTGCCTGAAGAACTGTAGATGGAGGTTCATAACACTGTACAGAAGGCAATGATCAAAACCATCGCAAAGGAAAAGAAACATAAGAAGGCAAAGTGGCTGTATGAGGAGGATTTACAAACAGCTGAGGAAAAAAGAGAAGTGAAAGGCCACGGAGAAAGAGAAAATTATACCCAACTGAATGCAGAGTCCCAGAGAATAGGAAGGAGTGATAAGAAGGCCTTCTAAAATTGAATAATGTAAAGAAACGGAGGAAAACAATAGAAGGGGAAAGACTAGAGATCACTTCAAGAAAGTTGGCGATATCAAGGGAGCATTTCATGCAAGGATGGGCATGATGAAGGACAAAACCGGTATGGACCTAAAAGAAGGAGAAGAGATTAAGAAGAGGTGGCAACTATACAAGAAAGGTCTTAATGACCCAGATAACCACGATGGTATGATCTTCACCTAGAGCAGGACACTCTGCAATGTAAAGTCAAGTGAGCCTTAGGAAGCATTACTACGAACAAAGCTAAAGGAAGTGATGGAATTCTAGCTGAGCTATTGTAAATCCTAGAAAATGATGCTGTTACAGTGCTCCACTCAGTATGTTGGCAATTTTGGAAAACTCAGTAGTGGTCAAAGGGCTGGAAAAGGTCAGTTTTCATTCCAATTCCAGAGAAAGGCAATGCCAAAGAATGTTCAAACTACTGTATAACTATGCTCAATTCACATGCTAGCAAGGTTATGTTCAAAATCTTTCAAGCTAGAGAAATTCCAGAAGTACAAGCTGGGTTTTGAAGAGCAGAGGAACCACAGATCAAATTGTCAACATTTGTTGGATCATGGAGAAAGCAAGAGAATTCCAGAAAAATATCTACTTCTGCTTCCTCAACTACACTAAAGCTTTTGTGTGGATCACAGCAAACTATGGAAAATTCTTAAGGAGATCAGAGTACCAGACCACCTTACCTGTATCCTGGGAAACCTGTATGCAGGTCAAGATGCAAGAGTTAGAACCATGTTGCCCGACATGGGCAACAGACTGGTCCAACATGGAAAAGAAGTATGTCAAAGCTGTATATTGTCACCCTGCTTATTTAACTTCTATGCAGAATACATCATGCAAAATGCCAGGTTGGATGAATCACTAGCTGGAATCAAGACTGCGGGGAGAAATATCAACAACTTCAGATATGCATTTCACTAATGGCAGAAAGTGAAGAGAAACTAAAGAACCTCTTGATGAAGGTGAAAGAGGTGAGTGAAAAAGTTGGATTGAAACTCATCATTAAAAAAACTAACATTATGGCATCCAGTTCTATCACTTCATAGCAAATAGGGAAAAAGTGGAAACAGTGGCAGATGTTATTTTCTTGGGCTCCAAAATCACTGCAGACATTGATCGCAGCCATGAAATTAAAAAGAAGCTTGCTCCTTGGAAGAAAAGCTATGACAAAACCTAGACAGTGTATTAAAAAACAGAGTCATCACTTTGCTGACAAAGGTCTGTATAGTCAAAGTTATGGCTTTTCCAGTAGTCATGTACAGATGTGAGAACTGGACCATAAAGAAGGCTGAGCACTAGAGAACTGATGCTATCCTATTGTAGTACTGAAGAAGACCCCTGAGAGTTTGCAAGGAGATCAAACCAGTTAATCTTAAAAGATATCAATCCTCAATATTCATTGGAAGAACCACTGCTAAAGCTGAAGTTCCAACACTTCGGCCACGTGATGCCAAGAGCTGATTCACTGCAAAAGATCCTGATGCTGGGAAAGAGTGAAGGCAGACGGAGAAGGGGGAACAGAGGGTAAGATGGTTAGTTATTATCACCGATTCAATAGACATGAATTTGAGCAAACTCCGAGAGATAGTAGGACAGAGGAATCTGGTATGCTACAGTCCATGGTGTTGCAGAGTTGGACACAACTTAGCAACTAAAAAGCAATACAAGTCAATTTTTCAGAATGATATTTTTAACACATACTGCCAGGATATAACTAAGAGTAAGGAAAGGAAATTTTCTAAGGAAAATTCTAAATTTCTAATAAAAATAGAAAATTCTCCAAAACAACTACAGATTTTAAAATTTCTAGCCTAATATAGTCTCATTTGCTTTGAAAGGAAATTACTAATAATCTGAATAGATGACTACTGTTTACACCTGGCTTCAGAATACAAAAACACTGCTTCTGGACCAAGAGTCAGGAGGATATACAGAGCCAGCTGCTTTCTCTTTTGAATCATAATGTCTCTCGGTATATTTTTTCCCCCCATTTCTGCTGTGACAGCTCTATCAAGATCTATGATACTCAATAAGAAAAATACATTGTGTCCAGAATAAGTCCCTGAATTTTATGAAAAAACAAAAACAAAAAACAGCAGCAGAAAAGTTTACTGTTGTTTTTAACTTAGGAGAGTTTACTATGCTTTAACAAAAAAGAAAAGGATATATTCTACTCAAACCGTCTTGAAAGGCAAAAGTTATGCAACGAAACATTCTGTTACATGACATAACTACAGGACATAATTTTAAAAATAGTTTGACAGGATAACATAATGGAGATATACCTTACAATTACTTTCTGTCCATATTTTCATCAGAAATAATGGCAAAGCTCAAAGTTTACAACCAAGTGCCTTGATCAAAGGAAATACTTAAACAAAAAGGAAAAATCTTAGTATCTCAGATGCTCCCACACATTTTTAAACAGAAAAAACCATCCTATTTATTTAAGTCTAAAAAAACTACTCAAAAGGAGCTGTATCTTCAGGTAAGTGATTTAACAATTCTATTTTTAGAAATGTTATTTTAGAGATCAGACTGGGGGTGGGGGGAAGGGCCCTTTGAACTCTCTTTAAAAAATTCACAGGGTGGCCCAGTGGTTAGGACTCCATGCTTTCATTGCCAAGGGAGCAGGTTCAATCCCTGGTCAGGGAACTAAGATCCCACAAGCAGAGCAAAGTGGCCAAGAAAACAAAAACAAAACAAAAAAATTCACAACAAATGGCATGAATCATCATAGAATCCTATAAGTTTCTTAAGTCTGATGTAACTAGATTTGGTTTCAAATTTTGGTGAAGTCTCAAATTACTCAAAAATAAGACACAAGTCAAAATACCTTTGAAAATTCTCAAAATCCTAAGTGTTTCATATATATATGTCTTATATTTACAAGCCTGTAGAAGATTTAATAATCAGTTCTTCTAATTCAGTCTTCAATGTCTTACTCAAGGATGTCTTACAAAGCCATTACCATTCACTTGCTTGCCACCTAATTAAGTCATTTCACTTCTTCAACTGAGTAGAAAACTCTTTATTTCTTTCTTTTTTGAAACTTTGCCCCAAGGTGCATTCAGGTAGAAGAATGAAACTATAAAGGTCTGGGGAAAGGGAGAGGTGGTAGATAAATGAAATTTTTTTTTTTTTTTTATATAATTATGGCTGCATTGAGTCTTTGTTGCTGCATGCAGGCTTTCTCTAGTTATGGTAAGTGCGGCCTACTCTTCATTGTGGTGCACAGGCTTCTCACTGCTGTGGCTTTTCTTGTTGCGGAGCATGGGCTCTGGGCACACAGGCTTCAGTAATTATGGCCTACAGGCTTAGCTGCTTTGCAGCACGTGAAATCTACCCAGACCAGGGATCAAACCCCTGTCTCCTGCACTGGCAGGCAGATTCTTAACTACTAGACCACAAGGGAGGTCCTGAAGTCGCACAATTACTGAGCTCATGTTAGTTGAAATTGAGTAAGACAGATAAAGGCAAAATACAAGACATAGTATGTAACAAATGTGTTCTGATGATTATCTAGCACCTCCCTTCTGTTAATTCTTCCATATATCTAAGGAAAGAAATTTCTTTTTCTAGGCTCATCCACTTTTTCAATTTCTCTCCTTCACATTAATGACCTGAGATTTTCCTTCTTTCCCCTACATAAAAACTGCTTTTTAAAACACCTATTTTGAGCCTATTCTTAACTGACAGCCTTGAATGAAAACTCATTTTCATAGGTACTCAATACACACTTCCCCACAAACAGTTCCTAAAGTAAATTTTTAGCTACCTTCAAGTCATTCTATGTTAGAAAATGTTAGTCTTACTAAAATAAATGCTGAATGAATGGCAGGTATATCAGAACTGAAAGTTAGAGTTTCCAAATGGTCACCTAGACACACACAGTGCTGTTTCATTTAATCCTCTCCTTAAAGCACACCTGGAAAAGAATAATCAGCGGTGACTTTGCCAGAAGAGTCCTGCTTGTTGTCAGTGTATGATTCCAAGTCCAGACACCAGGAGCCTCTTACTTGAGACACTTCTGTTCACCTACTCATCTTGTCTACTCAGTAGGCATAAAAGGCATTCTTCTGGAGGGTGGGTAGTTTCAGGACACTGAGCTAGAAAGAACCAGATCTTCCAAGAGGAAGAGCAGCACAACTAAGAGCTACATACAGACATTTGGGGGGTGAGGGGTGGGAGGGGCACAAAGCACTTTGAACTTCAATGTTACTTTAGAATCCTCTGAAACAGGGCTCTAGAGTTTCCTTCCTTCCTTCTACTTTCTTTGGGTTTAACTGTTACAGTTCTTTCTCTAACTTCTTCAAATGAATATTTAGATCTTTGATGTTTTGCTTTCAGTCTTTTCTTTTCCAAGAAATGCATTTAAACCTATAAATTTCCCTGTAAGTACAGGAAGCTCATATTTTTTCATAAATGACATTTTCATTATCATTCAGCTCAAAACATTTTCTGTGAGTTTCTCCTTCTTTCACTTAGAAGAATATTGCTTAAATATCAAACATTTGGAAACAAATGTTTCTAAACATTTGTTTGGAAATGTATCAAACATTTTCTTATTATCATTTATTACTGATACCTGGCTTAATTCCACTGTGATCAGAAAACATATCTGTGTAATTTGAATCTATGAAATTTGTTGAAACTTTATGGCCAAGCAAACAATTAATTCTTACATTTAATTTGTAAAATATTTTGCCCATAGATTCTTTGGGTTTTCCATATAAATGACAAATTACTACAATTTTATTTTTTCCTTTCCAGTTCTTAAGACTTTAATTTCTTTTCTTGCTATACTGGTTAGGACCATCAATAACAAATAGTAATAATAATTGTCATCTTACTTCATTTTTAATTTAAAAAGAATACTACTAAAATATCTCATTCAGCATGATGTCTGCTATAGTTTTTTAAATTTTCAATTGGAAATTCCTTCTAATCTAACTGCCTGAAATATTTTCCTTAATGAACTGGTTTCGAGTTTTATCAAATGCTTTTCATATATCTACTGAGCTGTTTCATTTTATTATGTTACAATGGTATACTATACTTGTGGATTTTTAAAAAATCTGCTTTACTACCTATCATGAATCTATCTTAATCATGATATATTACCTTTTCATACACTGTCAAATTTTACTTGCTAATATATAATTTCTGTGTGTATATCCATGGGTGAAATAAACCTAATTTTCCTTTTTTTTGTTATTTTTCTGGCTTTTAACATCAAGTTTATACTGGGCTTACAGAATGAATAGGGGACCATTTCAAATTTCTACTGCCTAGAAATCTGATTAAATTTGGGACTTATTTCCTTAAAGTTAGATAGAAACTGTCAGTAAAACCATGTGGTCATTTATTTCCCTTATGGTAAGATGCTTTTCTTTCTTTTTTTTAAAACCCAGATCTACCATTACTTTAACCAGGAGTATGCAAGCTTTCTACTACTTTTTAAGTCAGCTGTAAGTTACAATTTTTCCAGCCATTTACTCACTTCATCTAACTTTTCATAATTATTAACTTACTAATGATTCTCTCTCTACCTGCAATGCCATTTTTATTCATTACATGTTTCACTGACTGGTACCCTTATTTTCTTTCCCTTTTTTTAATCTTTAAATTTAAGTAAAACCAACTTGCAACACTATGTTAGTTCCACGTGCACAATAGTGATTCAATGTATCTATATATTACAAAATGATCACAATAAGTCTTGTTACCATCTGTCACCATGCAAAGTTATTAAAATATTACTGACTATATTACCTATGCTATATATTTTATCCCCATGACTCACTTATTTTTTAACTGTAAGTTTATACCTCTTAATTTTTCTTACCTATTTCACTTATCCCGCCACCCTCTATATTCCTCCCTTCTGGCATTACCACTTGTTTATCCTCTGTATCTGTGAGACTGTTTGCTTTATTATGTTCTATCCATTTGTTTTCTAGATTCCACATGTAATTGAAATCATATTTGTCTTTCTCTGAGTGACTTCACTTAGCATTAATACCTTCTAGGTCCATTCATGTTTTCACAAACAACAGGATTTCATTTGTTTTTATGGCTGAATGCATAAACCAAATCTTTTTCCATTCATCTATTGATAGACACTTAGGTTGCTTCTATATCTTCCCTACAGTAATCAATGCTAAAATGAACATAGGGTGCAGCATATATCTTTCTGATTTAGTGGGATTTTTCCAGAGGGGAAAAAAACCAGAAATAGAACTGCTGGGTTGTACAGTATGAACGTTCAGTTTTTAATTTTTAGAGCAACCTCCATACTGTTTTTCATAATGGCTATGCCACTTTAGATTCCCACCACCACGCAGGGCTGGTGTTATGGGAAACCGGCATACACAATGACTCCAGTGCTCCCTTCCACCTGTTCAGTTGCTGTCAATACCAAGTTCTGCCTCTTACTCTAAAGAGGAATTCACAGGCATATGAAGTATGTAGTATACTTCTTGGATCCTAACAGGCCGTCAAACAATTCAACTTCCTTGTTTAATTATTAAATCTTTCTGACAAGGCAAAGAGACCCGATCAGTTGTTAGTCTTTTTTTGGCTACGCAGCGTGTGGGAACTCAGTTCCGTGACTGGCACTGAACTCGTGCAGAGGCAGCAAGGAGTCCTAACCACTGGACCATCAGGGAATCCTCCCCACTCAGTCTTCAAAAATGAAGAGGGCTTTTTCCATAAAGTTCAATTTTGGAGGACTGAAACGGGGATCTGCAGATTCCAAGACTGCCCTGTATAGAGAGGCAAAGGGAAGCTTTAGCTAGGACTGGCTCATTCTGGTTAGGCTATGGTATTTATTTCTTCTGAAATTAGGCCGTCGGTGTATTCGGACAAGGTTATAACTCAGACAAAACCCATTTCTATTGTGGAAAGGGCTTCATAATTCACAAACACTCTCCCCAGGATTCTAAAGTAACCAGACAACAGATGGAATATAAAGGTTCTATGCATCCCATTTTTATTCTACTGTGTTGTGACATGCTGTTAAGAGTCCCAAACAAGATAAATCCTAGGTGAAACACATCAAGACACATATTAATCAAACTAACAAAAATTAAATACAAAAAAAAAAAAAAACCCACGAAAAGCAGCAAGGGAAAAGCAAAAAATAACATACAAGGGAATCCCCATAAGGCTATCAGCTAATTGTTCAGGAAAAACTCTGCAGGCCAGAAAGGAGAGGCAGAATATATTTAAAGTGATGAAAGCGGAAAAACCTACAACCAAGATTCCTCTACCCAGCAAGGATCTCATTCAAATTTAATGGAGAAATCAAAAGCCTTACAGACAAGCAAAAGCTCAGAATTCAGCACTACCATGCTAGCCTTTAAACAAACGCTAAAGGAACTTCTCTAGGCAGAAAACACAAGAGAATTAAAAAAAACCCACAAAACCAAACCCAAAACAATTAAGAAAATGGCAACAGGAATGTATACATCAGTAATTTCTTTAACTGTAAATGGATCAAATGCCCCAACCAATTGACACAGACTGGCTGAATGGATACTAAACAAAACCTGTGTATAGCCTACCTACAGGAGACCCACTTCAGACACATACAGACTAAAAGGGGGTGGAAAAAGATACTCCATGCATATGGAAATCAAAAGAAAGCTGGAGCAGCAACATTCTTTCTTTTTTTTTTTTTTAGCAATATTCTTATCAGACAAAATAGCCTAAAATAAAAACTGCCACAAGAGATAAGGACACTACATACTGATCAAGGAATCAATTCAAGAAGAAGATATAATTTTTCTATCTTTTATATATAAATTTATACTTGTAAATATTTATGCATCTAACATAGGAGCATCTCAATACATAAAGCAAATGCTAACAACCCTAGAAGGAAAAACTGACAGTAACACAATAATCGTGGGGGACTTTAACACCCCACTTACTCCAGTGGACACATCATTCAGGCAGAAACCAATGAAACACAAGCTTTAAATGACACAATAGACGAGATAGATTTAATTGCTATTTATAGGACATTACATGTGAAAGCAGAAGAATACGCCTTCTTCTCAAAAGCACATGGAACATTCTTCATGATCGACTATATCTTGAGTCACAAATCAAGCCTTGGAAAACCTAAGAAAACTGAAATTTTATCAAGCATCTTTCCAACCACAATGCTATGAGATTAAAAATCAATTGCAGGGGAAAAAAACCTGTAAAACACACACACACACGGAGGCTAAACGGAGGAAGAATATTACGATGTGTGATGCTATAAATAACCGAGTGATCACTACAGAAATTAAAGAGGAAATGAAAAAAATACACAGAAACAAATGACAATGAAATGACACTGACGATGATCCAAAACCTATGGGACCCAGCAAAAGCAGTTCTAAGAGAAAAGTTTATAGCAATTCAATCTCACCTCAAGAAACAAGAAAAATCTCAAATAAACAATCTAATCTTATGCCTAAAGCAACTAGAGAAAGAAGAACAAGGAAAACCCAGTCAGTAGAAGAAAAGAAATCATAAAGATCAGAGCAGAAATAAATGAAACAGAAACAAAGAAAACAGTAGCAAAGATCAATAAAAACAAAAGTTGGTTCTTAGAGAAGATTAAACAAAACTGATAAAACTTTAGCCAGACTCAAGAAAAAAAAAAGAGGAATTAAATTAATAAAATTAGATGAAAAAGGAGAAATCACAACTGACACAGAAATACTAAGGATCTACGAGTCTACTACAAGCAACTATATACCAATAAAAGTGGACAACCTGGAAGAAATGGACTGTACCAGGAGAATTAGAAAATATAAACAGACCAATACAAGTAGTGAAATTCAAACTGTAACTAAAATCTTCTGACAAACAGAAGTCCAGGACCAGATGGCTTCACAGGCAAATTCTATCAAACATTTAGAGAAGAACTAACACCTATTCTTCTAAAACTCTTTCAAAAAATTGCAGAGGGAGGAATACTCCCAAATTCATTCCACAAGATCACTATCACCCTGATACCAAAACCAGATAAAGATATCACAAAAAAAAGAAAATTATAGACCAGTATCACTGATGAACATAGACCCAAAAAAATCCTCAACAAAATACTAGCAAACAAAATCCAACAACACATTAAAAGAATCAAAGAATCATAAACCATGATGAACAGTGATTTCTCCATGGAATGCAAGGATTCTTCAATATACACAAGTCAATGTGATATTCCATATTAATAAATTATATAAAAATCATATGATCATCTCAATAGACATTGAAAAAGCTTCTGATAAAATTCAACACCCATTTATGATAAGAACTGTTCAGAAAATGGACAGAGAGGGACCATACCTCAATATAATTAAGGCCATGTACAACAAATCCGCAGCAAACATCATTCTCAATGGCAAAAAAACTGAAAAGCACTTCCCCTAAGAACAAGACAAGGATGTTCACTCTCACCACTCTTATTCAATGTATTTTTGGAAGTCCCTGCCATGGCAATCAGAGAAGAAAATGAAATAAAAGGAGTATAGATTGGAAAAGAAGTAAAACCATAACTGTATGCAGATAACATGTTACTATACACAGAAAATCCTAAACACTCCACCAGAAAACTACTGTACCTAATCAACGAATTTGGTAAAGTCGCAGGATATAAAATTAATGCACAGAAATCTCTTGCATTCCTATATACTAACAACAAAAGAGCAGAAGGAAAAATTAAACAATCTCATTTACCATCGCAACAAAAAGAATACTGAGGAATAAATCTACCTAAAGAAACAAAAAAACTGTACTCAGAAAACTATATGAAACACTGATGAAAGAAATCAAAGAGGCTACAATCAGAGAAATATACCACCATACAGGATAGGAAGAATATAATGAAAATGAATATACTATCCAAAGCATTCTACAAATTCAATGCAATTCCTACCAAACTACCAGTGACATTCTTCACAGAATTAAAATAAAAGATTTTACAATTTGTATGGAAACACAAAAGACCCTGAATAGCCAAAGAAATCTTAAGAAAGAAAAATGGGATAGGAAGAATCAGGCTCTACAACTTCAAACCATATTAGTCAAAACAGTACGGTACTGGCAACAAAAACAAATATAGACCAATGGTAAAGGACAGAAAGACCAGAGATTAACCCATGCAACTTTGTTGCCTCATCTATGACAAAGGAGATAAGAATATACAATTGAGAAAAGAAGCCTCTTTAGTAAGTGGTGCTGGAAAATCTGAATAGCTACAGGTAAAAGAACGAAATTAGGACACTGCCTAAAACCATACACAAAAATAAACTGATAACGGATTAGAGACCTAAATGTAAGACTGGATACTATAAAACTCTTGGAGGAAAACAAAGGAAAAATACTTTTTGACATAAATAACAGCAAGATCTTTTTTGATCCACCTCCTGGGATAATGAAACTAAAAACAAAAATAAGCAACTGGGACCTAATTAAGCTTAAAAGCTTTTGCACAGGAAAGAAAACCATGAACAAGATGAAAAGACAATGCTCAGAATAAGAGAAAATATTTGCAAATGAAACATACAAAGGAATAATCAATCTCCAAAATATGCAAACAGCTCATGGAGCTCAATATTAAAAAACAAACAATCCAATCAAAAAATAAGTTCAGTTCAGTTCACTCAGGTCATGTCCAACTCTTTGTAACCCCATGGACTGCACCACGCCAGGCTTCCCTGTCCATCATCAAATCCCAGAGCTTGCTCAAACTCATATCCATTGAGTCCATTACGTCATCCAACCATCTCATCCTCTGTTGTCCCCTCCTCCTCCTGCCTTCAATCTTGCCCAGCATCAGGGTCTTCTCCAGTGAGTCAATTCTTCACATCAGGGAGCCAAAGTATTAGAGCTTCAGTTTCAGCATCAGTCCTTCCAATGACTATTCAGGACTGATCTCCTTTAGGATGGACTGGTTGGATCTCCTTGCAGTCCAAGGGACTCTCAAGAGTCTTCTCCAACACCACAGTTCAAAAGCATCAATTTTTCAGCACTCAGCTTTCTTTATGGTCCAACTCTCACATCCATAGATGACTACTGGAAAAACCATAGCTTTGACTAGACAGACCTTTGTAGGGAAAGTAATGTCTGCTTTTTAATATGCTGTCTACATTGGTCATAGCTCTTCTTCCAAGGAGCAAGCATCTTTGGATTTCAGGGTTGACTGATTCCAGCCAACAACTCCAGGAGAACCTTTGCCCAGGCCCCCAGGCAACACGCTGACCAACATCCAGTGGCAGGTGACACATTCCAGAGGACCAGTGGTGGTACAACCATGCCCCTGGGCATGTCCTCCAGCTACGTGACACAGCTGAAGGGCATGGCCCTCCTAGTCAGGGCCTGACAGAATGTGATCCACTGGAGAAGAGGATGGCAAACCACTTCAGTATTCTTGCCTTGAAAATTCCATGAACAGTATAAGAAAGCAAAAAAGGTATGACACTGAAAGATGAGCCTCCCAGGTCAGTAGGTATCCAGTATGCTATTGTGGAAAAGCAGAGAAATAGCTCAAGAAAGAATGTTCAGGCTATGTTCTTTCAGCTCAAGAAAGAATGAAGAGGCTGAGCCAAAGTGGAAATGATGCCCAGTTGTGGACATATCTGGTAGTGAAAGTAAAGTCTGATGCTGCAAAGAACAATACTGCATAGGAACCTGGAATGTCAGGTCCATGAATCAAGGTAAATTGGGTGTGGTCAAACAGGAGATGGCAAGAGTGAACATGGACATTTTAGAAATCAGTGAAATAAAATGGACGGGAATGGGCAAATTTAATTCCAATGACTACTACATCTACTACTATGGGCAAGAATCCCTTAGAAGAAATGGAGTAGCCCTCATAGTTAACAAAAGAGTTTGAAATGAGAACTTGGATACAGTCTCAAAAATGACCGAATGATCTGGGCTCATTTCCAAGACAAACCATTCAACATCATAGTAATCAAAATCTATGCCCCAAACACTAATGCTGAAGAAGCTGAACAATTCTATGAAGACCTACAATGCCTTCTAGAACAACAACAACAAAAAAAGTCCTTTTCATCATAGGGGACTGGATGCAAAAGTAGAAAGTCAAGAGATACTTGGAATAACAGCAAAGTTGGCCTTGGAGTACAAAATAAAGCACAGCAAAGTCTAACGGAGTTTTGTAAAGAGAATATGCTGGTCATGGCAAATACCGTCTTTCAACAACACAGGAGATAACTCTACACATGAACATCACCATATAGTCAATACCGAAATCAGACTGATTATATTCTTTGCATCTGAAGACAGAGAAGCTGTATACAGTCAGCAAAAACAAGACCTGGAGTTGACTGTGGCTCATTCCATTAGCTCTTTATTGCAAAATTCAGGCTCAAATTGAAGAAAACAGGGAAAACCACTAGGCCATTCAGGTATGTCCTAAATCAAATCCCTTATTACACAATAGAGGTGACAAACAGATTCAAGGGATTAGATCTGGTAGACAGAATGCTCGAAGAACTATGGATGGAGGTTCATAACAATGTACAAGAGGTGGTGACCAAAACCATCCCCAAGAAAAAGAAATTCAAGAAGGCAAAGTGGTTATCTGAGGAAACCTTACAAATAGTAGAAAAGAAAAGAAGTGCAAGGCAAGGGAGAAAAGGAAAGATATACCCATTTGAATGCAGGGTTCCAGAAAATAGCAAGGAGAGGTAAAGTCTTCCTAAATAAACAATGCAAAGAAATAGAGGAAAACAATAGAATGGGAAAACTAGAGATCTCTTTTAAGAAAATTAGAGATACTAAGGGAACATTTCATGCAAAGATGGGCATACTAAAGGACAGAAACAGCAAAAAGCAGCAGAAGAGATTAAGAAGAGGTGGCAAGAATACACAGAAGAACTATACAAAAAAGTTCTTAGTGACCCAGATAACCACAATGGTGTGGTCACTCACCTAGAGCCTGATGTCCTGGAGTGTGAGGTCAAGTGGGCCTTAGGAAGCATCACTACGAACATAGCTAGTGGAGGTGACAGAATTCCAGTTGAACTATTTCAAGTCCTAAGAGATGATGCTGTGAAAATGCTGCACTCAATATGCTAGCAAATCTGGAAAACTCAGCAGTGGCCACAGGACTGGAAAAGGTCAATTTTCATTCCAATCCAAAAGAAAGACAATGCCAAAGAATGTTCAAATAACCATACAACTGCACTCATTTCACATGCTAGCAAGATTATGCTCAAAATCTTTCAAGCTAGGCTTTAGCAGCATGTGAATTGAGAACTTCCAGATGCACAAGCTAGATTCAGAAAAGGCAGAGGAAGCAGAGATCAAACTGCCAATTTCTATCATCTGCTGGATCACAGAAAAGGCAAGGGAATTAAAAAAAAAATCTAATTCTGCTTCATGATTATGCTAAAGCCTTTGACTGTGTGGATCACAACAAACTGTGGGAAATTCTTAAAGAGATGAGCATACCCGATCACCTTACCTGCCTCCTGAGAAACCTGTACCTGTATGCAGGACAAGAAGCAACAGTTATTACTGGACATGGAATAACAGACTACATCAAAATTGGTAAAGGAGAACATCGAGGCTGTACATTGCCATCTGTTTATTTAACGTATATGCAGAGTACATGATGAGAAATGCCAAGCTGTATGAATCACAAGCTGGAATCAAGATTGCCGGGAGAAATATCAACAGCCTCAAATATGCAGATGATACCACCCTAATGGCAGAAAGTGAAGAGGAACTAAAGAGCCTCTTGATGAAGGTAAAACAGGAGAGTGAAAAAGCTGGCTTAAAACCCAACACTGAGAAAACAAAGATCATGGCATCGGTTCCATCACTTCATGGCAACTAGATGTGGAAAAAATGGAAACAGTGACAGATTTTATTTCCTTGGGCTCCAAAATCACTGTGGACAGTGACTGCAGCCATGAAATTAAAAGACGCTTGCTCCTTCAGAAAAAAGCTATGACAAACCTAGATAGCATATTAAAAAGCAGACACATCACATTACCAGCAAAGGTCCATCTAGTCAAAGCTATCTTTTTTTTTCAGTATCATGTATGGATTTGAGAATTGAACCATAAGGAAGGCTGAGCACTGAAAAATTGACTCTTGGGAGTCCCTTGGACAGCAAGGAGATCAAAACAGCCAATCCTAAAGTATATCAACCCTGAATATTCATTGGAAAGACTGAAGCTCCAATACTTTGGCCACCTGATGCAAAGAGCTGATTCATTAGAAAAGACCCTAATCATGGGAAAGATTCAGAGCAAGAGGAAAAGAGGGCAACAGAAGGTAAGATGGTTGGAAGGCGTCACTGACTCAATGGACATGAGTTTAAGCAATCTCAGGGAGAGGGACAAAGAAGGCTAGTGTGCTGCAGTTCATGGGGTCGCAGAGGGCGAACATGACTTGACGCTGAACAACATAGCTGATTCATATTGTTGTACAGCAGAAATTAATACAACATTGTAAAGCAATGATATTTCAATAAAAAGATATAAAAACTTTAAAAAAGCTCCATCCCATAACTGGTGTCAATCTATAGAAATTGACCCTGAACTCTGACTATGCTATAATGACTTCTTTTGGTACAGGACATAGACAGAGATGTGTTATGGGTTATCCTTTGTATCTGTGAAAATGAATACAGGAAACCTCATTTAAAATGGAATCAGGAAGCTCTGAAGAGGGAGCTGTCACTCATGTATGATTCACCACAGCTTACAGACCCGAACAAAATTTTCTTCTGACCAGCAACAAGCTTTCCATCACCTGCAGCCACCACAGCCCTCCCCAATTTTCCCCTTTCCTCTATAAAAGGAAGTCCATCTCCTCTGTTCTCCAAACTTGCCTGTGGTTTGTCATAGTGGCTTATCCCAAATTATAATTCTCTACTATTCCCAAATAATCTTGTTGGCAAAATAATTGGCTCTTTTGTTTTTTAAGGTCAATATATCCTTTTGTGTGTCAGAAATATTCTGTAACATGTCAGAGAGTTGAAAAGTCAAAAAAGAAAAAGATAGAGATACATGATTCAGTGATGATAATTCATATATGAATACCCTGGGCATTAATGTGGACCACTGTCTGTACATACATATTAAGAAAGCATAATACCAAAAAGGATCCAAATCAAACTCACAAGATGCACAATAACCACCACCTTCAAGAGTCTACACACACACACACACACAACTACTAGACTAAAACAAATTTGGCAAAGTTGCAAGATATAAAACCAAGAGAAAATATCAGTTGCATCTCTACACATTAAAAATGAATAACAATTATTAATAACAAAAATTAAGAAAGCAATCCCATGTATAACAGCACCAAATACTAAGAATAAAATACTTTTAAATAAGTAGGCCAAATACATGTACACTGAAAACTACAAAACACTACTTATGGAAATTAAAGACACAAACAAATAGAAAGAAATTCTACCTGCATGGATAGGAAGACTTCATATTGTCAGATTACCTAAAGCAAGCTAGAGTCAAAAACTTAAAATGAAAGAAAATTTCCCTATGAAAATTTTGATGCTTCTTGCAGAAATGGAAAATTTCAGAAAGAAAGCAAAGAGGACACAAATAGATGGAGAAATACACTGTGTTCATGGATTGGAAGATCAATATTGCAAAAATGAGCATACTACCCAAAGCAATCTATAGATTCAATGCAATCCCTATCAAGCTACCAACGGTATTCTACACAGAACTAGAACAAATAATTTCACAATTTGTATGGAAATACAAAAAACCTCAAATAGCCAAAGCAATCTTGAGAAAGAAGAATGGAACTGGAGGAATCAACCTGCCTGACTTCAGGCTCTACTACAAAGCCACAATCATCAAGACAGTATGGTACTGGCACAAAGACAGAAATATAGATCAATGGAACAGAATAGAAAGCCCAGAGATAAATCCACGTACCTACGGACACCTTATCTTCGACAGAGGAGGCGAGAATATACAATGGAAAAAAGACAACCTCTTTAACAAGTGGTGCTGGGAAAACTGGTCAACTACTTGTAAAAGAATGAAACTAGAACACTTTCTAACACCATACACAAAAATAAACTCAAAATGGATTAAAGATCTAAATGTCAGACCAGAAACTATAAAACTCCTAGAGGAGAACATAGGCAAAACACTCTCCGACATAAATCACAGCAAGATCCTCTATGACCCACCTCCCAGAATATTGGAAATAAAAGCAAGAATAAACAAATAGGACCTAATGAAACTTAAAAGCTTTTGCACAACAAAGGAAACTATAAGCAAGGTGAAAAGACAGCCTTCAGAATGGGAGAAAATAATAGCAAATGAAGAAACAGACAAAGGATTAATCCCAAAAATATACAAGCAACTCCTGCAGCTCAATTCCAGAAAAATAAATCACCCAATCAAAAAATGGGCCAAAGAACTAAACAGACATTTCTCCAAAGAAGACATACAGATGGCTAACAAACACATGAAAAGATGCTCAACATCACTCATTATCAGAGAAATGCAAATCAAAACCACAACAAGGTACCATTACATGCCAGTCAGGATGGCTGCTATCCAAAAGTCTACAAGCAATAAATGCTGGAGAGGGTGTGGAGAAAAGGGAACCCTCTTACACCGTTGGTGGGAATGCAAACTAGTACAGCCACTATGGAGAACAGTGTGGAGATTCCTTAAAAAACTGGAAACAGAACTGCCATATGACCCAGCAATCCCACTCCTGGGCATATACACTGAGGAAACCAGATATGAAAGAGACATGTGTACCCCAATGTTTATCACAGCACTGTTTATAATAGCCAGGACATGGAAGCAACCTAGATGCCCATCAGCAGACGAATGGATAAGAAAGTTGTTGTATATATACACAATGGAATATTACTCAGCCATTAAAAATAATTAATTTGAATCAGTTCTAATGAGATGGATGAAACTGGAGCCCATTATACAGAGTGAAGTAAGCCAGAAAGATAAACACCAATACAGTATACTAATGCATATATATGGAATTTAGAAAGATGGTAACGATAACCCTATATGCAAGACAGAAAAAGAGACATAGATGTATAGAACAGACTTTTGGACTCTATGGGAGAAGGCGAGGGTGGGATGATCTGAGAGAACAGCATCGAAATATGTATATTATCAAGTGTGAAACAGATCTCCAGTCCAGGCGGGATGCATGAGACAAGTGCTCGGGGCTGGTGCACTGGGATGACCCTGAGGGATGGGATGGGGAGGGAGGTGGGAGGGGGGTTCAGGATGGGGAACCCATGTAAATCCATGGCTGATTCATGTCAGTGTATGGCAAAACCACTAGAATATTGTAAAGTAATTAGCCTCCAACTAATAAAAATAATTGGGGAAAAAAATAAAAATTAAAAATTAAAAAAAAAAAAATTTCATCCTGAGACACATACTAAAAGGAACCCTGACTAGGCAAACAAATTGGGGGAAAAAAAAAGAAACAAAATTGGAGAACTTAACACATTCTGATTTTAAAATTTCCTACAAAGATATGATAATCAAAACACTGACATGGTGGCAATAAAGACAGACACACAGAACAACTGAACAGAATGGAGAGCCCAGAAATAAATCCTTTTATATACAGTTTAATGAATTTTGACAAGGGTGCTAAGATGATTCAATGGGGAAAGAAGAATCTGGTGCTGGGAAAACTGGATATTCACATGCTAAAGAATGAAGCTGGATGCTTACCTTACACCATATGGGAAAATTAACTCAAAAGAGATCAAAGACTAAAACTATAAAACTACTGTAGAAGAAAACATACAGGAAAAAACTCCACAATGTTTGATTTGGCAATGACTTCTTGGATATGACACCAATAGCTCAGGCAAGAACAAAAAAATAGATGAAATGGACATCAAAATGTAAAACTTTTATATATCAAAGGACACTATGAAGTAAGAGAAAAGGCAACTCATGAAATAGAAGAAAATATCTGTAAACTATGTATCTGATAAGGAGTTAATAGCCAGAATATGTAAAGTTCTACAACAAAACAACAGAAAAGAAAATCTAATTAAAAAATGGACAAAAGACTTATAGACATCTCTCCAAAGAAGAAACACAAATGGCCAATAGGCACATGAAAAAATGTTCAACATCATGAGTCATTAGCGAAATGTAAATCAGAACTACACTTAGATTCATTAGGACGGCTATTATGAAAAAGAATAGAAAAAACAAGTGCTGGTGAAGACGTAGAAAAATCAGAACTCTTGTGCACTGCTGACAGAAACAGACAACAGTGAAGCAACTGTGCAAACAGTATAACAATTAAAAATAAAATGTTCAAATTAAAATTGGTAAAAATTTAACATAAAACACAAAGGGACATTCCTGATGGTCCAGTGGTTGAGAATTCACCTGCCAATACAGGGGACATGGGTTCAGTCCCTGATCCAGGAAGGACCCACATGCTGCAGAGCAACTAAGCCCACACACCACAACTACTGAGCCCCCACGGTGCAACTACTGAAGCCCACATGCACCCTAGCGTCCATGCTCTGCAACGAGAAGCCACCACAACGAGCAACCTGCACACCACACTGCAACTAGAGAACGCCCGCACAGCAACAAAGGCCCAGCACAGCCAAAAAAAAAAGATGAAACATAAAATTACCATATAATCCAGCAACTCTAATTACAGATACATATCCAAAAGAATTGAAAATACAGACGTGGAAAGATTATTTGTACATCAAGGCTCTTAACAGCATTATGTCCAATAGCCAAAAAGTGATAACAATCCAAATGTGCATCAACATTTGGATAAATGGATAAACAAAATGCAGCATTATACATATAATGGAATATTTCAACCTGAAAAAAGAAATTAAATTCTGATACAAGATATAACGTGGATGAACCCCGAAAACATTAAGTGGAATATGTCAGACAAAAAAGGACAAATACTGTGTGAGTCCACTTAAACATACTGAGAACAGTCAAATTCATAGAAATAGGAAGTAGAATGGTAGTTGCCAGGGGCTAAGGGGAGGGAGAAATGGGGAGTTACTGTTCAATGGGTACTGTTTCAGTTTGGAATGATGAAAAAATTCTGGAGATAGATGGTGGCAATGGTTGCAAGACAATGTGAATGCACTTAATTCCACTTGAGTGTATACTTAAAAATGATTAATACTGTATTTTTTTTGGCCATATCACATGTCTCGTGGGATCTTAGTTCCCCAACCAGAGACAGAACCCAGGCCCACAGCAGCGAGAGTGCTGAGTCTTACTAACTACTGGACTGATAGGGAAGTCCCCAAATGATTAATTTTATGTTATGTATATTTTACCACCAAAAAAAAGGGTGAAAAATTAGAAGAATATTTTGTTGTCCAACTGCATAACTACAGTCTGGTGGTAGCAATAGGAAGCTAGCAGAAGGATAACCACACTTTCTATCCCATGTTAGAGAGTATGAAAGAATACACTTTTCTTAATAAAAGGCTTCCCAGGGAGGGGTATAGTCATTAGAGAAAGCCAAGGTTTCATGAAAGTGAGGTATTGTCAAAAAGGGTGAGGCTGTAAGTGAAACATTTCTTAGCTACACAAAAAGAAATTTTAAGTTGCAGAGTGTAAAAGAATGTTTAAGTTGAACAACATAGGAAAGAGAATACAGGACCATTCAACTGGGAAAGGAGGAATAAGATTGAGAATCAAGAGGAGGAGAAAGGAAGATGGTGGGAGGACTGACTCCTAACAGCCTCAGGGCTCAGAATGGTCCTGTGCTTTGTAAATTGTAACTACAGCAAACCTTCATTCAACACTTGTTACATCACTGTCTTACATCACTATCCTACGCACTTGATATGCATCAGCTCCTGTTTCAACAAAAGTGGCCTTGATGATTCTGCCTGCAACTGAATTTCTCCTCAGTTACACGAAGATGTTAACTTAATATTCATTCAAATAAAAGAAATGCTTGTGGCTATGGCTGCTATTTATGAAACCAACATCTTTCAAGTATTTAAAGGGGGATTTTTTTTTTTTTGGTTACCCAGTTAGTTCATGTCCCCTTAGTAATACTTCTCCATTATCTTAACCACATTTATACTAAAATACATTAAAAGCTATATTTAAACAGTAAAAATATGCAAACATAATCATACCCTAATCTTTGGTTGTTCAGTCCTAGATTTAGTATATGTTTTCCTTTCTAGTCTTTCTCCCACTCCCAACCCCTATCTCTGACTCCACAGTGTAAATAACTTTACTGGTTTTCTAGATTACTAAAGAAAACACAAACGTTATCATTAAAAAAGAAAAAAAATGCAAAATCACCTCAAATGGTTAATTCTTTATTTGCATTAACATCTTATGGATTACTCCCAGATCATAAATGACCTAAAAAGCCACGTAAAATAAGCAACAATAGACAACACAATGACACTTCAGCCAACATTTCAGTAACAGAAATACTTAGTATTTTTAGCATTAAAGTTCTTTTCAATCCTAATGTTGAAAAGTAAATAAGCTTGTAACTAATTCCCAACAACTTCATAAATAGTTTTATTTGTAGTTTTTAGTAGTATCTGCATGCATTAAGTTCTAAATTTTAAAAACTTAGAATTGTCATCCAAAACTACACAACTTTCCAAAATTACTCCCAGCAAGACCAACTTATTGCCTTTTAACAGCTAGTCAAAGTGCTTTTGGGAATACAGAAAAATGTAATTCATATTAATAATTTGAGTGAAAGTCACTCAGTCGTGTCTGACTCTGTGACCCCATGGACTGTCCATGGAATTCTCTAGGCCAGAATATTGGAGTGGGTAGTCTTTCCCTTCTCCAGGGGATCTTCCCAACCCAGGGATCGAATCCAGGTCTCCTGCATTGCAGGGGGATTCTTTACCAGCTGAGCCACAAGGGAAGCCCAATAATTTGAGTAGCCTATAAAGTTATTTGATGTAGGGAAGTCAGTCCCATATGAAGCAGAAAAAAGCTGCCACGCAAACAACCTAAATGGATGCATTCTGTAAGAAATCTACCAGTACTGAAAATTTCTATCACCAGAATGATATCTTTAGGTTACTACCTTATTTTCAGAATGCATTTGTTAAATGTAAATTGTTCACTTGGAAGGAAAAAAAAGAAATAGTTGATAACTTTTTAAAAAAAATTTAAGGAGCATGTTGTACTCAGTAAAGTTAACAGATAATTCTTTAAAAAAAGAGTACTGAGATTCACTTCTTCAAGGAAAATACATTATACAGCAATCGATGGGAAAGGGTTTATATATTTACAATAATAACACTTAGAACTTACCTGTAAAGTCTGATTAGCTCGAGGCAGTGAGGGCCCATCAGCATGGATCACCATTACCTGACTGGGAGACTGTGACAGAATGCTAGAAGAGCAGGCAGAAGTCTAAAAATAAGTTGAAAAACAAGGGTACTTTTTTGTCTAATATTGAACACATACTGAATTTAAAGTCCCTGAAGCACTCCCTGAGGGACACACAGTATATACTTCTGTTTGCTAAGCAATCACTTATGTTTGACTTGATAACCTTGTAATGGATAACACATGGTCAGTGGTAGAATTTTGTGGTCATGTAAAACATCAAGCCAACAAAGGTCCATCTAGTCAAAGCTATGATTTTTTTTAGCAGTCATGTATGGATGTGAGAGTTGGACTATAAAGAAAGCTGAGTGTCGAAGAAGTGATGTTTTTGAACTGTGGTGTTGGAGAAGACTCTTGAGAGTCCCCTGGACTGCAACGAGATCCAACCAGTCCACCCTCAAGGAAATCAGTCCTGAATATTCATTAGAAGGACTGATGCTGAAGCTGGAACTCCAATACTTTGGCCCCCTAATGCGAAGAACTGACTCATTGGAAAAGACCCAGATATTGGGAAAGATTGAAGGCGGGAGGAGAAGGGGATGACACAGGATGAGATGGTTGGATGGCATCACTGACTTGATAGACATGAGTCTGAGTAAGCTCTGGGAGCTGGTGATGGGACAGGAAGTCTGATGTGCTGCAGTCCATGGGGTCGCAAAGAGTCGGACACGACTGAGCTGAACTGAAAAAATCATGGAGATCTCTTAGAGGAGCCTCAAGGAGGTGCCAGGAACCTCCATACTCACCTACAATATAGTAGACTTATATTACAGTATATAGTAAGATTATTTATAGGATGCAGAGTAGTTGAGGACATACTTTAAAATAATATTTTATTTTTTTTAATAATATTTTAAAACATCAAACACAGAGTTAGCTTTTTAAAAAATGAATAAGCTTCAAAAATAAGCTTTATGACATAAACAACGCTTAGCATTAAAAAACTGCAGTCAAGGTATCTTACATTCCATAAATGCCTGATTTTTATGCTCTTACCTTAAACTGATCCAGAATTTGAAGTTTTTCCCCTTCTATTTTATCACTTTCAGATTTTTTCCATGGATTATTCCATTTTTCAGAAGCTTCCTTTTCTTTCTTCTTTAAAGCAACCTGTTCATCTGTAAATAATGTCCTTTTTTAAAAAATATGTAAAAACTGTAAAAAAAAATCACGTAAACAAATCATGACCTTCTTAAAGAGTGCAGATGTTTAAGAAGATCTACTCAAAATTGTTTTTGAGGAAAGAGGTTAACTCACAAGACACAGAGAATTCTAAGAGATATGAAATAAAACATTTAATCAGAAACAAATTTAAGTATGGCATAAATGAATGTAAAATGTTTTACTATAAATAAGGAACAATTTTTCAGAACATATTTTATATTATGCTAATTATGTGAGGTTCTATTCTTTGGTAATGTTCACTCAATTATTACTGACAAGACTTAAAAGGCTAGAACACTGAATTCAGAAAAACTGGGTTCAAATTGAAGGCCAACCACTTTCCTGCTGTGTGACTGTGGGAAAACTGACGTTCACGCCTCTAAACCCACGTTTTTACTTCACAAGATGAGGTTAATAATAGTGCTTATTCTCAGTACAGGGCCTCATACAAAGTATTTTAAAAATGTCAGGCACTATTATTCATAACTGCTGAAGAGTAAAACACATAAAATCATGTGTCCAAATTTATATCAAAACATTTAAAGCTGAATTATGATATAAACACACATCCGATCTCCAAATCTTTTGATACCACTACTATACATTTATTTAATTTCTTCACTCTTCTATTACTTTGACTTCCAATGGCAATTCACTCCCAGTTTCTTCTGCTTATCTCTTTTTCTAGATCACCTGTCCTGGCAGGGCTATGACTAACTAGAAACTTTCCAGTTCAGTGGACAATGAATTCCACCTTCATGCTTTTAGTAGTACAACTATTTCTAAGAAGTACAACTATTACTTCAGTATTTTTCAAGCTCTCGTACCTGTACCCTAAGTCTAACCCAAGAAGTAACAGGAGTTTCTTAGTTATTATCTTAGTTACCTGAAAATCCAACTTAACACAAATTATATTTTATTATGATATCCAGAGACTGCAAGAGAGAAATAAGCTTGTTTTTGCAGGGGATATACTGATTGATATCCTACTGATGAATGTTGATTAGAAAGTTTTAATTTTTGAAATATTTTTAAACAAAACCATTTTCAACCTACAAAATTTCTGTAATGGAAAAATAAGAAAATGGATTCTCAGGAAATGAGAAATGTTTAGAAACCTTTGTTTGAGCTCCAGAATGATAATGATATTAATGTTCATCTTTGGATGAATACCACAGAGCACTAAAAAAAAAAAGACATAACATAATGGAATGTGAAATCATAAAGTTTATTGTGCCATTTGCAGAGAACTAATCTAGATGGTGAATGATATAAAACAAAGTTTTGGATAATATACTGAAATATATATTTCATCCTCAATATATATTCCTTAGACAACAAAACTATTAATATAATAAAAGGTGCAGTAATTACCTACCAAGCTCTTTCCTCCACTGGGCTTTTTTTGCTTCCAACAAACTTCTATCACGTTCTCTTTCTCCCAGAGTACTGAATATGTCAGCTGGTTTCCATACATTCTCTCTAAGACAAACATAAAAAAATAACAGAAACCTTATTATACATTTCTATAAACTTACTCCATAAATATTAAGTAATGAAACATTAAATAGCTCTAGTCTTCAGAATAAATATTTCACATACAAACCAAGGAAAAGTAAAATCATATTCCCAAGATGACCCCACAGTAACAGATAAGAGTTACATACGTGGAAATTTTCTGCTCACACTGATTAGATGTCACCTGATCTTTATTTAAAACAGATTTACTTTCATCCTGAATAGATGAAACAGTCTCAGCTTTTTGGAGGAGTCCCATGATGTTTTCGTTCTTTGGCTGATCAGGAATATTGTTTAAATTTAGACTATACTGACCTACGAGGTAAAATGCATGTTTTAAAATTAATACTAAAATTGCAGAATGATAATGATATTAATGTTCATCTTGGGATGAACACCAAAGAGCACTAAAAAAAAGAGACATAACATAAAGGAATGTGAAATCATAAAGTTTATTATGCCATTTGCAGAGAACTACTCTAGATGGTGAATGATATAAAACAAGGTTTTGGATAATATACTGAAATATATATTAGTCACTCAGTCGTGTCCAACTCTTTGCAATCCCATGGATTGTAGACTACCAGGCTCCTCCGTCCATGGGATTTTCCAGGCAAGAGTACTGGAGTGGGTTGCCATTTCCTTCTGAGGAGGATCTTCCCAACCCAGGGATCGAACCCGGGTCTCCCACATTGTAGGCAGACATATTACCATCTGAGCCACCAGGGAAGTCCCTGGAAACTGAGTCTCAGAGGTTAAATGGCCCAGAGGTATGGCCATAGCCATACAAACTTTTATTTCAACTAAGAAAACAAGCAACAATAATCAAGGAAAAAACTTCCATTTACTCTTGCCAACAATACTTTTACAAATAATATAAATAACACAAATCACAACTTAAAGGAGAATAAATGCAAATAGATTTAGGGAAAAAAACTCATTACCTTGTCCTTATTTTTCTCATTTAGCTGGGAAATCAATCACTGCAGAACTTTTCCATGGACTATTGTATATATCTATTCCAAATATTTTATATAGGGCACATATGCTTGGCTCAAAAAATTCTTTACCATTGAGCCACCTGGGAAGCCTTAAAAGCAACTATACTCCAATAAAAATTAATTAAAAAAAAAGGACTTCCCTGGTGGTCCAGAGGGTAAGACTCTGAGCTCCCAAAGCAGGGGACCCAGGTGCAATCCCTCCTCAGCGAACTAAATCCCACAGCCCAACTAGAGATCCTGAACTTCACAACTAAAAAACAGACTGAAGATCCCATGTGTCACAACTAAGACAGTGCAGCCAAATAATTACACAAAAATATTTTTAAAATAATAAACTTTTAAAAACTTTTAAAGATAAAGGTTAGCACTCTCACTTTACAAAGAATAATCTACCCCAAGAGGAGGTAAATTACTCCATTTTGAGCCCCACAGAAATGTTAAGGAGCTACCTGGTCCCCAAACCAGTTGTGGTCCCTCTTTCTGGTGACTGTTAATTTTATTTTTATTTACGTCACCATTGCCTAACAAAATTCTAATAATATTTCTACTCATAGCCACAATTCCTTAGCTTAAAGCTGAAACTAGAAGGCTTTTAAAAATATAATGCAATGCCCTAATTAGTAAAATAGAAGGCATATAATACTCTACTACTTCCAAGTCAGTGTTTTACACCGGTTATAAAGATACTGCTGTCAATTCTTAGCAAGGACTGAGGGTCAGGAAGAGCGAAAGCCAGGCCAGGAAAATAATCCTTTTCAGCAACTCGTGTCTAATTTCCATAGCAAAATTCTCATCATTTTTCACTAGAAATACTATAGTAATTTTTTTTGAACATTTTACATATTTTTCATCTAAGTAAAGCCTGCTAATATTCTAAAATTAGCACAGCAGCTTTCTTTCTGTACTAACATCTAGATGCACAAAGCTGAATTTCTTAAGGCTATGGTACATGAGAATAATATTCTTAGCATTAATGTTAAATAAAACATGGCATATTTTAACTATAAGAGTAATTCTGCATATGAGAGAATGTCTTCTAAACAAATATTTATTTTAAAACTTCATGCACTAAACTAGAATTTAAGAGGCAGTTATGTAAAATACAATGAAACTTAAGTCCTAAAACACTTACATATTGATAAAATATTAAAATTTTAGAAAAATCTTACTTGTTTCCTCCTGCTTTTCATTCTCAGTCAGGGTAAGAGATTTACTTCCTTGGTTTACAGTCATCAGAATTCGTCGTAGTTGGTCTTCTGTTAGACACACCAAACCGCTCTTTCTATTTTCAGCTGTGATGTGCTTTCTGCAAGGCTTCTGTTTAGCTACTACAAATGTATTCGTGGTGTTTCTAGTCTTCTGTATATTAGAGGGTGGAAATGAAATATCTTTCTCGGTATGAAGACTGTCTTTGTCTGCAAACTGTTTGCATAAATCCTTAGTGGGTGAAAAAGTCATACTATTTTTTTCACCTTTTACCAGTGAAATTTCTGAACCAATTCTTTTCTTTTGCAAAAATTTTTCACTCCTGACACAAGTATTTTGTGATTTTAGAATGTATCCAGTTTTAGTTCGTAAAGGATATTTTGCAATCTTGGTTTTATTTCCCATCTGTTAAAACAACAGAAATTTATTATTTATAATAGCATATGAAAAATCAACAATTATCTCTATATAATCAATGATAAGTCAGGATTCAAAACTTTTTTCCCTCCATTTTGCCAGTCAGGTAATATACCCGTAGAAACTCACACTTAACCTTTGCAAATCTTCACTTGAAATCTTTAACAACTGGAAATGATTATTTTATTTCAGGATAATGAAGATTACAAAACAATTTTAATTTTGGTTGTTACAATCCATTCCACTTCAGCTTTGAATCTCATGTCAGCATTATAACACCCACAATACCTTTGTCTTTACAGGCATTTACAGACCTTTAGGTTACCAGCCCTTATTCCTTGAAAATCTTAGCTGGTGGGTCACCATCCCTCTCTCTAACCTAACTCCTATCTTAACTACTGGTGCTTTCACATTGTTTGAATACCCTCACTTCCCTGGACTCTGCTCCTATATGCTTATCAGACCATGCTACCTCAGTTACCTATTCCCACAGTGGTATCTTATACTGACTTTGTAACTACCCATAACTGTAACCTTTCATAATCACAATTTCAACAAGAAACTCCAATCATAGACCTTAGCACTCGTCAATCCCTCTACATCAGACATTACTCCTTCAAATTTTACATGGCTCATTCAATAACCACCTTCAAATCAGGGGTCCAACATGACTGGCTCATGGAAGTCTTCTCTGAACACTCTTATTAAAAATTGCAGGCTTACTGCTCTAAACTCACTCCCACCTCGCTACTCCCCATTTTCCCAAGACTACTGTTCCCGACACCACCCTTATGGCAGAAAGCTCCAATACTTTGGTCACCTGATGCGAAGAACTGACTCACTGGAAAAAAGCCTGCTACTGGGAAAGACTGAAGGCGAGAGAAGAGGATGAGAGGATGAGATGGTTGGATGATATCAGACTCAATGGACATGAGTTTGAGTAAACTCCAGGAGTTTGTGATGGACAGGGAGGCCTGGCATGCTGCAGTCCATGGGGTCACAAAGAGTTGGACATGACTAAGCAACTGAACTGAACTGTGCCCCTTCCCTTTCTCTCCTTTATTTTGCTCTATATCACCTTTTGGTATTGCAATATTCTATATTTGATTATTTTCTGCCCATTCCACCTTTTTCTAATTTAAACTCCACACGACAAAGATTTTTGTTTGCTTTGTCCCCTGTTGTGTGCCCAGTATCTGAACAGTGAGTGGAACAGGGTAGGTTTAAGGAAATTTTGTTGAGCGATTATCTTCGACTACACCATTTAAAGACCGAATTTTTTATCTCTCATCCCCAAGTTAGTGTCCCTTTCCAAAATATCTAATTTTTGTAGCACTGCTGTTCTAATCTTTCAGATCAGTAACCATGGGGTCATATTTGATTCTTTATTTTCCTTCAAGGTGTTCGTTAGTTTACCAGCAAATATTGGTCATTTCTTCCTTCCAAATGTCTTTTTCTCCCCTTTTATATGACAATAAATCTAAATTGAGGTTTTCATTACCAAACTATTACAGCTTGCTTATCTCAAATCTATCTCTTATCTAACCCACTGTACATTTCTGCAGACACATCTAACAGAAAGTAATTCAACAGTCATTCAATCAATATTAAGTGTAGTTCTTTAGGTGATCAACACTAAGAAAAAGATGCCAAAGGCATAAAATGAGTAAGACAAAATTCCTGCTGTCAAGGAGTAGGGTAGATACCACATGGCTTTCATCTGGCTTATCATATCTCAAATCTCCTTACTTTCAAAAATTACATAATACATAACCACACTTTTACTCTACTTTTCAAAATGTACCATATCATCAGCAGCAAAATTTCTTATTATCCTCTTCATCCCACATACAGCCTTTTATCCCAGGCTTTAAGACTTTCGATAATACTAATAGCACAATCTAACATGCTCCTTTACCCTCCTATCACTATGGCTATTTTTATATAACTAATTCTTTCAATGAAAAGTGACCAATTTAAACCTACTGCAAATTAGGCTGGGTGGCAACTAGGATGAACTGAAGAGCACTTATCCGTCTAAAGCAGGCAGCCACCAGTCAGAAGCAGCTTACATTGACAAACAGGAATTTGAGTCTACTTACTAGATCATCCAGTATTTCAAGAGAACCAAAAATGCCATGTTTTACCTTAAAGTTCCAATTTTTAGACAGTCACAATTCATTCTAGTTTTTGAAAATCACTGTGTTAAGCAAATTATCAGCAGACTGCACATAGCTTACAAGGCTGAGCCCTATACCCCAATCTCCAACTATACAGCTATTACTACTACCCACTCTTCTTTGACTCATACTGACGTTTTTGGGATCATGAACAGTTGAGCATTTCAGTTCTCTACTCAGTTTCTGACTCAAACTGCTAAGAAGTATAGTGTATGCCATTAATGTATCTTAAAAATTTCTTACTTTTGTCCCCTTCTTTATATTCTGATAACCAGCATACTTCAGGGTCTCATAAAACTCTTCCTGGACTAAAATAACTAGCTCTAAGTAGTGTTCCTGTTATGATAATCTGTCCTTCACAGAACTGCCCAAAGCCCATTCTTACAACACAAATCCTATCTAGTCTACTTTTCAAAACAAGTAAGTTCAATCCCTTTGAATATACATTTAAACCCCTCACAATTGTAACCACCCTAAGTTTTATGTTGTACATTCCCTGCTGATATACACACTATCCCCAAAGACAAATTATGGTTTGTACTTTGGTATTTTGCCTGCTATTTCCTTTGAGTTTAGAATATACTTCTCTACTACTTTCACTATGAATATTTCCCTCATCTCTTAAGTTTTAACTAAAGAGTCAGCTCATTTATGAAGTATTCCCTGTCTCCTCAAACCACAAAGGACTGCTCTTTGAAAAGTTTTTTCTTTTTATAACTCTAGTATGGTACACATTTTATTTTACTTGTAATATATAGTTATTTACTGAACTGACAGTCCTGCTTTTAAGAAACATGGACTAGGTGTTACTTCTTTTTCTCTCTCAGAGTCACAGAACAAATACAGTCAAGAATGTAGCTATACACACGTAGTGGAGTTTCACAGCTGCAGTAACTTCTTTTAAACAGAAACCTATTAATTGTGGCCCCAATTTAACTAGAACTATTTTGCCACAGTCTACTTATACCAGAAATAAATACAGAAAAAAATCACCTAAAAGTATTTAATGAAAAAGTGGGGTAGCAATGTCTGGCATGAGATCAATAAACACTCAGCTCAATCCTGAATATGTTTGTAGCTTAATACCTGAGAAGAGTAATGAGAGAAAGCAGCAAAAAATCATGAACTATCAAATAAATATTCTATTACGTTCAAGTTACTTAACAGGAAAAAGTAATCTAGCCCATATCATTTTCAGGGTGTTTACTGGATCAGATGAATTTTAATTATCAAGTAGGGTATTAATGTCATAAACATTTCTATGTAGCATGTTGCTCTTTATCTAAATTTAAAATTTTTTAGATGTTTTAATTGTACCAATATTTTTCATAATATTAAAAAAGATATAAAGACAGGGTCCAATGCATTGAACACTGGTCGACTTCAGAATTTATGTGGAACCAGGATCCCAACGTCAGAAAGATTCAGAGAGAATTAATATTTTAAAATATAAAACATGCTACCTAGCACTAATACTGTATGCATCTATTAGTGTGGCATTATTCTGATTCTCACACATAGAAATATCTGCAAACAATTTTTTAATGTTTTATATTTCAATTAATTGTGAGATATTTTTATGACTTTATACATTACCCATGACACTGAATCATTAATATTTCTCTCATTTCTCTTCCTATAAAAGCTAAAGAAATTAGACTGGCAACCATATTTATTTCATATTCACTCCCACAGATTAAAGAAAAATGCAGGAGAGATTTTGAAAAAATTACAGTACTCAGACTACAGCGTGTTAAACTTGATGATGGGCTAGAGCTCACAGTGTTTAAAGAGCACACTATGAACATGACCGTAACTCAACTGAGGAGAAGATGAAAAAAGGACTGCAGGCAGTACGGCCACTCAGGAGCTAACCCTAATAGAAGAAAAGCAAAGCACTATGATGAGTGAATTTATGAACAACTTACAGAAGAGAGAAATCAATATATAGCTGCAGAATTGAGATTTATGAAACTTAGGTTGCATCAGTGCTTTCTTCCAGCTTTACTGAGGTTTAATAGGTGTACAATTTGATATAAGTATACAATGTGAAATAATTACCACAATCAAGCTAATTAACATATCCACCACCTCACATAGTTACCATGCATTAGTATTTTGGTGTCCCCAAAGCAAGAGGAGTAAAACAATCTGTTTTAATTCAATAAATAAATATCTAGACCCCTAAAAGAATTTTGAAAGGATTTTACCAAAAGTCCAAGACTAGTAACTTTATTACAGGCATAAAAGGGGATCTCCGGATGTCCCAAGTTGGTTAAAAAGATAATGAAATGTCTTCACAAATGTACTGACAATAACATATCCATGAAGGACACAATTGAAGAGGGAATATGTACAAGAAAATAGAGGCCAGGGGAAGACACAAGTCAACTATTACAGGTAGTCTAGTTTGTTTTTAAATCTAGGAACTTGAAAAGGAGTACTGTATTTGTTACTGTGACTCAAATAAAAACAATTGTTGCAATATTTTAGGGCAGAAAAAGATTTTGCAATTAAGGGAACACACAAGGTATGCATATACTGTGTATATGTAACAATTTTTATAGGTAGCTTGTGGAATTACTTAGACCATAGTCACCCATTTACCAAGTAACTGATAAGCTGGGAACTCAAGCATCTTCTCCACTTTGATTAAACCTGGAAACCAAAGCCACCAAGGGTTCAGAATTGATAAGTACCACATCACCCAAACTGGGCTCTACTCGAGATACGGAAAAACAGACTTTGAGATGCTGCAAAATAAAGGGGGCTACAGAAACTTATGGAGGAGAATAGAAATTTCTGCTGTTTAATGGGAAAAGGAATGGGAAACAAGAAGTGATATCAAAATTTTGAAGTGGTAATGTATTCTGCAGAAAACGGCACTGTGTGTTCCTGATAAGGAAAAATAATTGAAAAGGAAAATTATCATTTAGCTTAAGTGTAACCTCTTAGACTAAGAAGCTAAATGCATTTAAGATTTTGTCAACCAAATACATCCATTTGGTGTGGGAAAATGGAATCTGAGTATGAAAAAAGAACTTTGTTTAAAAGTCTGTTTTTAAAGATCTCAGGAGTTACACTGTCCAGTACAGTAGTTACTAAATAGAAATTAAAAATAAAATACATGAATTAACAATTAACTTCCTTAACCACACTGGTCACATTTTAAGTCCTTAACAGCCACACATGGCTAGTGGCTGGCTGCCATATTGGACAGCACTGATTTTATAATGTTTCCATCACTGCAGAAAGTGCTACTGGACAGGACTGATCTGGAGAAAGAAATTCTAGAAGTCCTTTTGAACTGAAAAATTACAATTCCATTTCTGTGAAAGGACCAGCTTGAAAGCAAGCAAACAGTAACTTTTCATCATCACTCCAAATCCTTTATGATAGTTTGACAGGAATTATTTTCAAACCACTGTAAAGTGAATTGCATTTTACATTTGAAAACAAGTCAGGTCAAAGTCATTTGGCTTACCTTTCCAGAAATTTTTGATTTATGGTCTACAAAAGAAAAAAAAATTACTAAACTATCAACCAAAAACATACTAAGGCAGTCACAAAAGAAAATTTTAATTAACATTGTTTTAAGAAGATATTAACTAAAAATATTAACCCCCAAAAACATTAACTTTAGATATTAAATGTTTTAACTTTTACAGTGTGGTTCAAACAGTTCTATTTCATTTTCGTTCACTTTCCAAGGTAAAACTACAAACAGTTTAGAGAAAAAGAAAATACTCTGAATGAGAAGAGTACCAAAGCATACTCTGAGTTTTAAAACTAATACTAAAAATGACTTTAAAACTATGGTCTTATTATAAATTGAATTTTCTCAAATAATACATTGTTTACATGCACAGAACATAAATACATAAATTTCACCTAGATTACTCATTGGACAATAAGCATGTTTGCTACATACAAACAAAGAGATGTTACATATGAAATATACTGGAACATTAAATTATATGAATAAATACTGACAGTAGTAACCAATGATGTGATCTGACTCTATTTGGCTAAAAATAAATTTGAGAAAGTTAGGGAAACCAGTTTTTTTCAAAGTATCATTTAAATATTCTACTACAAGCAAAAAAACCTGTTACAAAATAATACATTTTATGTAGGAATTTAAAAGTTTATATTTTAGATTTCCAGTAACATAGCATACCATATGGAGATAATATAAGCTTGGTTTTTCCATTCAGTAATTCCGTTTCAAGCTTTAAACCATCTCTGCAAAATAAAAGAAAGTTGTCTGTCATTTTTAAGAAACAGCAACATTTTAAATAGCCAGAAGTGTTCATTTGAACCTTGAAAGTAAATTTGTTCTTTGGAATTAATACAGGAACCTTGTAAATATTAAACCATTTTTTAAAAAATTTGTTTGTGTTCAATTTTTTAAATTGAGGTATAATTGAAATCATTCTTTTAATTTAAAACATTTTTCAATTCAAGATAAAATTTAAAACTACATAGAAAAAAATTCTTGAAACTTTCCTACAAAGAATTTATCATATTCAACCTGAAACTTCTTTTTGTTCAGTTCAGCTGCTCAGTCATAAAGGAATAAATTAGTCTGGTTATTCTAACATCATTTAATTCTTTTAACTCTAGACTGGAAAAAAAAATAATGCTGTTAGGAAATTCCTCACCTATGTTAAAGGAGCAAAACCTCTAGTTACTATTTATTAGTTTCATAATGGTCTCATGACTAACACATTCTATGGCCTAGTAGAGCAGTATTTGGAAGTGAACCTGTAAGAGTGTCACCAGGATTATAAACTGCTTGAGCATGGAGTTTTATTTTGAATATTTCAACTAATACACATTCAGACTTGGTGATGCTTTTTAAAGTATCACAGCAATACACCTATATTTTCCCCCTGTACTTTATCTGTTCCTGTCAAATTCAAGAGTAAAAAGTAACAGTAGTTACTGTCAACGAAAATTGCACGTTTGTTAAAGTCCTAATAAAAATTTCACTAAAACCAAAAGCAGCAGTACAGTTATTATAATATTTCAGTAAGGTGAGGAGGGCAGGATAGAGGAAGGGAAGAAGTAGGTCAGTATCAACAGGGACAAAAATGATGTCCACAGTAAAAAAAATTAAACCCAGCAGACCAAAAAAAGGGAATAGGAAATTTGCTGTGATGCTAAAGTGGGGGAAATCAGACGACCTCAATTTACGATTAACATAAAACACTGGAAAGAATGGGTTTTAAGGGTTTCCCGGTTGCACAGTTATAAACAGTTCATGTTAACATTGGTGAAATTTAAACAAAAGACTTTGAATTAAATTGTAAAGTACGTTTATTCAGTCCTACTGCACTGCAAACGCCTTCAAGGGCTGTCTTATTTATTTGCTATCCCTAGATTCTATTTGCTAAATGAGGTGCATGTGTGTAAGTTTGGTGACTTTTCATCTTCTTAAAATATCAAACTTCCCAATCATGAAAACCATGTAACGGTCCTTTTTATTCGGCTTCCCTGATGGCTCATACGATAAAGAAACTGCCTGGAATACTGGAGACCAGGGTTCAATCCCTGGGTCAGGAGAGTCCCCCGGGGAAGGGAACGGCAACCCACCCTAGTATTCTCGCCTGGAGGATCCCATGACAGAGGAGCCTGGAGGGCTATAGTCCATGGGGTCGCCATGCAACGGTCCTTTTTATTTACTCAACCACTGTCTCCTGGAGAAGGAAATGACAACCCATTCCAGTATTCTTGCCTGGAGAATCCCATCGACAGAGGAACTTGGCAGGCTACAGTCCATGGGGTCACAAAGATTCGAACATGACTGAGTAACTAACCACCACCACCATCTAATGAGGGCCTATGAGATGTCAAACACAAATGATCCATGGCTCCTCGAGAAGCCTCGGCTTTTTGCACTGCAGGCGCTAAGCTTCTCTGGGCACTCCAACATTGCAAAACAAAAAAACAAAAAAAAAAACCCACGACAGGGACGCAAAGCACCAGAGCCTGGGCCAGGATTTCTCCCGGGGAAACTGCTAAGCTTTATCTCTCCACCTGCCCTCACTTTTTACCTCCTCTCATGCCTCTCCTCCTTCTCCCTCCTGAGATACAGGAGGAAGCGAAAAGGAGAGACGGACAGTTTTCACGCGAGCTATTAATTTGAAAAGTAAAAGGCCGACCCAGCCCCTTGCCCCTTTCCACTTCAGGGAGCTGGCACTGCAGCTGGGGACGACACAGGACTGGAAGGTTCCCCGCGAAGGACTCCAAGGGTCAATTAAGTCTCGCCCTTCCACAGACGACCTTTCTCTCCCCATCTTACCCCAAGTTCATGGCCTGACCTCCCCGCGCTCTCCACAGGACGCTCAAACCCCTTGTGTACGCCGGTTGCTGCCGTCGCTCAACAAGCACTACGCCGATTGGATACAGTGATGCCGGCGAGCTAGGAGAGCGGGCCAATCAGGATTGAGTATACTGGCGCCTGCGCTTGGGGGCGAGGCTCCAAGAGCACTGCCCTTTCGCTCCACCTGGGGTTTGTGGTCCAGATTCTAGAATGGTGTTAGTTCTTAGCTGGGGAATTGCAGCCCCTAGAGTTCACAGAGAGGACTCAGAGAAGTGCGTCAGCTCAAGTGGAGGTGGCAAAAGTAGGGAGAAACAAAAAGCATTAACATTGTTTGGAAATTAACATTTGCTATATTGTACATTTGGAAGAGAGGCTTATTTTAGTGTAAAATAAGTTAGGGAGGGGGTACTGGATGGGGAAGATCCTCTGGAGAAGGAAATGGCAACCCACTCCAGTATTCTTGCCTGAGAAATCCCATGGACAAGGGGAGCGTGGTGGGCTACAGTCCATGGGGTCGCAAAAGAGTCAGACATGATTTAGCGAATAAACAACTGGAGGGAGACTCCTAGAGCAGGTTCCTGATATATCTTATTTCTAGCTGTGACCACGGCGTGAAGCCCAGTGCTCTTCGTAAACTGCAGCAACAACTGCAAGTGCTAAATAGTGCCATACCTGGATCTAAGGGCCTTGTGTGTCTTATTTAAGCTTTACCACTTTATCCCTGAGGCACTGAGAGGTCCAGGAACTTGCCTAAGGTCACTTATCAAGCGTTGTAACCGGAGAGTCCTCTTTTCAATCTAGTGTTACAGGAGCCTCCTATTCATCCTTCAAACCTCAGTTTAAATATCACTTCCTCCATGGAGCTGGAGGAATTGTCTAGTGGGTAAATTAGGAGCCCAGTCTCTGGACTTCCCATTCCCTACCCTTTCAATCAGGGTACTAACACATTTTAGATCTTGTGTCAGGGAGAGCCTCTGAGGAACACACTTGGTTTTTGACTACTCTATGCTCACAGCACTTAGAACTGAACAGTATAGAAAGTAAATATTTGTTAAGTGAATGAACAGCATAAATTTTTAATGGCAACAACTTTATTAAATTTGGCGATGCTATTTCATGATGAAGATGCCCCTAGACATAATGAAGGTACTAAAAGTTTATGAATTTTTTATCTATCTTTTCTTAAATGATTTTTAAAGACAGTTGTAATAAATGTGGCACACTGACTTCTTATGGTCCATTCAATAAAAACTGAAAGACATCCTTGAATATTCATTTATGTATTGGGTCTGTGGAAAATAAACTTAGAAACATTTGATAATTTATTTGATTAAATTAACAGATACCCATGTATATTTGATCCTCTGTTGTTTTTGTTTTAATAAAAGACATCTGTGCATGGGGGAAAAAAAGCTAAAAGGATTTAAACCAACATGTTAGCAGAAGTATTTCTGGTAACATAACATAACATAGTATGACTTCTAAAATTTTGTTTCTAACTTTCATTATTATGAAAATGTTTAAACGAAAACAAGAATAGTTCAATGAACACCCTCTACCTAGATGTTACATTTGTTAATATTTTGCTACATTTGCTTTTTCTCTTTGCACATAGACAGACACACACATATACCCACATCCTTACCAGTTTATAGGTACATGCATGTACATACTCACCTTTTTTTTTTGCATCACTATTTGCAAGTAAGTTACAGACATTAACACTTGGCCCGTAAACATGAAAGCATGTATTACTAAGAATAAGATCTAGCCACAGCGTTAAGAAAATTATCAATTTTATGATAATATGGAATGTTCCAATTCCCCATCTAATTTTCCCCACTTGTTCTAGGAATACATTCTATATAGGTGAAGGGAATTAAGAAATAAAAACCTCTAGTTATAAAATAAATAAGCCACATGGATATAATAAACAGCATAAGGAGTATGGTCAATAATATTGTAGTAACTTTTAATGGGAACAGATCGTTACTAGACTTACCACATTGATAGTTTCATAATGTATGCAAATATATAAAATCACTATGTAGTATACTTGAAAGTTATAGAATATTATATAGCAACTATATCTCAATAAAAAGAGAACATTTTAAGATGTTATTATGTAGGGTTTCCCTGGTGGCTCCATACTGAAGAATCCACCTGCTAATATAGGAGACACATGTTCGAGCTGTGATCCAGGGAGATCCCACATGATATGCAGCACCTGAGCCCCACACGCCAGAGCTACTAAAGCCTGTGAGCCCTAGAGTTTGTGCTCTGTAACACGAGAAGCCATAGCAATGAGAATCTTGTGCACCTCTTGCACTTCAAATTGGTGCAAGACTATTTCAATCCCCAAGTGTATTGTGAGGCAGGAATCAAGGATCAGGTTCCCAGTGTAGCACCCTTTAACACTCCATCCTTCTTTATGGTCTGCCTGAGATCCACTCCTCCAGAAAAGAGAGTTTAGTTAAATACTTTGAATTGGTTGTGTAAGGGTATGTGAAGTTTGGAGGTACTATAAGCATACCTTTCATTTATATGCAGCGGAGTTGCCTCAGGTCTTACTACCTTGTGGGTGCAAAGAGTGTCACCTTGGCGATAATCATGCTCCAAGCTGCTCTGGTGGCATCTTGGCCAAGGCTAAGAACTTCTGGATTTCACTACCAGTGCACTGGGGCCCTTGAGGTATCCAAGCCCTTTGTTCTCTCTGTTTAGTGCACAGCATAGTTTTCCAGAGCTTTGGATCCAGACTGCGTGGGGTCAGATCCCAGCTTTGTTGCACACCAGCTGTGTGATCAAAGAAAGTTATTAACCTGCTTCAGTTTTATCTTTGAAACAATGAAGATGAATACTAGTATTCTACTTCATAGGGCTGTTATAAGGGTTACATGAGCTTCAACACCTGCATAAGTCCTCTTGGAGGAGATCACCACTAGCCCTACCATGGAGACATCAGACTCCAGGACTGGGCTGCCACAGGCCAAACTACAGGGAGGGAGCATAGCACTAACTATGAGCAGAAAATGGAATTAAAAGGCTTACTGAACATGGCCCATTCCTTGAGAACCTCATAAACAGTATGAAAAGGCAAAACGATTTGACACTGAAAGATGAACCCTCCATGTCAGTAGGTGTCCCATGTGCTATTGGAGAAGAATGGATAAATAGCTCCAGAAAGAATGAAAAGAATGAGACAAAGCAGAAACAGCACCCGGTTGTGAGTGTGTCTAGTGGTGAAAGTAAAGTTCAAGGCTGTAAAGAACAATATTGCACTGGAACCTGGAATGTTAGGTCCATGAATCAAGATAAATTGGATGTTGTCAAACAGGAGATTGCAAAAGTGAACATAGACATGTTAGGAATCAGTGAACTAAAATGGACCGGAATGGGCAAACTTTAATTCAGATGACCATTTTATCTACTACTGTAGACAAGAATCCCTTAGACGAAAAGAAGTAAACCTCAATGTCAACAGTCCTAAATGCAGTCAGTCAGTTCAGTTGCTCAGTTGTGTCCGACTCTTTGCAGTCCCATGAACTGCAGCACGCCAGGCCTCCCTGTCCATAACCAACACCTGGAGCTTGCTCAACTCATGTCCATCGAGTTGGTGATGCCATCCAACCATCTCATCCTCTGTCGTCCCCTTCTCCTCCTGTCTTCAATCTTTCCCAGCATTAGGATCTTTTTCGCTGAGTCAGTTCTTTGCATCAGGTGGCCAAAGTATTGGAGTTTCAGCATCAGTCTTTCCAATGAATATTCAGAACTGATTTCCATTAGGATTGACTGGTTTGATCTCATGGCAGTCCAAGGGACTCTCAAGAGTTTTCTCCAACACCACAGTTCAAAAGCATCACTTCTTCGGTGCTCAGCTTTATTTATGGTCCAAGTCTCACATCCATACATGACTACTGGAAAAACCATAGCTTTGACTAGATGGACTTTTGTCTGCAAAGTAATGTCTCTGCTTTTTAATATGCTGTCTAGGTTGGTCATAGCTTTTCTTCCAAGGAGCAAGCATCCTTTCATTTCATGGCTGCAGTCACTATCTATGGTGATTTTGGAGCCTAAGAGTATAAAGTCTGTCACTGTTTCCATTATTACCCCATCTGTTTGCCAGGAAGTGATGGGACCGAATGCCATAATCTTAGTTTTTGTAATGTTGATTTTAAGCCAGCTTTTTCACTCTCTTCACTTTCATCAACAGGCTCTTCAGTTCCTCTTCACTTTCTGCCATAAGGGTGGTGTCATCTGCATATCTGAAGTTATTGACATTTCTCCCAGCAATCCTGATTCCAGCTTGTGCTTCATCCAGCCTGGCATTTCACATAATGTACTCTGTATATAAGTTAAATAAGCAGGGTGACAATATACAGCCTTGACGGACTCCTCCATTTGGAACTAGTTTGTTGTTCCATGTCCGGTTCTAACTGTTGCTTCTTGACCTGCATACAGATTTCTCAGGTGGCAGGTCAGGTAGTCTGGTATTCCCATCTCTTGAAGAATTTTCCACAGTTTATCGTGATCCACACAAAGGCTTTGGCATAGTCAATAAAGCAAAAGTAGATGTTTTCCTGGAACTCTCTTGCTTTTTGATCCAATGGATGTTGGCAATTTGATTTCTGGTTCCTCTGCCTTTTCTAAATCCAGTTTGAACATCTAGAAGTTCTTGGTTCACGTTTTGTTGAAGCCTGGCTCGGAGAATTTTGAGCCTTACTTTGCTAGCATGAGTGTGAAATGTGAAATGAGTGCAATTGTGTGGTAGTTTGAACATTCTTTGGCATTGTGTTTCTTTGAGATTGGAATGAAAATTGATCTTTTCTGGTCCTATGGCCACTGCTGAGTTTTTCAAATTTGCTGGCATATTGAGTTTAGCCCTTTAACAGCATCACCTTTTAGGATTTCAAATGGCTCAGCTGAAATTCCATCACTTCCACTAGTTTGTTTGTAATGATGCTTCCTAATGCCCACTTGATTTCACACTCCAGGATGTCTGGCTCTAGATGAATGAGCATACTATCATGGTTATCTGGGTCATTAAGATCTTTTCTGTACAGTTCCTCTGTGTATTCTTGCCATCTGTTCTTAATATCTTCCGCTTCTCTTAGGTCCATACTGTTTGTGTTCTTTATTGTGCTCATCTTTGCATGAAGTGTTCCCTTGGTATCTCTAATTTTCTTGAAGAGATCTCTAGTCTTTCCCATTCTACTGTTTTCCTCTATTTCTTTGCATTAATCACTTAGGAAGATCTTTTTTTTTTTTTAATCTCTCCTGGCTATTCTTTTGAACTCTGCATTCAATTGGGTATATCTTTCCTTTTCTCCTTTGCCTTTCACTTCTCTTCTTTTCTCAACTATTTGTAAGTCCTCCTCAGACAACCACTTTGTCTTTTTTGCATTTCTTTTTCTTGGGGATGGTCTTGATCACTGCTTCCTATACAATGTCACAAACCTCCATCCACAGTTCTTCAGGCACTCTGTCTATCAAATCTAATCCCTTGAATCTATTTGTCACTTCCACCATATAATCATAAGAGATTTTATTTAGGTCATACTTGAACAGTCTAGTCGCTTTTTCCTACTTTCTTAAATTTAAGTCTGAATTTAAATGCAGTACTTGGGTGCAGTCTCAAAAAAATAGAATGATCTTGGTTCATTTACAAGGCAAACCATATAATATCACACTAGCCCAAGTCTATGCCCCAACCACTACTGCCAAAGAAGCTGAAATTGAGCGGTTCTATGAAGACCTACAAGACCTTCTAGAATTAACATTAAAAAAAAAAAAACAACCTGTCCTTTCATCATAGGGGACTGGAATGCAAAAGAAAGAAGTCAAGAGATACCTGGCAAATGAAGCAGGGCAAAGGCTCACAGAGTTTTTCCAGAGAAAGCACTGGTCATAGCAAAAATCTCTTCCCACAACACAAGAGATAACTCTACACATGGACATCCTTAGATGGTCAATACCAAAATCAGATTGATTACATTCTTTGTAGCTAAAAATGGAGACGCTCTATATAGTCAGCAATAACAAGCCCAAGAGCTGACTCTGGCTCAGATCATGAGCTCTTTATTGCAAAATTCGGACTTAAATTGAAGAACGTAGGGAAAATCACTAGGCCATTCAGGTATGACCTAAATCATATCCCTTATGAATATACAATGGAAGTGTCATATAGATTCAAGGGATTAGATCTGATAGAGTGCCTGAAGAACTATGGATGGAGGTTTATAACACTGTATAGGAGGTGGTGATCAAAACCATTCCCAAGAAAAAGAAATGCAAAAAGGCAAAAGGATCATCTGAGGAGGCCTTACAAATACCTGATAAAAGAAGAGAAGTGAAAGGCAAAGGAGAAAAGGAAATATATACCCATCTGATTGTAGAGTTCCAAAGAATAGCAAGGAGAGATAAGGAAGCATTCCTAAATGAACAATCCAAAGAAATAGAGGTAAGCATTAGAATAGGAAAAAGTAGAAGTCTCTTCAAGAAAATCAGAGATTCCAAACGAACATTTCATGCAAACATGGGCACAATAAAGGACAGAAATGGTATGGACCTAATGGAAGCAGAAGAAATTAAGAACAAGTGGCAAGAATACACAGAAGAACTATACCAAAAAAATGTCTTAATGACCTGGATAAACATGATGGTGTCTAGAGCCAGACATCCTGGAGTGTGAAGTCAAGTGGGCCTTAGGAAGCATCATTATAAACAAAGCTAGTGGAGCTGATGGAATTTCAGCTGAGCTATTGAAAGTCCTAAAATATGATGCTGTTAAAGTGCTCCATCCAATATGTCAGCAAATTTGGAAAACCAGCAATGGCCACAAGACTGGAAAAGGTCCATTTTCATTCCAATCCCAAAGAAAGGCCATGCCAAAGAATGTTCAAAGTACCACACAATTGCACACATTTCACATGCTTGCAAAGTAATGCTCAAAATCCTTCAAGCTAGACTTCAACAGTACATGAACCAAGAACTTCCAGGTGTACAAGCTGGATTTAGAAAAGATACAGGAACCAGAGATCAAATTGCCAACATCCATTGTATCATAGAAAAATCAAGGGAATTCCAGAAAAACATTTATTTCTGCTTCATGACTACGTTAAAGCCTTTGACTGTGTGGGTCACAACAAACTGTGGAAAATTCTTAAAGAGATGGGAATACCAGACCACCCTACCTGTCTCCTGAGAAACCTGTATGCAGGTCAAGAAGCAACATTAGAAGTGGACAATGAATATCTGACTGATTCCAGACTGGGAAAGGAGTATGTCAAGGCTGTACACTGTCAACCTGCTTATTTACCTTCTTTGCAGAGCACACCATGCAAATTGCGGGGCTGGAAGAAGTACAAGCTGGAATCAAGATTGCCAGAAGATATATCAATAACCCCAGATATGCAGATTACACCATCCTAATGGCAAAAAAAGAAGAGGAACTAAAGAGCCTCTTGATGAAAGTGAAAGAGGAGCGTGAAAAAAGTTGTCATAAAGCTCAACATTCAAAAAAACCAAGGTCATGACATCTGGTCCCATCACTTCATGGCAAATAGATGGTGCAAAAATTGAAACAGTGACAGACTTTATTTTCTTGGGCTTCAAAATCACTGCAGACAGTGACTGCAATCATGAAATTAAAAACAAGCTTGCTCCTTGGAAGAAAAGGTATGACAAACCTAGATAGCATAATAAAAGCAGAGACATCACTTTGCTGACAAAGGCCTATTGGTCAAAGGCAGCCCATTCCAGTATTCTTGCCTGAGAAACCCATGGACAGAGGAGCCTGGCAGGTTACAGTCCATGTGGTC